>NC_135809.1:102041883-102355425 GCF_964213995.1 Mustelus asterias | reverse complement strand
TTTATTTCCAGTCTGGTTTTGTTTGAAAATTTATCATCGGATTCAATTTCATTCTGTTGGCCATGCAGGCTAGTATCATCTTAAATCTTGGCTTCCCATGTCCTGTGGCTTTCACTGGAACCTTTGCACTCCACAGTTTGGCTTCTAGGGCATATTGCAATTCATGTATAAATTTTCCATGTTGCCGATGTGACTGGGTACTCTTGTTTTTGCCACTGTCTGTTGATGAATTGCTTGAAACTGGTAATTTTGGCATAAAAGGTCTTTTGGAAGTCTCAGCAACTTTGGTCTTCTCCCACAACACCAGATGTTTTCAATCCATTAAGCAGCTATACCAACTAGCTATTACTCTGAAATCTTTGTTACACTCAGTTTGATTTAGCCCACTCAACTACATTGCATTTGTAGTGATGTTGTCACCATTCTGCTGATATTTAAGGATCCATTCTAATACATGCTTCTCAATCAGGCTGGTGACTGGTCCTTGCTCTCATTGTGCATTTGGGCACTTTCCCTCTTCCATTCTCACACCAGCAAATTTCCTTTCTGCAGCAGCTGTTATAATGCCAGCTGATGTTAATACTGGATAATAAAGTCCCAGATTGGAACGCTAACTCAATAATCCATAACTTTGATTTTTTGTTTAGCGATGTGGATGAAGACCACAAGATATAGGAGCAGAATTAGTCATTGAATCAATCGAGTCTGCTCCACCATTCAATCACAGCTGACAAGTTTCTCAACTCCATTTTCACACCTTTTCCCCTTAATCTTTGATCCCCTTACCAATCAAGAACCTATCTGCATATGCCTTCCTAACTACCAACTCAACCTTCAAGTTAACCTCAAGAAAATCCTGAACTAGGATTCCCAAGTCCCTTTGCACTTATGATTTCTGAATTCTCTCCCCATTTTAGAAAATAGTTTACACCTCTATTCATCCTACCAAAGTGCATAACCTCACACTTTTCCACATTGTATTTCATCTGCCATTTCTTTGTTCACTCTTCTAACCTGTCCAAATCCTTCTGCAGCCTCTACGCCTCCTTAATAGTACCTGTCCCACCACCTATCTTTTTATCATCCGCAAATTTGGCCTCAATTCCCCCGTTCCTTCATCTAGCTCATTGATGTATAAAGTGAAAAGTTGTGGTCCCAACACTGACCCCTGCGGAACTCCACTAGTCACCGGCTGCTATCGTGAAAAGAATCCACCCCCCCCCCCTCCTACTTTACAGTCATCGGACTGTCAATTAACTTTTAACAGAGGAAAGAAAACATTTACTAAACATGAAAAGATTGACTATAACACAATACCCCCTTCACTCCACCTATATCTTCATAGATGTACACAGATTTTTAAGGAATACACAGGTTGCAAGCCATATCCTATACTATAATGTTCTAAGTACACAGTCCATGTAAACCAACAGGCAAAATGTAGTCAGACACATGCCACCCAATAAAACTTCTGTGGATTTCTGGTCAAATCCCTGCAGATGCTTATCACACCATGAGCCAACTGGTCTCACTGGAACTTTGTCTTCCATATGTGTGTTTCCAAGCTCCACTCTCAGAAAACACAACTCAGAATCGTCCCCAAACATCACTTTAGGGGGGAATTTTCACGTCCCACCTGCCGCAGAAATCGTTGGGAACATGGTGCGGATCATGTAAAGGTCCGTTGACCTTGGGCGGGATTTTCCGGTTTTAGGGCTTGCGCAGCCAGAAAATCCTGTCCTCTTTTTCAGTTGCCTTCAGCAAGAATCCACTTCCAGGATTTCAATCTCTCCTTTCAGTATTCCTCTGCCTTGGATTGTCACATGTATTCAAGCTTCCACATTCTCTCAGGTACCCAGCCACGCCAACAGAAAGCCACAGTTTCACAGACTGTACCTTAGGATATCTGGCTTCTCAGTAGCCAACTTCAACAGGTTTGCAACTTTCAGCTCTGTCTTTAACTTGAAGCCTTACTCCATCCTTTCTTCAATTTCAGTGAACAGTACCTTGTTCAATTTCCAGTTCCTTTTACTTCAGTCTTCTTGTGACTTTTCTTTCATTCCCTGCTTTCTAGAACTATCTGTATTTTAGCTTCTGGGACTTGCTTTCTATTCCTTACTCCATTGTCCTGCCCCGCTGCTGTGAGAGCTGCTTTCTTCTTAGGTGCTTGGTTCCAAACCTCTGGGTCCAGCTGAAAACCAAACTCAAAAATTATTTCTAATCTAAAGTGGCCCCTGGTTGTTAAGCAGCAGCGTAGTTGTTCCTTAACACTTGCTTGTTTTCACATCATAAACTCTCTAATCACAATGCAAACACGGTTTGAGATGAAACCAAATCACACAGACATATAAACACCTTTGTTTAACATGAGCTAACTGAAGTTTTGACCTTTTCTTCCACAGAAAGGCAAAGTTAAACTTATTTATTTCTAATACCTAAAAATACAAATATGAATTATTTAAAACTACTCATGTTCCCTGACACAGTTACTTGATGAGTTAGCAAGTATTATGATTTATAGCTTGAAACCAGAGGACCCATTTCTGTTCCTCTTTCAGCACGCATGGTCTTCTCTGTGTTGGTGTGTTTTAAACTAACTTGCATCACTTTGGTGATGTGGCAACCCCACTTGATCCCATGTGTCAACTAAAAAGGTGAGTAAAACATATAGCATTCTTAGCAAGAAAGCGTGGATGGGATCGGGGGGGTGGGGATTTATATGCCAAGCATAGGCCTAAACATGACTTTTGGTCCCAAAGAAACAAGATTATTTTATGTACCGGGTAGCCTCTTCTGTAAATGGAAGCATCTTCTCTACATCTACACCATCATAATCTTTCTTGAAGACCGCTAACAGGTCATTCTTCAGCCTTCTCTTTTCAATGGAAAAGAGCCCCAGCCTATTCAACCTGTACTGATAGAAATCTTTTACCCTTTTTATAATATGGAGACCAGAACTGCTCACAGTACTCCAAGTCCAGCTTACCCTAGATTCTATAATGTTTAATATAACATCTATGCTTTTCAATTCTATTCCCCTAGAAATGAGGCCAAGTGCTTTGTTTGACTTTTTGTGACATTTATTAGTGATCTGTGTTGGAAGGAAGGAGGATGGGAGGGGGCACATGTGGAGTTTAAACACCATTGTTCACTGAAATGGCTTGTGTTTGTGCATAAATAATTGCTTATACTGTGAAGTGTTTACAAGCCTCCCTTATACGTCAAAGTCACATTTTCTTCAATGGCATTATTTCCCTAAAACTCATATGCATTGGCACCAACAAATTTAAATGTATTTTCCATTTTTGCTCCCAAAAAGTATGACTCCACATTTTTCTATATTAACCTGCATTTACCACTTCCCTTTCCAATCTATTTGATAGTTTGCATTGCCCTTTTGATCTCTTAGTTTTTTCTGGCAATTTTCAACTCTCTCCACCAGTAACAGCGAACTTTGTTAATTTAAATCCAAGTCCAGATTAATAATTGAGTTCCCATGGTAACACTTGAGACAAGTCCAATGTTGCATACAGTAAGAGATGCTTAATATGTCTGAATAATCAAGATTGTTGTGTTTATGTTTTTACACTGTGTTGCTGGATGATGCAATGATTATGTGCATTGGAAGAGATATTATTGTGCTGAAAAATTGCAAGGAAAATGCCTGAAATTGTTTGAAATGGGTCCTCAAAATGGAATTTCAGATTTAAAGGAAATGACTTCAGTATTTAAAGCAAATGCCTGGGAATCCAAGAGACTTAAACTAATTAAGCCATGAAGCTATATATTTAAACAAAACATTCCTTATTTGTGACAGAAAATCTATTTTAGAAGGCCAGGAGATATAAATATGCCATGCTTCAGCTGATCCAGTACAAGACCTCGTGTTAAAGACTGAAGATCCAGAGAGTAAAAGTGTGATTTGACATGCCTCGGCATCCATTAATTTTGAGGTCTACCAGAGCATTTACATGACCATTAGAAATGACTGGCACCTAAAAGAGTTCTTCCCAAATGCATCAGTCAATTGAATGGGAATAGTTTTGTTCTTAAGTAATGTACATTGAGGGTGTTTGGCACATCTCCTGCATTATCTTAGATTTTCTGTTTTCATTAGACGTAGATTTTTTGTCCACTTTATTCTTCTTCTTTAGCAAATGCAAAATAATAAAAGTGCCATGATGAACATGGCTTATGATGAAAGTGAGGAGGTGTGGGATGGAGGGAAAGTTGGCCGATTGGATAGGTAACTGGCTGTCTGATCGAAGACAGAGGGTGGTGGTCGATGGAAAATTTTCGGATTGGAGGCAGGTTGCTAGCGGAGTGCCGCAGGGATCAGTGCTTGGTCCTCTGCTCTTTGTGATTTTTATTAATGACTTAGAGGAGGGGGCTGAAGGGTGGATCAGTAAATTTGCTGATGACACCAAGATTGGTGGAGTAGTGGATGAGGTGGAGGGCTGTTGTAGGTTGCAAAGAGACATAGATAGGATGTAAAGCTGGGCTGAAAAATGGCAAATGGAGTTTAACCCTGATAAATGTGAGGTGATTCATTTTGGTAGGACTAATTTAAATGTGGATTACAGGGTCAAAGGTAGGGTGCTGAAGACTGTGGAGGAACAGAGAGATCTTGGGGTCCATATCCACAGATCTCTAAAGGTTGCCACTCAAGTGGATAGAGCTGTGAAGAAGGCCTATAGTGTGTTAGCTTTTATTAACAAGGGGTTGGAGTTTAAGAGCCGAGGGGTTATGCTGCAACTGTACAGGACCTTGGTGAGACCACATTTGGAATATTGTGTGCAGTTCTGGTCACCTCACTATAAGAAGGATGTGGAAACGCTGGAAAGAGTGCAGAGGAGATTTACCAGGATGCTGCCTGGTTTGGAGGGTAGGTCTTATGAGGAAAGGTTGAGGGAGCTAGGGCTGTTCTCTCTGGAGCGGAGGAGGCTGAGGGGAGACTTAATAGAGGTTTATAAAATGATGAAGGGGATAGATAGAGTGAACGTTCAAAGACTATTTCCTCGGGTGGATGGAGCTATTACAAGGGGGCATAACTATAGGGTTCGTGGTGGGAGATATAGGAAGGATATCAGAGGTAGGTTCTTTATGCAGAGAGTGGTTGGGGTGTGGAATGGACTGCCTGCAGTGATAGTGGAGTCAGACACTTTAGGAACATTTAAGCGGTTATTGGATAGGCACATGGAGCGCACCAGGATGATAGGGAGTGGGATAGCTTGATCTTGGTTTCAGATAAAGCTCGGCACAACATCGTGGGCCGAAGGGCCTGTTCTGTGCTGTACTGTTCTATGTTCTATGCCAAAGTAGGACCAGGACAGAGAAAGTAGTTTAGGAAGTGTGTTGAATATATAAATTCCCTGAGCTAAAGGAAAATGAGAGTTAAGACAGCTGGTTAAGAGAACGTTCACTAGTGCAGAAAATGGCCCAAAGCAGAGAATTCACATCAAAAGAATAAAATCATTCTTCAGAAAGGTTCATCATCCAAAAATTCTTGGAGCTTACCTCAACATCCAAAACTATGCAAATTATCAACTCATCCATTATAACGAGGAAATTCAGAGCATCTCTAACCATGGACACAGACACTAATCTATTCAATAGACTGACTCAATCTAATGTTAAATTGTCAACTTGCTATGGAGTCAGTCCTAAATTGACTTGGATTTGCAGGAACATCAGACACTGAACACAACTTTAATTTTATAATCAGTTACCCAGTTATTGCTGGAGTGGTGATAAGCCTGGATTTTTCAGGCATTAGGGAAGGGCACATGCTACTGAGCATGAAGAATGCCGCCCATAAAGGTCTAGTGATCTCTGTAGCAGGAATTTCCCATCTCCCACAGCAGTTTAAATCTGGTGCCGAATCAGTGGAATTTCTTGGTGTGCAACAGAAGTGATCAGCAAGCACCAAATTGAAGTATACATATATAGTAAATTAAGAGCTTAAAATCCTTTGCATTTAAATTACATTTTCAGGCAGCAAAATAAAAACATGGCTGCATTAAAATAGAAGCAAGAATGCAGCTGGTACTGGGTGCAATTACTGCGAGTTTGGTGAGTAAGAGAGTTTGGCAAGGATGGGAGGGAGGTGCTCTTTTCTTTTATCTTTTTTGATCTTCCTTAGCCTCTAGGAAATGAGGAATTGAGAAGCTTCATGATAAGGCTGAGTGTGAAAAAAATCCAAGAGTTGACATCACAGGAGAAATACAAGTTCATGAGAAACCTTTCGCGAGTGCCTTTAAATAGTTGAAAATTAGAAAAATGCTTGCTCTTTTAAAAGTGGCTGCTTAGATTTAAGAAAGAAACACAAGCAATAGGGAAGTAAAGTTAAGTAAGGCCAGGTAAATTAAAGTAGCATAAGTAAACCAAAGTAAAATTAAGTTAACATAGAGGGAAGTAAATTGAAGTCATGGTAGGACAGCTCAGTCATGTGGAATGCATGTCATGTGATATGTGGGAAATCACAGGCAGTACAGGTATCCTAAATGACCATATGTTCAGGAAGTGTCACCAGCTGCAGAAACTTGAGCTCCGGGTTTCAGAGCTTGAGCAGTGGCTAGAGTCACTGTGGCATATCCATGAAGCGGAGAGCTACATGGATAGCCAGTCAGAGGTGGTTACACTGCAGCTTAGGAACCTGGAGGTAGAAAGGGAATGGGTGACCATCACGCAGTCCAAGAGAACTAGGTAGGTAGAGTAAAAGTCCCCTGGGATCCCACTCACCAATCATTTTTCTCTTTTAGTTATTGGTGAGGGCATTTGGTTCCATGGAGGAGTGCAATAAGAACAATGTTTGTGTCACCACAGGTGGCTCTGCTAAACAGAAAGGGAGGAAGTGGTGTTAGAGGATTTGTTAATTAGAGGAATAGGCAGGCATTTCTGTGGTCATTGATGCGACTCCAAGATAGTATGTTGCCACCCTGCTGCCAGGGATGTTAAGGAGCAGTTGCAGGGTATTCTGCAGCAGGGTGATCAGGCAGGGGTCATGTGTATGTCTGTATCAATAACTTGGGTAGGAAAGGGGATGAGGTCCTGAAAGCAGATTTGAGGGAGCTAAAAAGATTAAAAAGTAGGATCTCTAAAGCAGTGATCTCAGCATTACTCCCAATGCCACATGCTAGCGAATATAGATATAGAAGAATTGAACTATTGAATACATGGCTAGAAAGCTGGTGTAGGAGGGAGGGCAGCAGATTGTTCAGGCAGTGGGACTGGTTCTGAAGAAGCTGAGACCTGTACAAGCTGGACAAATCGACACCTAAACAGGATTAAAAGATATATGTGCAAATATAAGAACTATAGCAAACAAAGTCAAAAAGCTGCAGGCACAGATGATATCATCGCTGTAACTGAAACTTGGCTTAAAAAGGGGCAGAAATGGCAGTTCAACATCCCTGGACACAGTTTTCAGGCAGAATGTTTTGGAGATAATGACCATACAGTTACATTTAGCATCATTATGAAAAAGGACAAAGACGTTACAGGAGTAAAAGTTCTAAATTGTGGGAAGCTGAGGAGTAAACTGGTGAAAATGGGCTAGAACTAGCAACTAGGAGGGAAAACTGTGTCAGTGGGAGGCATTCAAATATCGAGATTCTACGGTCACAGTGTAGCCATGTCTCCACAAAGCTCAAGACCTCCCTAGTTATCCAGAAGCATACAAGGTAACAGAGGGTTAGCATTGACCAGAAACTGAACTAAACAAGCCATATAAATACTGTGGCTACAAAAACAGGTCAGAGGCTAGAAATCATGTGGCAAGCAACTTTCTTCACGGCTCCCAAAGCCTATCCACCATCTACAAGGCACAAATCAGGAGTTTGATGGAATATCCTCCACTTGTCCGCATGAATGCAGCTTCAACAACATTCAAGAAGCTTGACACCGTTCAGGACATAGCAGCCCACTTGATTGGTACCCCTTCCACAAACATTCACTCCCTCCAACACCAAGGAACAATGGCAGCAGGATGTACCTTCTCAAGGATAATTAGGGATGGGCAATAAATGCTGGTCTAGCCAGTGATATTCACATCCTATAAATTAATTTTTTAAAAAGCTTATGACAGTCATAAAAAGCTTAATATTGTAGAAAGCCCAGAGAAGAATAGAAAGTATGGGGTTTAAGTATAGAAAGGAAATTAGGAAAGGAAAGAGGATATGAGAAAATACTGGCAGGTAAAAATCAAAGAAAACCCAAAGATGTTTGACTAGTACATTAAAAGCAATACAATAACTAAGGAAAGGGTCAGACTTTTATATGATAACTTATGTGGTGATGCAGAATATGTGGGCAGAGTTCTCAACGAGTACTTTGTCTCTATCTTCAGTAAGGAGAAGGATATGTAGACATTCTATTTAAAGAGGAGTGTTAAATATTCGATACAATAAGCATAACAAGAGAGGAAGTATTGGAGGACTGATGTCCTTAAAGGTGGATACATCACTAAAGCTGGATGGATTGTACCCAAGGATGGTAAAGGAAGCCAAGAAGGAAATAGCATTTCCAACCTCACTAGATACCAGAGGATTGGAATTCTGCAAATGTTTACAATTATTTAAAAAGTGTGCAAAGGATAACATAAAAACATAACTAGGAGCTGGAGTACGCAATTCAGCTCCTCAAGTCTGCCCTGCCATTCAATACAATCATGGCTAATCTCATCTCTGCCTCTTCATCTTCCTGCCCATTCCCAATAGTTATATATTTAAAAGGGTTGCAGGTTGTTTTATGACCTGATCATATGACTTGGTGATCATATCATTAGGATAATGCCACAGGTTGCCGATTTACTTTCAGTTTGTGTTCTGCAATGCAGACAACATCTTTCAATAAAACCTAGTTGTTGTTAGTTTGCACATGTAGATTCAAAGTAAGTCTTTTCTTTTTGTGTAAAACCCACAACCCCTAACATAGTTAGGACATTACAGAAAGAAAATTGCTGGCAAGTCGAGATTTTGTTTCACCGAGAAAAGATCCCAAGTAGAAGAGAAAAGATAATGTGGGTCCCCACACTTGTTAACTGTCTCCAGGGTAAATTAGGTTCCATGGGCCCTTTCAATTAATCATGGAGTTCCTATGCAGTGCACTTTTCAGTAATTTGTACAAGTGAATACAATTGGAAATGAGTTGCTTATACCAGATTTTCCTCACTATAATAGGAAGCAAAACCTACAGTTTGATCCAGAACTTGGTTTATCCAGCAAAGCCAGGAACCAAAATTTACGATGACTTTACAAAGATCATTGAAGAGCATTATTCTTCAAATCCGCTGATCATCACAGAAAGATTCAGGTTCCACCAAAGGAATCAAGTAAAAGGAGAAAGCATTGCTCAGTTTGTGGCAACCTTAAAAAGGTTGGCACAACATCGTGAGTCTGGTAAGTCGTTAGAAGATTCTCTTCAGGATCATCTGGTTTGTGGCCTCCAAAGTAAGGCAATCCAGAGAAGATTGCTTACTGAACATGCTTTGATTTTAAAGACAGCAGTAGAGATCGTAGTGTTGATGGAATTGACTGCTAAAGGGGTTTCACAATTTGGTGCAGGAATGAACATCCATCCACAAGTTGGGAACTGCCCATGAGAAGTCAAAACAGCAACAAGCATGTCACAGATGTGCCAAAATGGGCCATTCAGCACGTGAATGCTGGAGCAAGGATAATCAAAGAAAGAATTGTGGCAAAATGGGTCACATTGCAAAAACAGCTTCCCTCGAGAAAAATACTCAGAAGCAGAATCTGGGTAGCTTCAACAAGAACAAGTTGCATTCTACAAAAAGAATTTACAACATCGAAGAAAAGAATTATGACTGCGAAGAGACTGTCCAGAAATACGATGATGAGTTCTAATGCAACACAGTGGTTAGGACTGCTGCCCCACAGTGCCAGGGACCTGGGTTCAATTCTGGCCTTGGGTGACTGTTTGTGTGGAGTTCGCACATTCTCCCCCTGTCTGCATGGGTTTCCTCCGGGTGCTCCAGTGTCCTCCCACAGTCCAAAGATATGCAGGTTAAGTGGATTGAGAATGCTAAATTGTCCCTTAGTGTCCCAAGATGTATAGGTCAGATGAATTAGTGAGGTAAATGTGGGGTTATGGGGATATGACTTGGGTGAGATGCTCTGAAAGAGAGTTGGTGCAGACTTGATGGCTTCTTTCTGCACTATAGTGTAGCGATAGCGATTCTACTGAACTGAACATCTTATCCATACAGGGTGGTTCAAATAACAAAGTGGACAATGTATTAGGATGGGGTTGATACTGGTGCTGCTGTATCTTTCATTACTGAGATTATATACCAAGAAAACTGAAACAACTTCCTTTAAAACCAGCTCATCTGATCTTAAGGACAAACACGGAAAAGGTTATGCGTTAAACGGTTACATCATTATTCACTCAACTCTATGTTGACTAACAGTAGAGTTACCTCTTCATGTGGTCCATCTTAATTTTCCAGCTCCATTTGGGAGATCACAGTTGGAGGAGATAAAGCTCAAGTAGAGTGCTCTCGACAAATTGATTAATGCCAAAACATACCTGCAGCACCTTCTGGCTAAATACAAATGTGTATTCAAAGAGACACTTGGCTCAATGAACGGAGTTCAAGTGAAACTCAAGATAAAGCCTAATAGTCAACCAAAAGGTCTCAAAGCAAGTGCGGTGCCATATGCAATTCATCCCAAGGTCAAAGAAGAAATAGTATGACTTGTTAACACTAGTGTGGTAGTAGAGCCTGTTACTATAACTGACTGGGCTACCCCCCACTGTATCTCAGTTGAAACCAGATGGTTCAGTTTGTATTTGGAGTAATTTTAAAACAACCATAAATCCAGTGTTGTGTGCTGATCAATATCCACTTCCCTTAATTGAAGATTTGTTTGCTGGGTTACTAGGGCAGAAATTCAGCAAGATTGATCTTTCACAAGCATATTTACAAATGAATGTAGCCACTGAATCTCAACCATTGCTTTGCATCATTACTCAAAGGTCTTTTTCATTACAACAGATTGCCTTTTGAGTAACATCTGCACCAGCCCTATTTAAAAGATCAATGAATCAGATTTTAAGTGGTCTCTCTGGTGTACAATGTTACCTGGATGACATTCTAATTACAGAGTCCAGTGAACAGGAGCACTTGAATAATTTTGAAACAACATTGGAATGTCTTCAAGCACATTCTATCTCTGGATCCAAGTCATTAACATAGATTGTAAAATGCTGGGGCTCAAGGACCGAATCCTGTAAACCACTTGGTTCAGCTTGCCAACCAGAAAAAGACCCATTTATCCCTGCTTGCTGCTTTCTGTTGCTTAGCCAATCCTCTACCAAGCAACTATTTTACCCCAACCCAATAGGATATTACACACAAACAGAAAATGCTGTTTTTGGAGAGAGAACAGAGCTAACATTTCAAGTCTGGATGACCAGGACTTTACTTTGTATATTAACCTTTAGTGTGGCACCTTATCAAATGCTTTCTGGAAGTCCAGATACACGACATCGACAGGACCTCCATTATCCACTTGTTTGCTACATTTTCGAAGAACTCCAACAAATAGTCAAACATGATCTACCCTTCAGAAAAGCATGCTGACTCAGATAGATTGCATTTTGACTTTCCAAATGTCCCGTTACTACTTCCTTAATAATGGATTCCAACAGTTTCCCAAAAATAGACGTTAAACCAACCGGTCTATGGTTTCCGACTTTCTGCTTTTCTTCCTTTCCCACTCTACTGGAACCTTTCCAGAATCCAGGAAAGTTGGCACATTATAACCAATGCCTTCCACTATCTCTGCTGTCACTTGCTTTAAGGCCGTGGGATATAGGCCATCAGGCCCTGGGGACTTATCCACCTTTAATCCCAATAGCTTGTTGAGTACTTTTTCCCTAATAATGGCAGCTGTTTTAAGTTCCTCCTTTTCAACAACCTCTGCATTATCTGTTATTAAGCCAGGGATAAGCCAGATAGGCTGGTCAGTCTGACTTCAGTGATGGGAAAATTATTAGAATCAATTCTGAGAGACAGGATAAACTGTTAATTAGAAAGATGAGGATTGATCAGGGATTATCAGCATGGTTTTGCTAGAGGAAGATCACATCTCACTAACTTCCAATATCAAGGAGGATTGGAGGGTAGTGCAAGGGAAGTTATCTACATGGATTTTGTAGGTATTTGACAAAGTCTCACATGGCAGACAGGTTAAAAAAATCCCATTAAATACATGGGAAGGTGGCTAGATGGATCCAAAATTGACTCAGTGACAGGAAACAAAGGATAATGGTCTATGGATGTTCTTGCAAATGGAGAGTGGTTTCCAGTGGAGTCCCACAGGGCCCTTGCTGTTTGGTGTGTACATTAATGATTTGGACTTAAATGTGGGAGACATGATTGGAAAATTTGCAAATGACACAAAAATTGGCCATGTAGTTGATGAAGAGGATAGCGGTGGTCTCCAGAATGATACTAACTGTTTGGTTGGATGGGCGGAAAAGTGCAAAAGGGAATTCAATCCGGAGAAGTGCAAGGTAAAGAGCTTCAAGTTTTTAGGTATCCAGATCACCAATAACCTGTCCTGGTCCCCCCATGCTGACACTATCGTTACGAAAGCCCACCAACGCCTCTACTTTTTCAGAAGACTAAGGACATTTGGCATGTCAGCTACGACTCTCACCAACCTTTACAGATGCACTATAGAAAGCATTCTTTCTGGTTGCATCATAGCTTGGTATGGCTCCTACTCTGCCCAAGACCACAAGGAACTACAAAAGGTCGTGAATGTAGCCCAATCCATCACGCAAACCAGCCTCCCATCCATTGACTCTGTCTACACTTCCCGCTGCCTCGACAAAGCAGCCAGCATAATTAAGGACCCCATGCACCCTGGACATTCTTTCACCTTCTTCTGTCGGGAAAAAGATAGAAAAGTCTGAGGTCACGCACCAACCGACTCAAGAACTGCTTCTTCCCTGCTGCTGTCAGACTTTTGAATGGACTTATCTTGCATTAAGTTGATCTTTCTCTTCACCCTAGCTATGACTAACACTGCATTCTGCACTCTCTCATTTTCTTCTCTATGAATGGTATGTTTTGTCTGTTTAGCGTACAAAAAACAATACTTTTCACTGTATGTTAATACATGTGACAATAATAAATCAAATCAAAAACGTACAGGGGAGAGAAAAGCAAGGGAATACTCCATTAATGGAAGGATTTTGAAAGGGGTGAGGGAAGCGAGAGACCTTGGAGTGCACGTCCACAGATCCCTGAAGGTAGCAGAATGCATTTGGTACGCTCTCCTTTATTGAATGAGGTATTGAATACAAAAGCAGGGATGCAATGCGGAGACTATAAAACGCTGATTAGGCGACAGCTGAAATTTTGTGTACAGTTCTGGTCACCGCCTTTCAGGAGGACATAATTGCTCTGAAGAGAGTAGAGGAGATTTACAAAAATGTTGTGAGGGCTTGAAAATTGCAGCTAAGAGGAAAGATTGGATAGGTTGGAGCTATTTACCAGAGAACAGAGAAGGATGAGGGATGATCTAATTGAAGTGTACAAATTATCAGGGGGTCTAGATAAGGTAGACAGGAAAAATCAATTTCTCCAGCAGAGGGGTCAATTAGCCAGGGCATAGATTTAAGGCGACTTGTAAAAGGATTTGGAGGGACATGATAAAACATTTTCACCCAGATGGTGGGCATCTGGAATCCACTGTCTGAATTGGTGGTTAAGACTGATATGCTCAACTCATCTAATAAAAGGTACCTGGATCTACACGTGAAATTCTGTAATCTGCAAAGCAGGATTAAAATGGGCAGTTGGTTTCTTTTTTTTCTCTTTTTGGCCACAGCAGACATGGTGGGCTGAATGGCCTCTTTCTGTGCCATGGTTTTTCTATGGTCCTAAAGATTAGCAGACATTTAAAGAAAAAATGCTTTTAAAACTGGAAACTTTTAACCATTCTATAAATACAAAATTAGGTCTTCAGGGATGGTAAGGATGTTTATAACAATAATTCACTGCACAAGTTCCCCTGGGTAGTGTTCCAGGCACAACCATCTTCAGCTGTTTCATCGATGACCTTCCCTCCAACACAAGGTCAGAAATGGGAATTTTTACTGATGATTCCACAGTTTTCAACACTGTTCACAACTCCTCAGATACCGAAGCAGTCCTGAGCTGCATGCATCAAGACTTGGACAATATTCAAGTTTAAGCTTATGAGTGGCAAATGGCATTTGCACAACACAAATGCCATTGAATGGCTATTTCCAACAATGGAGAATCTAACTATCTTGATATTCAACAGCATTACCTTTGTTGCATTCCCCTACTGTCAACATCTAGGGAGTTACCACTGATCAGAAACTGAACTGGCCAGATACATAATGTGGCTACAGAAGCAAGCCAAAGGCTGGGAATTTTGCAGCGAGTAATTTGGTTCCCGACTCCCCAAAGCAAGTCCACCATCTACAAGGCACAAGTCAGCATTATGTTGGAATGCTCACCACTTGCCTGGATGAGTGCAGCTCCAAAAACACTCAAGAAGCTGAACACATCCAAGACAAAGCTGCCCTCCATCCACCACCATGCACTGTGGCAGCAGTATGTACCATCTAAAAGATGTACTGTGGCAATTCACAAAGGCTCCTTTGACAGATATTTCCAAATCCAGGACCTCTACCATCTAGAAGGACAAGGTACATGGTGGCACAATTTCTATTTCCAGGCTGCACATCACCATGACTTTGAAACTACTTCACTATCGCTGGGTAAAAATTTTGGAAATCTCACCTAAACTGCAACAAGACTGTATCTAATCAATTGCTACAATCTCAAAGGCAATTAAGGATATGCAATAAATGCTGACCTTGCCAGCAATGTTCACATCCCAAAAATTAATTTAAAGAATTGTTTAAAAACCCAGTTACACCTCACTGAAAGAGTTTTACAGCAAAACTAACAGCATGCTTGAAATCTCATGCTTGAAAAGGATATACTAATCTTTGGGAACCTCTACAGCATGTCCTATGGAAGGGCATAGACTTGTTTATAACAACTTCCTGATTTCCACACTGGATTCCTGCACATGTCCGAAATCTTAAAGATGCTGTCGGTTCAATGCGGGTTCAATGAAGTAATGACAGCTTTGGGCCAATACTGGGTCAAATTGTTTTAAGTGACTATTAGTTATTACTCAATTGCTACTTAAGTCTATCATTTATATACTCAATGTTTAAGTGATAATTACAATTTGGAAGTTAATGAACGACTGTCAGTGTATGACTTGCAACCGGACTTCATTGATGCTTAATTCAATTACTTAGCAACTTGTGGGTATCCAAATTCAGGTTGGAAAGGTGAATTCATGTTCAATCCAAACCAGATTATGTAAGCAGGTCATCAAGCCAACCCTAAGCATCATTCACTCCTGGATCCAAGATGGTCAATAAATCTCAAATCTCCTTATTGAGGAGTTTTAACAAAGCTTTTGTGAATTCAGCTGGTTCCTTTACATATTTGTCATGATACCAAAATTCTGTGTTCTTAAATTTTGGGTGTTGTTGGGAATAAATTCAATTTTGGATAAAAGAGAGGAATAGTAAGTGATGTCCATATAATACTGTCTGCATAAACACAAAGCATTTGATACTCCCATAGCAGGTGTTGCTGTACCACCCGCAGCAAAGATAATTCTTTTTATCTAAATGTCTAATTAAAATTATAGATTTGGTGTTTGCTAAGATACTTGAGAGTTAATTCTGTACAATATATTACAGAAAGGCAAAGAATAACTTTGATCCCGAGATCTCCTTTGCTATGCAGGTCTTTTCCTAAACTGTGCCACCAATTTCCCTTTTAAGTCATAGCCCTAGTTTTCTCAGCCAAGTTCTCACATAGCACTAAGAAAACGTCCCAAAAATAATTGGTGTGAACAGTATCTACTACAGTACACCTATATTTTTTGCTCTACTGTGAAAAAGAAAATTAGGCGAGTCATATATGGTCTACCTCTCACAATCAATCATAAATGAATTTATCAATTCATGCCTTTCAAGTATTCATTTATTTTACCGCTAATGATGGTGTTAAGTGATTTATGTACAACTGACATAAAGGTTAACAGATTAAATGTACTCTTCCTCTTTTTGAATAACGATCTAACATTTGACATCCTCCACACTTCTGGATCCTTTCATAATGAAATTTGAAAGATCATTTTTAGCCCCCTCCCCTACTTCCTCACATAGCATCTTCAGTATTTTGAGCATCACCTGGACACAATTTTAATAAACATTAACCTCAAGAACAACAGGAATTATTAATGCATATATCATCGACTGGTTACCTTTCCAATTCACAAAGTTCTGAAGAATTCCTGGAGTCTCCTCTTTAAATACTGAAACATCTCTGCAATTTCCTTATCCTCCTCGACTATTCTTGTCCTCTGCCCCATAAGTTTATAAAATCATTGTTGATTCTTTTACGTTGGTTGCAAGTAAATTTTTTATATTCACCTTTAGTTCTCCTGACTCTTTTTGTCAAACAGTATTTCGCTCAATCTCTTTTGTACCATTAGATTCAGTTTTTCATATGTTTTTGTTTTAACATTTTTTGGTATCATTCATGGATTCATGGAAATATAACGTTAAGACACAGCTCTATTTTTTCCTCAGTGGAATGTCCCTAGACTGCACTGTACTACACCAATTTCAAACATCCATATTTTCCACTGTTCTTTCACTGATTTACTAGTTAATTTGCTCCAATTTATTCAAGTCAAATCCTCTTATCGTTCCATAGTTTGCTCTTCTCAATCTGTTCTTGATTCTGTATTTTTTTTCTCTGGCTTAACATTGACATTGATGAACTACTATTCATTCAAGATATGATCTGAACACCTTGATTAACTAATTGCCCTTGTAATCTCTTGCAGATGTACAAATATTTTTGGTCAGTTACTGGTACTTGTATAAAATGTAAAACGAATGAATGAATGTTAGACTTACGTTGAGAATAAAGCAGGATTTGAATCTCCAGCAATGCACAGGTGAAGAGCTGTAGTACATTTTCCAGGCCCAACAGTTCAAACATCTCATTAATTGGAAAGTCAAAAAGTGGCAACTCATTAGTGCTTGGCCTTTGACAAACAATTGGGCCATATACACCGAGAAATTTTAAAGACCTCCCTGCTGGTGGCAAAGGCACCTCGTACAGTATATTGTAAACATAACTTTCTAGTGGTAATGGAGGAGGTTGAAGAGAAGTCACAGCTTGATGGAGTTGCTCAAGCACCTTCTTACAAGCTTGCATGAAAGGCATTGGTGCAATCAAACAAATGCATTTTGAGACGTACAAAGTGTCCTTGCTAATATCGTACGAATTAAAACGCTGTAGTTTTGTCATGCCAGTCGGTAAGTCACTGCAATTATCAGAGTTACTCTCAGATGAGTTTATGCAGATCGTAGTTGAAGTATGAAGGATGTCATATTGTTCTGCATTATGCATGTGATACAATGTTTGCATTGCACTGCAGATCTGTTTACTAGCCACCTCTTCATAAAAGGTGAGGGCAAACCCATAGGTGCGGGAACCATCTTCACGGGTGATGATGAACGAATGGAATTGTGGATCTCGGTTGTCAGACTGTGTTTTAAAGGAAAGCCCTTTGGGCATGCAGAGCTTGAACAAAAAAAAACAAGAGAGTTAGATTATAAACACAACAATGCAAACCATGTGACTTTAAAACATAGGCTTACAAACTGAGGTCCTACAAGGGAATCCCAATGGACCTAGTAAATCATACTTGCCAACCTGAGACTTATTAAGAATTCCTTACTTTTTCCAACATTTTACATTGAATTTACAGCACAGAAGCAGACCATTTGCCCAACTGGACTATGCCAATGTTTATGCCACACAAGCTCCTACCCAACTTCATCCCACCATATCTATCTATTCTTTTTTTTCCCCAATCATAAACTTATCGCGCTTTCCCTTAAATATATCTATGCTATTCACCTCAATGCTCCATATTGTAGTCAGCTCCGTGTGCTCATCACTCTGAATAAAAGGAGAATAGCTCAATGTGCCTGGCAGTCTATTCATATTTTATACTTACTGCTCTTACACTCGAGGAGGCGGTCGCATAATGGACTAGTCTAATGATAACCACGAAAATATTGTCGATTGTTTTTAAAAAAACACCATCTACTTCACTAATGTCCTTTAGTGAAGGAAATCTGCTGTCCTTACCTGGTCTGGCCTACACGTGCCCACAGCAATAAAATGCCCTCTGAAATAGAACATAGAACATAGAACAGTACAGCACAGAACAGGCCCTTCGGCCCACGATGTTGTGCCGAGCTTTATCTGAAACCAAGATCAAGCTATCCCACTCCCTATCATCCTGGTGTGTAATGGCCCAGCAAGCCACTCCACTGTATCAAACTGCTATGAAGTCAATAAAAAGGAGCACTATGACTGTACCTACACCACAGGGGCTGCAGTCGTTCAAGGCGGCAGCTCACCACCACCTTCTCAAGGTCAATAAATGTTGATTAGCCAGCGTCTCCCACATCCAGTAAATGAATAAAAAAGTACATTTTTCATAATGAAGGCACAGTTTCTTTCAAATTAGATGTTTACAATTACAAAACACAAATGTGTAGCAACCTATGTGAAAGCATAATTGGTCAAGATGAAACCCAAGTGTTAATTCAGTCATCTAAATTAACTTCTTCAAATCAGTTCACCACAAATTGTCCTGCAAATGCACAGAAGTTGTCTAAAGAAAATAAAACCCATCTTTTAGTGACGATTTGGTTTTGTGCTGTAGAAGAATTTATGAACTTTATTTTACAAAAGGGAGAACCTTGTCAAATTTAATTTTTGATGAATTTTATTTACCATCAGTATGGTCGCTAAAGATCACAGCCATTCCAGCTACCCTAAAGTTTATTCAGCATTGTGCTGATTAAAATTGAGTTGAAGGATTCATTCATGCAAAGGTCACCGGTTAAAATCTTGTGGGAACAGTAGAAAAAGGGTGCAAGGAGGAAACATTTACTGGCCCAGATTTTGCATTAGGAATAAAAGCGAAGCTATCAGCACTCGGCATTAGCATGGGATAAATCAGTCAGCAACTTCCATAGTTCACACTTGGGCAGTTAAACACAGAAATCTACTATTGGAGGTGTCCTGCTGTGCTCCACTCACTCAACTTAGCACTGACGCTAAAATTTTGATATTTATCCACTGGTTACCCACTAAACAGGCCAGAAAAGGTTAGGGCTACTGTACTCGGGAGCAGCTATATGTTTATTGGTGTGATGAGTCTTAATTACTGCCATATGAAATCTCTGACAGTGAAATACAATTTTTAAAGCGTGGAATCTCATTCATAAGAATTAGGAGTTGAAGGCCATTTGGCCTGCTGAGCTTTCTTCACCATTCAACAAGATAATGGCTGATCTTCTAACTTAACTTCACCATCCTGCATTATTCCCATATTCTTAATTCTCCTGGTACCAAAAATCTAGCAACTTCTGTCTTGAATATACTCAACGGCCTATCAGCCATAGCTCTCTGGAGTAGATAATTCCATAGATTCACAACCCATTGAGTGAAGAAATTCCTCCTCATCTTACTCCCTAAATGCTCTTATTCGGAGAGTATGAACACATTTTCTAAATTCCCCAACTAGGGGAAGACTTTTCTCAGCATCTACCCTGTCAATCCCTTAAGATTTTGATTTGTTTCAATTTGATCACCTCTCATTCTTCTAAACTCTAGGGAATAAAAGCCTGGTCAAAAGCCTAGTGAAGGACAATCCAGTCAACCCAGGAACCATTGCAGTAAATCTACATTGCACTCTCTCTAGGGCAAATCCTTCCTTTAGTAAAGAGACCAAATCTGAACACCGTACTCTAGGGTGGCCTCAAAAATGCACTGTATAATGTAGTAACATTTATTTACAGTTTTACTCCAATCCTTTTATAAAAAAGGTAATGTATGATTTGTCTTCCTAATTGCTTGCTGTACCTGCATTTGATTTGATACATGTATTAGTACACAGTGAAAAGTATTGTTTCTTTTGCGCTATACAGACAAAGCATACTGTACATAGAGAAGGAAAGGAGAGGGTGCATAATGTAGTGTTACAATGATAGCTAGAGTGTAGAAAAAGATCAACTTAATGCAAGGTAGGTCCATTCAAAAGTCTGATGGCAGCAGGGAAGAAGCTGTTCTTGAGTCGGTTGGTACGCGACCTCAGACTTTTGTATCTTTTTCCCAATGGAAGAAGATGGAAGAGAGAATGTCCGGGGTGCATGGAGTCCTTAATTATGCCGCCTGCTTTTCCGAGGCAATGGGAAGCATGAACAGTGTCAATGGATGGGATGCTGGTTTGAGTGATGGACTGGGCTTCATTCACGACCTTTTGTAGTTTTCTTGCAGTCTTGGACAGAGCAGAAGCCATAGCAAGCTGTGATACAACCAGAAAGAATGCCTTCTGTAAAGAAAGAATGCATCTGTAAAAGTTGGTGAGAGTGGTGAGAGTCGTAGCGGACATGCCAAATTTCCTTAGTCTTTTAAGTAGAAGCATTGGTGCGCTTTCTTAACTATAGTGTCGGCACGAAGAGACTAGGACAGGTTGTTGGTGATCTGAACACCTAAAAACATGAAGCTCTCGACCATTTCTACTTCATCCCCATTGATGTGGACAGGGTCATATCCTTCACTATGCTTCCTGAAGTCAGTGACTATCTCCTTTCTTTTGTTGACTTTGTGATGTTAACATTTTGATTATGCAAATATCACTCAAGCCCTTCTGATTGCAAACATGTCCTCATCTCTCACCATCCAAAAAATTCTGCATTTTCATCCTTTCCTCACAAGATAACTCTCCACTTATGCAAATTAATTTTTCCAGTGCTATTTCTCTACCGACACTATTTCTATAAGTTCCTAACTTTTGCCAAGCCCTTGGTTCTCCATTACTTCAGAAATGTATTTTGTGCTTTCCACTGTGAAAATAAATACAGAAATATTAGTTTAATTTGCCTTCCATTTACTTATTCCCCTTTATAATTTCACCTGTCTAAGCCTCTAACATTTATTTATTATGATCTTTTCCCATTTCTATACTTATAGAAAAGTTTACAATCTGTTTCATGTCTCTCACCAATCATGTTCTCTTTCCTTTTCAATTTTGTGCTCTTTTTTGTCGATTCCTAAAATTCTCTCAATCCCCAAGGGGGATTGACGACATTATAAGCCTCTTCCTCTGATCTAATACTATATTTAAACTCCTCTTGCTAGACACAACACGACCACAAAGAGAACAAAGAACATTACAGCACAGGAACAGGCCCTTCAGCCCACCAAGCCTGCACCAATCACGTTGTCCTATCTAGACCAACCACCTATAAGCCTCTATTCCCCACCTGTTCATGTGTCTATCCAGATAAGTCTTAAATGTCATTAACGTCTCTGCCTCAACACCTCACTTGGCAGTGCATTCCAGACCCACACCACCCCCATTGTAAAAAGACTTCCCCGCACATCTGTACTGAACTTTTCCCTACTTACCTTGAACTTGTGTCCTCTTGTAATTGTCATTTCTGCCCTGGGAAAAAGCTTCCAACTGTTCACCCCATCTATACCCTTCATAATTTTATAAACTTCTATCAGGTCGCCCCTCAGCCTCCGTCTTTCCAGGGAAAACAATCCCAGTTTATTCAGTCTCTTCTCATAGTTAATACCCTCCATACCAGGCAACATCCTGGTAAACCTTCTCTGGACTCCCTCCAAAGCTTCCACATCCTTCTGGTAGTGTGCCGACCTGAATTAGACACAGTATTCCAAATGTGGTCTAACCAACATTATATGTAACTAAAATAATTTGCCAACTTTTACACTCGATGCCCTGGTCGATGAAGGTAAGCATGCTATATCCTTTCTTCACCACCTTTTCCACCCATGCTGCCACTTTTGAAAATCTGTAGACCTGTACTCCTGAATCTGTGTGTGTCTACGCTTCTGATGGTTCTGCCATTTATTTTATAGCTCCCACCTGAATGAGATCTACCAAAATGCATCACCTGCTGCTGCCTCACAGCGCCAGGGACCCAGGTTCAAATCTGGCCTCAGGTCACTGTGTGTGTGAAGTTTGCACATTCTCCCTGTGTCTGCATGGGTTCTCTCCGGGTGCTCTGGTTTCCTCCCACAGTCCAAAGATGTGTGGGTTAGGTTGATTGGCCATGCTGAATTGACGCTAGTGTCATGGGGATTCGCAGGGTAAATGAGGGTTATGGGAATAGGTCCTGGGTGGGATTGTGGTCGGTGCAGACTCGATGGGCCAAATAGAATCCCTACAGTACGGAAGGCAGCTATGAAAAAAAACCCTCGCATTTGTTCGGATTAAATTCCGTCTGCCGTTTCCCGCCCAATTTTCCAGCCTATCTATATCCTGCTGTATTCTCTGACAAGCTTTATCATTATCCACAACTTCAGCAATCTCAGTATCATCTGCAATCTTGCTAATCAGACCAGCTCCATTTTCTCCCAAATCATTTATATATATTACAAACAACAG
Organism: Mustelus asterias; assembly: GCF_964213995.1. Classification (NCBI taxonomy): domain Eukaryota; kingdom Metazoa; phylum Chordata; class Chondrichthyes; order Carcharhiniformes; family Triakidae; genus Mustelus; species Mustelus asterias. The sequence continues at coordinate 102,332,809 of NC_135809.1, read as the reverse complement.
AGATCTCAGCACCAATACCTGCGGAACACTAGTTACAAACCTCCATTCAGAAAAACACCCTTCCACCACTACTCTCTGTCTTCTATGGCCAAGCCAGTTCGAAGTCACCCTTGATCCCATGTGATTTAACCTTTTGCACCATCCTGCCATGAGGGACCTTGTTAAATGCTTTATTAAAGTCCATGTAGACAACATCCACGGCCCTTTCATTGTCAATCATTTTTGTCACCTCCTCAAAAATCTCAATCAAATTAGTGAGACATGACCTCCCTCATACAAAACCATGCTGTCGGTCGCTAAAACCATTCAGTTCCAAATGTGTATAGATCCTATCTTTAAGAATCTTCTCCAACAATTTCTCTATCACTGACGTCAAGCTCACTGGCCTATAACTACCCGGGTTATCCTTGCTTCCCTTCTTAAATAACGGGACAACATTGGCTGTCCTCCAATCCTCTGGGACCTCACTTGTGGCCAACAAAGAAACAAAGATTGCTGTTAGAGGCCCAGCAATTTCCTCTCGTCTCCCTCAGTAATCTGGGATAGATGCCATCTGGCCTTGGGGATTTGTCTACCTTAGTGCTTTTTAAAATATACCTAACACTTCCTCCCTTGTAATGATGACTTGCTCTAGACAGTTTATATACCCCTCCAAGACACCATCAATCAACGTGTCCCTCTCCTTTGTGAATACCGATGCAAAGTACTCATTAAGGATCTCACCCACTTCCTTTGGTCCTACACATAATTTTCCTCCTTTGTCCTTGAGTGGACCAACTCTTTCTCAAGCTATCCTGTTGTTCCTAATATATGTGTAAAATGCCTTAGGATTCTCCTTAATCCTGCCTGCCAAGAACATTGCGTGACCCCTTTTTGCCCTCCTAACTCACTGTTTGGGATCTTTTCTATCTTCCCTGTATTCTTCAGGTGCTTCATCTGTTTTTAGTTGCCTAGACCTCATGTATGCATCCTTTTTCTTTTTGACTAGACTCACAATTTCCCTGGTCATCCACGGTTCCCAAATCCTGCCTTTACTGTCCTTCCTTTTCACAGGCACATGCCTGTCCTGCACTCCGATCAACTGCTCCTTAAAAGACTCCCACATGCCCGATGTGGATTTACTCTCAAACAGCCTCTCCCAAATCCTGCCTCATCCGGTTGTAGTTAGGCTTCCCCCAATTTAGCACCTGAACCCTAGGACAACACTTGTCCTTTTCCACGAGTATCCGAAAACTTACGGAATTGTGGTCACTGTTGGCCACATGTTCCCCCACTGAAACTTTGATGACATGGCCGGGCTCATTCCCGAGTACCAGGTCCAGTATAGCCTGTATTTATAGTATTTCCCTCTCTAGTCAGACTATCTACATATTGTTCCAAAAAACCTTCCTGGACACATTTAACAAATTCCTCACCATCCGGATCCCTAGCCTCAAGGGATTTCCAGTCAATATGAGGAAAACTAAAGTCTCCCAGTACAACAACCCTATTACTTCGACATCTGTCCAGAATCTGTTTATATATCTGTTCTTCAACTTCCCGTGGGTGGTTGGGAGGCCTGTCGTAACCCCATCATAATGACTGCCCCCTTGTCTCGTTACATGATTCTTCCAAGGTGTCCTCCCTCTGTACAGCTGTAATATGTTCCCTAACTCGTATTGCAACTCCCCCACCTCTTTTGCCTTCCCCTCTGTCTCACCTAAACTACCCATATCCCGTAACATTTAGCTGCAAGTCCTGTCCCTCTTTTAACCAAGTCTCTGTGACCGCAATCACATCCAAGTTCCGCGTATGAATCAAGGTTCTAAGTTCATCTGTCGTACCTGTTATACTCCTTGCATCAAAGCAGATGCACTCCAGACCTCCAGGCCCATTGAGTTCAATGTACCCTAGCCTGCTCTTCCTCATAGCTAGCCTGGCCTTGGTCCATGCTCATCCCCAGTCCGTACACTAGCTCACCTCATGTTCTGATTCCCACCCCCTTGCCACACTAGTTTAAACATACCCAAACCACACTAGCAAACCTCCCAGCCAGGATACTGGTGCCCCTCCAGTTCAGGTGTAACCTGTCCTTCTTATACAGACCCCACCTTCCCTGGAAGACATTCCAATGATCCACAAATCTGAAGCCCTCTCTCCTGCACCAGTTCTTTAGCCACATGTTCAGCTGCACTATCTCCCTGTTCCTAGCCTTACTAGCACATGGCACAGGAAGTAATCCTGAGATTACTACCCTAGAGGTCCTGCTTTTTAATCATCTAACTCCCTAAATTGCCATTGCAGGACCTTGCTACCCTTTCTACTTATGTAATTTGTGCCAATGTGGACAATGGCATCTGTCTGGTTTCCCTCCCATTTTAGGATGCTTTGTACCTGCTCAGAGACATCCAGTACCCTGGCACCAGGGGCTACCATCCTGGAGTCCTTTTCGTGGCAACATTTGTGCCCCTGACTATTGAATCCCCTACCACTATTGTTTTGCTATGCTTTGTGCCCGCCCCCCATTCTCCCCCCCCCCACCCCGTTCTCCTCCCCCCCACCCCGTTCTCCTCCCCCCCCCACTCCCCTCCGCCCTTCTCTCTCTTCCCCCCCCCGGTCTGGCCACTGCGGTCCCGTGATGGACCTCCCTCCTCATCAGTATCCAAAACGGTATACTTGTTAGATAGGTGGACAGCCATAGGGGACCCTTGTACTGGCTGCCTACCCCATCTGGTGGTCACCCATCTATCTTCCTGCACCACATCTCTGCAGATATTATCTGTAACAATTTCAGCTAATTGTGTGTTCCTCAGTGCTTCCAGCTACTGCTCTTACCGATCCATGCATTCAGTGAGCATTTGCAACTGGATGCACTTCCCACAGATGTAGTCCTCAGGGACACTTGTGTCCATGATATCCCACATTTCGCAGGAGTAGCACACAACCCCGTCAACTGACATCTCTCTCCCTCTACCACATTTTCTGTGAGGTTTTTGTGCTTGAAAAAAATGTTAACAAATTTTGTATTAATTATTTAAATACTCGTTATTGCTTGTCTACCGCCGTATCTTTTCACATAGATTCCCAATCCATCTTAGCCAAATTGCCCCCACACCATTATTTTGTTTAGATTTAAGACACTAGTTTCAGATTTAACAAAATCATTCTCAAATTCATTCCTAAATTCCATAATTTTATGGTCACTCTTCCCTCAACACTCCTTTACTACAAGGTTAAGTAACTCTTTCTTAACCAAAATAGCCTGTTAGTTGCTCAACATAATGAGAAAACTCTGTTCTGCACATTCCTTTAGCGTTGCTGGGAATTTTTTAAAAATTAAACTTGATTTTACATTTCCCATCTTTTATCTCTCTCTTAATCCCATCTTTTCTTCCATCACTTTGTAAAACTATGCATTAAAAACAAGGAATTAATTTACATTTCTTGGTTTATACTTTATGGTGAGAATTGTGATGATACTGTGCCTTTAAGAAATTTATTTTAGTAATGTTTCTGTTCTAACAGTCTGTTCTAACCAGTGCCACCGAGTCTATATCAGGCAGGCCTGTATTGTTACTGCAACAGCATACTTGTTCCTTATTGCTAGAATGTTTGTTTTAATCTGAACTAATGCTGTTCTGCTGATTTTAGTGATTTTCCCTAGGGTTTTGCAGAGTAGGACTTGATTAGGTGGGTTGATTCACAGTAACATCAGGTGACTGGGTGGAGCTAGGCTTACACAGAGAACTCAAGCTTAGTTGCTGTTTTGAAGCTGCAGAGAAGTAGTAGCCTTTTCTCTTTCTGAAATCTGGGATCTGCTAGAGACTGGGTTTATTTCTCTGAAGTTCTGCTGCTTGAGGATATATCCTTCTCTGGAAACGTCTTTCTGGATCTCTGTCCAGAGGTATTAAAGGCTGGAAATCTAGCACCCATGTGAGCATATTGGTTTTTGGTGCTAACTGGTTCTGAGCAAGGGATTTATGTCTTTGAGATGCTGCTTACAATTGGAACTATAAAAGATAGCTAGCTGTTGAGAGTTATAACTTGTCATGTTTAAGTGTTTAAATTGCTAAAAAGCCATGCTAATTCTTTGTTATATTCTAACTGTGTTCTCAAATAAATTTTGTTTTGATAAAATTTTCCTAGTGGATCAATTGAATCATACCTGGAGTGAAATAACTTATGCTCACCCTAATGCCAAAATCAAAGTAAAAGTTAGGGTCTTGACTAACTTCATAATATTCCTTGGAGTTTCTGATCTGGTCCCTAACAAAATCTCAACTCATGAAAACAAATGGTTAGTTTTTAAAAAAAAACAGGACCCCAACTCCCCCACATGATGTTTTAATGAATGTGGAATATGGGCAAGCAATCCTCACCCTCCCTCTTCAGTGATTGGGACCACCATCCATCCCCAACTGTAGGCCACACAATTGGCTCCTCACACTCTTCCATCTACTCATCCCCCACCACAATCAAGAACATCCCAGACCAACGCAACTGGATCCCCATTCTTTCCCAGCCCACAACACCATCTGTGCAATCAGCTTTGTACCCTCAACCATCAACACATATTCTCCTTAGATCCCCTTAGAAAATGCTGCGTCAAATTAGGTGCCTGACTATAGCAGGTTGCTGTCCAAATAGCTGTAAAAAGTGTGTATGCAGTTGTAAGCATAGTGAATGGCAGGCCCCAGTCATTCACTGTTGACTATAAAATGCATGTCAGTGTTTTTACAAACAAATTCCAATACAAGTGAAATTGTCCAATAAGATCTTATCCGGTTCGGGTAGGTATTCGATTGAGATACTAGAAAGATTATTAATGTTTCAAAAACAGTCACTGAGAGATCAATTTTTTTTTTGCAAAGAAAATTATTTTAGGGAAAAAATACTAAACTCAGACAATTTTCAATTCAAGTCATTTAATTTGAAATGCCCGTCCATTCATTCTTTTTTTTAAAAAAGTAAAAACTGCCTCCCATGATGTTTTACTTAATTGTTTCATTCAATTTTTGGCACATGCTTTGAACAAAAGAATTTATAGCAGCAGGAGTTTATCGTATACTGAATCTGAAATGTCCACAACATAGCTGTGTGAAGGACTGAAGCAAAATGAAGCTGCTAAATCGTTATTGCATTATATCTTAGCACATAAACATAAAAGAACTGTCTTAATTTTCTTCTGCCTTTTCACTTATTTCATGAGCCACATGATATCAAACTACCTATCCCCTTCAGTCAGGGGGCACCACAATCGAGTCCATTGTATTTCACAAGACATTTAAGAAAAATATTCTACTCAGTAGCTGCAAAAACTTTGCTTTTTGTGTTAAGCTATATTATACTGTTCTGTCCCTCATATTTAACCTTCCAACATCAGACTTTTCCAGAGAAACGTATTTGAGCTATTAGTCTACCTCTCTATAGATCTGTCATTCATGGTGTTCCAAAATGATTTTGTGTCAGTGTCCCAAAGCTGAAACACATTCTCAGAACCATGCATCAGTGAATCTAACCTCAGTGGTAGGCAAGTTAATGGAAGGAATGATGAGAGATGTTACAGTATTTAATATATACAAGGGCTATAGAGGAAACCCAACACAACTTCAGAAGGTATTTCCAGATGAGGCAGGCCATTTGGTTGGTCATAACTTGTCCATCTGTAAAGACTCTAATCACCCCACATTGCTGCATTTGATTGTTTTAAAGACAATTCTAAGATGATTCAAAGACTTTCAAATCCATTCCATGTTTTATCATGTGAACAACAATTTGCTCAGTGGCAATTTAATTTATCTTCCCTCCCCGATTTGTATCCCCTCGGCTATATGTATTGCCCAATTACAATAATAACTGACTACGTTTATGGCTTCTATCAAGGAAAAAGGAGGCATTCCAATTGTTGCCTTTCAACATGAGGAAACACCTGCCTTCAGCTCGAACTTTCACTTCAACGCAAGGCCCAGATCACAATCTCACCAGACGAGCATGTCCCCACCCAGGGGTTCAGCTTGCAAAAACAGGGAAACCTATTTACTTTATGGGGAAATAAAAATTCCCTTGTTTGTTTGGATTTAGACCAGTTTCCCAGAACATGCTATACATACTAACCATCCCAACAGCATCCTGGTCAAAAGGGTTCCATTCCACATTCTCTGGATAGTGAGCCAACACTTTAGATTTAAAAGTTCTTCGCAATGGACTCTGCTCATAGTTTTCACCTGAAACAAAGAAAACAAACAAACAAACTGATAAAAGTTTTCCATCCTGGATGCAAACACAACAGTACAGAAGTGACCAAAATCCAAGAAAGAATAGATTGAATCACAGTAAGTCACCCTACAAAGGGAAAGACAGAATTGATAACGTACTGGTTATAAAAGTCGTCAAGGATGCACAAAGATTCTTACACAACAAACACAGTAAAGTATTATTTAAGGCCAGAATTTATAAAGCTTTAAATGCACATAAAGCTTTAAAAGGTGCAGTACTCATTTCCATAATTTCAAGTTAAATATAGTGCAGTTTCAATTGTTTTGGTTGCTCTGATTGGGAAAAAATGGTAGAAAAAGATCTTTTCACAAGTTTTAAGAGTCATAATTTTGTGTCAATATGTATGTGCTACTAGTCAGAAAGTATTTACTCTTTTGTGAATCTGATGCTTTTTTTTTGAACAGAAGCCAATTTTTTTCCACTACTCCTTTAAAATTCCAATAGGTTAACAAATAAACAATGTTAATATTTAATGGTATTAAAATGTTTATCCCCAATTGAAATTATTAGTGTACTGCAAAGGGAGTAATCAACAGAAAGCTACAAGTACTGCTAACAGCAGTCTTTATTCAACAAAATCAGTTCTAAAAGCTTGCTGTGCTTTTTTCATTACATAAAGAGAAAAGCGTACAAAAGAAAGACTGCATCTTTTCAGAAGGAGAAAGAGCTTCCTGAAATCACCACAAAAATAATTTAAAGGCTATTCCAAGAGCTGTATCCAGGCTAGGAGCCTAAAATACAATTTGGAAGTCCCGTCAGCTGCTAAGCAACATTGCTGTGAAAAGAAGGAACTGGAAAGTTAAAAGATTGAAAGGTCACTAGAGTCACAAGCTTGACATAGGACCATCAGAAGGGATTTTACCTTCGTCTGTACTTGAACTGACACGGCCAGCACCATCTCTGCCTTTAGAAGCCTGTAAGAACTGGCATAAAGCTATATAACAAATAAAATAACAATTAATTACAAATTGATTTGTGATACATATAATAAGAGAAAGGAAATGAGTACATAAATATTAATCAAGTGGGATAAGGTTACTAGACCAGTACAAATATTGAATGGATGCTTTGAAGAAGAATAATTAGCATACTTTTTCATAACAGATATAATATTTACAATTTTAATAAATACAATCAGGATAGTGGGGAGGGGAGGAAAAAGAAGCCCAGGTTAACACACTGGGGACATGGGTTCAAACCCCACCATGGCAAGTGGTGGATTATGAATTCAATGAATAATAATGTGGAATTGAGAGCTAGTCTCAGTAATGGTGACCGTGAAGCTATCATTGTTATAAAACCCGTCTGGTTCACTAATGTCCTTTAGAGAAGAAAATCTGTCATCCTTATCCAGTCTGGCCTACATGTGACACCAGATCTACAGCAATGTGGTTGACTCTTAACTGGCCGCTGAAATGACCTACTAAAGTAGTATCTACTTAAGTAGGGAGGGGCAACAAATACGGGCCTTGCCAACGACATCCGTATCTCATGAAAGAATAAACTTTCTCTGTTATCCAATCTACTCCTAATACATAACAGCAAAATATCGAAATACACTTCAGAACAAACCGATAGCTTTAAAATTATTTTGGAGTGATTTAAGAAGTTTAAATTCACTCATTAGTGCATTTTGCAGAAAAAAATTGGATCAAAACCATCTATGTGGAATCTTCATAACCTATCAACAGGCTGCATTCTAAATTTGAATGCAGCTCCCAAGAGGTTAAAAAAAACACATTTCTCCTCAACTTTTCGTGAATGGACTTCTAAATGATAATGGTTAAAAAATAAACTAAAAGTTGTACAAAAATTATTTGCATTCAAAAGTCAGCTGCTCCACAACTAAAATTTGCTCCAAAACCGATAATCAATTGTTAATTTCAAGCTCTGAATAAAAACTTAATAAAATATGGATACACATCAAATTCTGACAAACCAGAACTCTAAAAACAAATAAGCAAAGATCGAGTAACAAAACAATCTGCAGAATACTTATCCGGATTTCCATTACAAGAATCTCAACAACTCAACAAATTGATGGCATGATGATCTATCTTCTTCATTTCTCTCCTTTCACAATAACAATGCTCAACATCTGCCAATTTGTAGTTTTAATAACTAATCAATTTAAAGATGGCACATGCCACAATTACAAGGTTCATAACATTGCTCAGTCTTTAATTTTTGAAGCCATTTTTGAGATCAGTTCACAGGCTTGCCTTCAAATTAATAAATGTTACAGACAGACAGCAGTTTTGTGTGGTCAGCAGAGAAAAGATGCTGCTTGGCTTTGTGAACTACCACTGCCAGATGTAGGAGGCAGACACTATCTATTGAAGAGGCCCATCCCACAGCCATCTATGGTTTCCAGGAGGTTTGTCCTGGCATTGGCTCAGGGGCAGGGATACCTGGATAGGCTTACATTGCGGGTTGTGTATTCAGGATCCTCTCCAAACTAAGGGATGTGTGCATGTGCACAGTAATTCAAGTGACCAGTTCAGAAATCTGCTTGACAACAGACACTCAGGCAGTTAAAGATTAATAGGTAACCTAGTATTATAGATCATAGAATTCTACAGTGCAGAAGGAGGCCATTCAGCCCTATTGGTGCAGGATGTTCAGTTAGAGACAATAGCAGCAGTCTCGGAGTTCTCAAAGTCCCAGAAAGATGTTGAAAGAATTGGGTTGTAAACATTTATGCTGCAAACTGACCATTTACTGCTAAGAAGAAGAGAGTCAGGGTCAAGAATAGCTCATCAGAATTCCTATCTGGATAAAATGCTAATGGTCGCTGTTTTACTGGCTTGTCCCCAGTTTCTTGCAATCTGACTGGCACTGGATGTCCAGCGTGATCAGCCTCTCACCCATTTCCGGCAAAAGAGGCTGGATACATTATTTACATTTATTTGAACAGTTTTTCCATGTGATTAGTGAGCCCAGAACTCAATCATCCTGGCTCACTTGCCTTTGTGGCCTTGCCGGGAGAAGTTCTCTCCGGTGAGGGAAACACCTAGCCCCCAGCCACGGGGAACTGTCGTGATGGCCTTGCCGGTAGAACTGGAGGCCATTGAGGCTCCCCCTGGGAGGTAGAAGGCAGGGGGGTACCCCTTGGGCAGTGTCAGCCAGGCACCTTGGCACAGTGCCAAAGGGTGGGACCTATGGGGGGCAGGGGCCAGCCCAAATTGGGGAGGGAGAGAGGCCCTGCTGCCATTCTGCATCACGATTGGTCTGGGCGACAGAGCAGGAACGATATTTCTGGGCGGTGTGGGGCTCGTAATCAGCTGCGGGCCCCCACGATAGCTGGCGGAGGTTCATTGAGGCCGGCAGCAACAGCAGATGCCTGACAGATCTCTCTCTCTGTGTCAAGCCTCTGTTGTTGCAATTGAGCATATGCAGCCACAGTGGTCTGCACATGCAATAGCTCCCTCTGCTGCGAGAGCAAGCTGGCTGGCGATTTAAGCCCCACCCACTATCTCTAATGGCTGGAAGCGGTCAAGCCCATTTTTTTTCAATGTCTAAGTCCATAAGATTCAGAGTAAAGACTCGCCCAAAAAAATAGATCTGAAACTCTCCCGTGTTCACGCTAGCTGGACACTTAAAATTTTTCTCATAAAATCATCTCAAAAGTGTTTCACACTGCGTTTTAGGCAGATGTGCAGAGGCACATCAGGTTACAGGCTTCAAATCAACAAATGTCACAGATAGATAGCAGTTTTGCATGGTCAGGAAGAAAAAAGGCTGTCTGGCTTTGCAAACCACACAGCCAGATGCAGGAGGGAGACAATTTCTAAACAAAGAGACCCATCCCTCAGTCGTCCAAGGATTCTGGGAGATTTGTCCTGACATGGCCAGAGGGGACATGTCATCAGGACAGGCTTTACTACTGGTTGTGGATTTAGAAAACTCTGCAGAAGCAAAAACAAAGAAAATAACAGCAGAGGGGGTGGCCATTCAGCCCGTCAGGTGTCTGTCAGCTGAAAGGGATTCATTTTTCAGTTTTTGGTAGTAGCCCCATATATCATGGTTCTTTGCATGGATAACTGTGCTCTGCACATTTTAGAAGCTTTCTGCCTCTACCGCCACCAACCACCCCCCCTCTCCAACCCCACTCTTGGGTTTAACTTATTTCCCCTCAACCGCCCCCCCCCTTTATTCATTCAGCCTTTCACTTGTAATCTATGCCCCTGGTAACTCCTCTGCCTTTCTGAGAAGGTCCTTCCATATCCCATCTGCCAAGGTCCCCTCATAATTTTATGCACTTCAATGAAATCTTCCCTCAATTTCCTCTATCTCAGAGATAAAAAGCACAGTATCTCCAGTCTGAAGTTTGGCAGAGAGAAACAAAAGATATAGTTGGAGTAAAAAAAGTGTTAAGAATGAAGCATATAGATTCAGTGAGAAACTTTATGGGCAAGAAATAAACTGTAAAAAAGGTTATCAGAAAGCATTTGTGCTTGATTTGAAAAGAAATGTTAAAAACTGGGCCAAATTGAAAAGCTATGGTGAGAAGAGGAAGTACTTGAGGCTTAATAGAGTGTGAACTCATTGTATCAACAATGAGCTCTTCGAAATGCTCTGGAGCTGTCGATCAAAGCAGCTCAGTGAGGTCAGACAGCACCTGCAGATCATTCAGGGTACAAAGGGAAATTCTCCTACTGAAACTGATCTGTCAATCAAAGCACTTCAAAGACATCTGGTGACACCTGGGGCTTCTGAAAACAACCAAGGGCAATCCCTACTGAAGAATGGAGTGCTGCTGTGCTTTTGAAGGATTCCAAGTGTTTAGGGAGTAAGGATAGTAAATATGTGACTAGGCCACTTCAAAGGTTTCATAGTACACAGACAATAATAAATATTTTTAACAGAAAGTTGCCTGAAATCACCATCTTAAGAGTGATCTCCATGTTTCCCAGAAGAAATTCAGCCATAAGACCCCCATCACGGAGGTCTTAATGGGCTTGACACTCAGCAAGAATCTTGATTTGGCTCTCACATTCAATTAAACAGACCATCACAAATCCTGCCTGGGGCTATCAGCTCTGGAAAATCTTCCCATCGTCTCGGTATATTGTAACACACAGCTCACATTGAACACCAAGGAAAGTTCAAAATGAGGAGGCTCCACCTAGATTAAGCAGAGTTTTCCACCTCAGCCACATTGTTCTGGAAAGTAACAGAGGGAGATCAGGTAACACCCCCCCCCCAGGTAGGCAAATAGACAACGTATAGCCATCCACAAACAGCAACAACATAGACTAAGAAAAGGCACATTCAGAGCAAAACCGGGCCTGAAAAAAAACCTGCCAGCAATCTTCTTACCCAGAACAAACATCATACCCAAGATGACCACATGGAGGTGTCACTCTTTCCTAACAACTATGGTTTATATTGTGTCTTTAGCATAGAAAGAATGTTTCAAGGAAGTGTAATGCAACAAGAAGGAATGGTATGTCTAAAGAAGATACATTAGTATTGTTACAAAACCCCAATGTTCTGTGCTAGAATGTTCCAACCTGGTATCCTGTGGCGTGTGTATGGTTGGATACTTGCAAGAAACTTTTAAAGAAACAGTGAAAACTCAAACCTATCGTTTGTTAAACATTTTAAAAATGTATTTATTAAAGTAGAAGCATAATAAAACACTACAAAGAACAGTCTTATGCCTCGGCAAATTAACAGAAAGCACTTAGCCCGTCAAAGACTGAAAACCCAAAAGTTTCTGTTTCCCCCATAATCCTAAACTTTGCTGAGACCCCCTGTTTCCCAAACAACAATATAAACCTATTGGTCAAATCTAGTCAGTGATTACCACACCGTACAGTTCAAGTGAAAAAAACAATCTTTTGCACAAACTGGCTTTTGTCTTCAGCACTTCATCTCTAGCTGAGCTGTTTCCTGAGGGTGGCTGCCCCTCTCCCCTGCTCTTTTACTGCCTTCAGGCCCTATTCTCTGACTGAACTGCTTCCTGAGGATGGCTGCCTCTCTCACTGCTGCTTCTTCAACACCTTATCGGTGTCCAAGTTGCAAATAACGCCCTGTTGCCTATTCTTTCCTTTCTCTTAGTTACTGCCCAGACATGGTTTACAAAATACATGGTAATTTGATTTTACTTGTAAAATTCATTTTGATAGCATCCTACCATTTGAATGGTAATATGGGTGGCTAAACGTTTAGTTAAAGATATGGATCTTAGAGGTTAAGAAGGCAGAGAGGTTTAGCAAGGAACTTACAGATCTTAGGAAATAGGTGATTGAAGGCATGACCTCAGTATCGTGTATGGAAGAGGAGTGAAACACAAGGGCACAAATCAAAGGAACTGAGATATCTATGAAGCAAATCACCAAATAAAATAAAAAGTACAGATGATAAATGGGTAAGTGGCCAAAAAACAAGAATGATACATGTTAATATTTTTGATCAAATGCAAACCTATCTTCTCATTTAAAAATGACATTCCTCAAGAGACCCAGTGCACAGAGCCTTGAATTGCAGTTAACAGTCAAAGTTATACAGTACTGCTGGGCAAGATATATTACTTGGCAGAAAATTATTCAAAGTCTGCTTGGTGAAGTCACTCAAGAGGTTACTGACTTTGGAGTTGAATTTCCATTAAACTTCGGCCAATTGTCTATTCCAACTACTGGAAGATCTATGAAAACTCCAGAGACACACAAATTTCACCATTTTTCTTGAGTTTCTGTTGATGTTGCATAGTCGTACATGGTATTTGTAGCACAGAACCAGAGATTCAAGCCCATGTTTATGCTCCACATTAGCCTCCTCAAACTTTTTTTCAAACTAATCCAACTAATAGGTGGTAATGCGCAGTTCTGAAGTGTTTAATGCCATTGAAACTGGTGAAGTTTTGAAATTCAGCACTTGTGAATACGGTTCCAGTGAGTAATCCATGAATTCAAAGGCATCTTTCAATGGCAACACACAATGTAAGTGACTTCACCTCAAAAAATCTCCATCCATTTAGTGTGCATCAATTACAACCAAAAACATGGTGCCCAGGAATGGACCAACACAGTCGATATGGATGTGTGCCCATGGCTGTCCATTCCCAAGGTGTAGTGGGGCACAGCCAGCAACCTTGCACAGAGAGATCTTCAATATCAATGCCTGGCCACCACATGTAACTCCTGGCAAGCATCTTCATCTCAGATGCCAGGATGAATGCTATATAATCCAGTTAGGAACAGCGTGCCTGGTACAGGCTTGCCATCCTGACAACGAAATTCACTTTTGCAGGTGAAGAATTGTTTCACTTCTGAGAAAACTGGCTCATTTACCCATCCCACAAGTATCTGGTCTCTCACTTTGGACAGAAGTGGATCTCAATTTAGTCCAGTTCCTGATGTGCTTTGCACAAACTGGTGATGTGTCGAAAAGATTTCATGCCAAGATGAGTCTGGGGGTACAGGAGTACATGTGACACTTTCTCACAAAGGTAGGCGGATAAGGGAGTCTGCATTCGTTATGTGTATTCCAGGTCATGATTTGAAAGTATATTCGTAGGCGGACAAAATTAATGCCCATCACTGAATTCTTGCCAAGGCAATCGACAGGATAATCTTGTCCTCTTTGAAGAGACCCAAGAGTGGTTTGTGGTCAGGAACAATGGTAAAAGTGTCCACCATGCAAGTACTGGTAGAATTTCTTGACACCAAAGATGGACATTTGGAGAGGCATCGCAGGTCAATAACAGTTTTTTAGATTTGTCAAAGTGCACTAACAGTTTTGAGGAAAGAAACAGTTGCTTTACTCCTTTGAAAGCCTCTTCCTAGCTTTCAAAGGCTAAAGATGGTGTTTCTTTAACAGAATATACAAGGGGACCAGTATAGTCAATAAACTGGATTTTTTAAAAACCATCCACACGGGGGAGAATCCAGTCACATTTTCTGAACAATTCTGGCATTTCCCCTGCCGACAACTTGAAAGATCTCACTCAGATCAATTCAACTTGATTTCCTTGTGAGACCAGGCAGGAATAGCAAATTTCCTTCTCTAAAAAAGGAGATTCATGAACCAGAGTTTTTTTTGCAATAACCGGTAATTTCATGGTCTCCGTTACTGAGACTAGCTTTATATTCCAGATTTATTAAATTTATATTCCACCAGCTGACATGGTGGCAATTGAACCCATGTCCCCAGAGTATTTTGCATGACTCTGGATTACCGGATCAATTACATCATCACTAGGCCACCATTTCCTTTGAATAATTTAAATAACAAAGAACAAATAACAGTGCAGCACAGGCCCTTCGGTCCTCCAAGCCTGCACCGATCACATTGTCCTATCTAGACCAACCATTTGTATCCCTCTATTCCGCGCCTGTTCATGTGTCTATCCAGATAAGTCTTAAATGTCACTAACCCACAGGAAGTGACTGCCCAGGATGGGATACCTGGGCAAACACTCAGACCCTGCATGGACAGCTGGCAGGGGTATTCGCAGACATCCTTAACCACTCCTTACACCGATCCGAGGTCCCTACCTGCTTCAAGAAGGGACCATCATCCCTTACCAAAGAAAGGCCAGGCAACATGCCTTAATGACGATCGCCCGGGGCTCTGGCATCCATCACCATGAAGTGCTTCAAAAGATTAGTCATGGCATGGATCAACTCCAGTCTCCTGGATCCACGACAGTTCACCCATCGACACAACAGGTCCACAGCAGATGCCATCTCCCTGGCCCTACACTCAACTCTGGATAACAAAGACACTTGTATCAGGCTCCTATTTATTGTCTACAGCTCAGTCTTCAACACCATTATTCCTACAAAACTGATCTCCAAATTCTGTGGCCTAGGGCTTGGCTCCTCCCTCTGCTACTGGATCCTAGACTTTCTAACCCACAGACCACAATCAGTAAGGATAGGTAACTACACCTCCTCCACGATTATCCTCAAAACAGGTGAGTCTGTAATTATGGATGCATACAAAACTTGAAGCTATTTCATTTCTATCTCTCCCAGTTCTGAAGGTAGTATTTCCAGCATATTCAGTTTTATTAAAAAGCTGCCTAACTGAGTTCCAACTATATTCAACAGCACAGCCTTCACTGATCACTGGTAAAGAGAATTTCAAACACTAACAACTCTGAGAAAAAAAATCCTCTTCATCTCAGAGACCCTTTATTTCTAGATCCTCCCATGAGGGAACACATCCTCCCAGCAACTACTCTGTCAAGTCCTCACAGAATCTTGTATGTCTCAATAAGATCATTTCTCATTCTTCTAAATTCCCATGAGAAGTGACCCAACCTTTCCTCATAAAAACAAACCCCTTATTCCAAGAATCGGCCTTTTCTCTAAACTTCTTCCAATGCAAGTATGTCCCTCCTTAAAGGTAAGCAAAGCTCATAGTGTGGTCTCACCAAAGCCCTGTAGAAATGTAGTAAGACTTCCCTATTTTTATATTCTACCCCCTTGCAATAAAATAAAGGCCAACATTCTGCTTCCCTTCCTAATTACTGCCAACCTTCATGTTGACTTTTTATGATTGATGTACAAGGACACCCCGGTCCTTCCATGCTGCAACATTCTGAGGTCTCTCTCTATTTATTCTGTTTATCTATTCTTCCAAATTGGACAATCTTACATTTACCCACATCACACTCCACCTCCCATTTTTTTGCCCACACACTTAACCTACACATATCCCTTTGCAGATTTGTTTTATCCTCTTCACAACTTGCTTTCCTATCTATCTTTGTATCTTCAAAGAAATTTGACTGCAATCCTGTCAGTCTCTTCATCCAATTCACGAATAGAGATCATAAATAACTGAGGCCCAAGCACTGATCCTCGTGATACTCCACTAGTTACACTTCCATCCTAAAAATGAACCACAATGGGGGCTCGGTGGCATAGCGGTTAGCACTGCTGCCTCACAGCGCCAGGGACCCAGGTTTGATTCCCAGCTTGGGCCACTGCTTGTGTGGAGTTTGTACGTTCGCCCCATGTCTGCGTGGGTTTCCTCTGGGTGCTCCAGTTTCCTCCCACAGTCCAAAAGACGTGCTTGTTAGGTGCATTGGCCATGCTAAATTCTCCCTCAGTGTACCCAAACAGGCGCCGGAGTATGGCGACTCGGGGATTTTCACAGTAACTTCATTGCAGTGTTGATGTAAGCCTACTTGTGACACTAATAAATAAACTTAAAACATTTATCCTGACTCTGTTTCCTGTTAGTTAGCCAGTCATCTAACCGTGCTGGCATATCACCATAACATTGAGTACTTACCCGATGTATTAACTTTTTATGTGGCACCTTATAACATACCTTTTGGAAATCCAAATATACTACATCTACCAGTTTCCAAAGACTTCCCAAACGAAGCTCAACTCCGGGCTGAGCAATATAAAGGTCCACACTTCTGGATTAACTTTGGCTAATGGCCAAGGTGGCATATGGAGTTACAAATATCCATGACCTTTTCACTCTAAGAGTCAAAGGATAGCCTTGGTTATGTCAATATTAAGCTGACAGCAGTTTTAGCTCATCAATGCCTTTTGTTACCTCTAGACTGGACTATGGCAAACCTTTTTTGGCTAGCCTCCCATACTTCATAAACTTCAGCTCATCCAAAACATGAGAGTTTCAGTAGTCGATGGCCTGAGCCAGAAGTGGAGACAAGCAATGTTACAGAGTCAGCCCTGCTGAAGAAGAGGAAGTCAGAAGTTCATTTCAGGATCAAAAAAATCACCAAAGTCATAAACAGTCTGGTTCAGCCTCAGACAAGAGGCCAGGGAGCGAGCTGGAATCAGTGCAGAGTGTGTAAGCCATGGTTTCAGTATTCCCAATATTTAGTTGGAGGAAATTTCTTCGCATCCAATACGCTTATGTGAAACAAGCAAATCAGAGACAGTGGCGTAAACAATAAAATAAAAATTACATTAACAAATTGACGAAACTCTGGCATATTTGCTAGTGATCAATATCCATCAGGAAGAGGCAAGATGCCCAATTGGCCCTTTTGTGCAAAAGAAATGATCTGTCCCTGAGGCAGAAAACATAACAATATTCACATACACGGAGGAGTGTGAAATAAGATGTGCCATTTCTCATTGCGTAAACATGCAAGAATTACAGTTAGCGCATTATTCTTGCTGGTGCTACAGCTGCCTTTCCAAAATGAGACTGTGAAAGTTAAGCGCTGTAGCCACAATATCCTAATATTCAAGCACAGCTGTGCAGGCACCAGTTCATTTATATTCTGGATTCTTTTGATTTGTAATAGCAGTCATCACCGAGTGGGAGAGTGAGCCAACATCCTGAAAATAGATTTCACTTCCAGTCCACAACAAAACTGTTCCCATTTAAAGTATCTACCTTGTGGTTCTTTATTCCTCAACTTCAGAATTCCCATCAAACTATCTCCTGACAATCCTTTAAAGATCATCACCCCATAATTTGTTTCCCCTTTACAGAGGAAACAAATAATGTGAACAACAAAACAAGGAGTATATTTTTACTAGTCTTGTATTAACGTGCCCTGCTTGTGGATTTAAATTATCAGCATCCCTTCCCATTTAGGACATAGAACAGCACAGGAACAGGCCCTTCAGCCCACAATGTAGTGACGAACATGACGCCACATTATTCCACTTAATCTTACCTATATATTATAATTACCTTTAATAGAATCTTCCAATTACAGTCTAGCCCAATGGTTTGTCCAATAGCTTTATACCATTACCCACATACTCTTCCCCACACACACCTAGCCCCACATTTCACTCAACTAAAAATTTCCTGAAATCCCTGTACCAAAGAAAAGCCAGGCAGTGTGCCTTAACGACGATTGTCCAGTGGCTCTGACATCCATCATTACAAAGTTTTTCGAAAGATTAGCCATGGCACACATCAACTCCTGCCTCCCAGATTGTGAATCCACTACAGTTTGCCTATCGCCACAACAGGTCCACAGCAGATGCCAGCGCAATTTTACTACCTCAGCACGCCCATTTTTCAGCGAGTGAAGGTCATAAAATTAGGAGCGAGCCGACAAGCAGGAATAGCGCCCGTTTTCGCACCCATTCCCATCTTACCAAAAAAAAAGCGTGATGGGGAGCTCACCCAAAACGAGCAAAACATCAATTTGTATTCATTTCAATGTAATTAATGAGCTTCACTCGCAATCTTCTCCCCTCACTTGCCTCAACGATCTCGTTCGCTGCAGCTGCAACTGATGCGTAAAACACCTCCTCTATAAAAGTCTGCTGCAGGTGCAGTAAGAGTGAGGGTGAGTGAGGAGGTAGGTCGCTATTACCAAAGGGCTCCGTACTGCAGAGGGGAGGGGTTGAATTGTGGCGGCCAAGTTGCATTTTGGCAAGGGGGGGTGGGATGTTGTTACTCACGGGGTCAGACCTCGGGCTGTCATTGCTGAGCCGAATCGGACTGCTGGCCTCGGGTCTTAGCGCTGACTCTGGGTCCCAGCGCCATCAGCAGCAACCTGGGGGGTAGGGCAGGAGAATGTGGGAGCAGAGACCCCAGCAGCTCAGTACGCCAGTTTCCTTCGAGCAGCTGTCAGACATCGTGTGCCGCCAATGGCTCCAACAGGAGACAGTGTACATCTGTGTCATGTGCTTCAAGACCTGGCACCTCAGGGTACAGGAGAGCACCCACCTCCCGGTGGCTGAGAAAGTGATGGCCATCCTAAACTTTTATGCTACCAGGTCCTTCCAGGCTGCCAGCGGAGATCTTTGTGGCATCCATGCACAAATGCGTGAGGAAGGTCACAGATGCCTATACGCCCGGGTAGGCCAGTATATAAAATTTGGGCCAGGCCCAGCAGGAAGCCTGGGCTGCAGGATTTGCTGCCATCACAGGAATGCGAAATGCGCAGGGGGCTATAGACTGCACCCACATCACCCTCAGGGCCTTGGAGAGAAATTCTGCACGCTTCATGAATAGGAAAGAGTTCCATTCAAATCAACATGTAGCTGGTGTGCGATCATCAGCTGAACAGCAGGTTAGATTGATTGGCCATGCTAAAATTGACCCTGGTGTCAGGTGGAATAGCAGAGTAAATGCATAGCGTTACGGGAATAAGGCCTGGGTAGGATTGTGGTCAGTACAGACTTGATGATTCTATGTCTGCGCCTGACACCCCGGAAGCGTGCATGACAGTTTTATCTCAAGGAGCTCTGATGTCTTTGAGGAGAAGCCCAGGGTGCAGGAATGCCTCGTTCAATGGCTCGATACCCGCTTTGGACTTGGCTGATGACGCCTGTGCGGAGGCCTGAGATTGAGGCACAGACCAGATATAATGAGGACTACTTTGCCAGCCGGTCAACGGAGCAGTGCATAGGAGCTCCTTAAAAAATGTAGTTCAGGTGCCTTGATCGCTCTGGTGGGGCCCTGCAGTATAGCCCCCTGACAATATCCCATATTATGGTGGTCTGCTGTGCCCTGCACAATCTGGCACAGCAGCAGGGAGACCTTCTGGAGGAGGAGATGGTAGAGGGTGACCAGCTGAGTGTCGCTGGGGAGGAGGAGGACAACGACCAACACCACCCAGGCACTAAACAGCTGATGTCAGCAAGGATCCTGCATGCAAGGGCAGCTAAGGAGGCCTTAATCAACACATGGTTCAGCAATTAGAGGCCTATGTTGCCCCCTGCCTCTAACTCAGGACCTCCGGGCAAGGTGGGGGAATTTCTCCTTGGTTCTGGGGATGCCATGGCAGATGTTGTAAGTTGGTGCCTGTGTCCCACCCGCTGTAGCCAGTGAATGATTTGAGCGCCTTGATTTTCACAGTAGCAGTGACCTGAGGGTCCTTCCCCACTGACAGCAATGTGCCGGGTCCCTCTGGCAAAGGTCGGGGTACGTACAAAAGGCTAATCAGAGACAAATCAGTCATAGCTGTGGGGTGCAGTAACATTTATTGGTGGCGATAAGTTCGCCATCAAACTCAGTGCTCATATATTAAAACAAATGCAAATGCAAGCAACAGTGCCTAATTCCTCTATCTAGCTGGTGCACTCCTTCACCCGTGCCATCTTGGTGCCGCTACAACTTCTTAACTTTACGTGGCCTAGAACTGCGTCTCGGTGTCTCCCCAGGATATACATCGAAGGTGGAGACGGGCAGCTGCCTACGGTGCCCTGTGATGCCCTTGGCGATCATCCCCTGGAGGGCCTGATGGCTCCCAGGTGTAACAGAAGTATCCATGTCACCCTGTTCATTCCGCTCCCAAGATGCCCTGGTGTCAGGAAGGAGGGAGTCAGAAGGTGTAGCCATCACCGCAGTGTCCTGGGTGGAAGGCCCCGACTCCAGCACTTTCTCCTCCAATGGGTCCCTGGGTCACTCCATGGGATGGCGGTGCTTCTGCAGTGAGCTTCAGAAGCTCCAGCGTCATCTCACCCTGTCAGTCCTGCAAGGACCCCATGCACCCTGGACATTCTTCCTTTGGTAAAATGATACAAAAGTCTGAGATCCAACCGACTCAAAAGCAGCTTCTTCCCTGCTGCCATCAGACTTTTGAATGGGCCTACCTTATATTAAGCTGATCTTTCTATGACTGTAACTGTATATTCTGCACCCTCTCCTGTCCTCCTCCCCCCCCCCCCAACCCATGTATTCTATGAACGGTATGCTTTGTCCGTGTAGCACGCAAGAAATAATACTTTTCACTGTATACAAACACATGCGGCAATTATAAATCAAATCAAAAAACAAAGTGACCTTTCATCTATCTTTAATCTCTCGGTCACTTCCCTCTTGATAAGCCATACGCCTTCCTCCATTCCCCACTTCAGACCTGCAAAATGCACTTGCAGACACCAGTTTCAGTACAAGATTAAGCTATTCTATGATGTACATCTGAGAATCAAATACAAGATTAAATATCGGGTTACTCCATTTTTCTACTTACGCAATAGGCATGTTAATCAGCAGCCAGCTTCCCCATACTTGGATTTTCTGAAGTGCTTTTTCTCCTCATTCATCCAAAAATATTAGCTCATGTGTGGTTTTGTTCCTAAAGCATAACTTACCCAAGAATGGACATTATTCATGCACAACTGTTGGCAGGTGAGAGCATAAACAAATTAGGCAGTAATATCCTTCATCTTCTACAATTTCCATCATGAGCAAATGACCCACTAACACTCTTCATCAAGGTTCCTAAATAAAGGATGGTATTTGGACAAAACACAGTCATTTCCTTATTACACTATTGCAAGGAATCAATGTCTTCAAAAGAGGACATGAAAGTAAATTGACAAAGAGAAAGAAAAAAATACACCTATTTGAATTGTTATTTTCCATTGTAACAAAAATGATCGGAAATGTTCTCTTCAAAGTTCAATCCTGACAAAAAAAGGTCAGTTCATAAAATAAGTCTCGCCTTAGCTTGCCAAAAAGAAATAGTTCAGTGAACTTCCATCAAGCTGCCAAATTCTGCTTCAAATTCCTGTCTCAGCTGAAGCTGACACTTCATTCCCCAAGCAGCCAGTTAATGACGACAGCCTCCTGCTTAATCATAGTACCGGACAGAGGGGAGGTAGAAATCCAATGAGAAGTGATCACCTACAAAAAAAACTTATATTGCACTTAAATGCTCCCCACAAGCTGGTCACACTGCACCAATAGGTTCAACCAGGTAGATGCCTGCAGTCCATTCATTCAGGATGTATAAAACTGAGGAGGTTTTGTGAATGAACAAGAAAAATGATAAGAAACTAAGCAACATCACAAATGAAACAAACACAGGAGAGACTTGCAGTAAGGGTTCTCATCACATGGCAGAGAATCATTTCAAATCAATTACATTTTCCAGTGTATTGAAAGACAATGAACTAGATTTTCATATATGCATTTCCAACTTCCAGTGCATTGCAGTCAGCAAGAGGAAAATTTCAGGCTCTTTAAATTCAAGAAACGACCAAACTGAAACGAAGATTTAAAAAATCCATAAAATAAGATTTTGTGTAGGACCAAATTGAGAGCAAAATAGTTAAGAACTGAAGAGTCTCCATGGATCAGTTACAGTTGAAATTTCCACAGAAATTTAATAAAGTCAATTAAGTACATTCATCAAGTTTGATTGTAACACTGCTTTAATTTAGACTTTTGCGCAATATTTTTTCCCAGCGCAAGTAATCTTGCGAATATCGGATTGGAAAAAAGCAAATGTAACTCATTTATTTAAAAAGGGAGGGAGACAGAAAGCACGAAACTGTAGGCCAGTTAGCCTAACATCTGTCATGGGAAAAATGTTAGAAGCCATTATTAAAGATGTTATAGCAGGGCACTTTGAAAAATTCAAAGGTTAAATCAGGTAGAGTCAACATAGCTTACTGAAAAGAGAAATAATATTTAACCAATTTGAGTTCTTTGAAGAAGTCACATATGCTGTGGATAAAGGGGAACCAGTGGATTTACTGTACTTAGATTTCCAGAAGACATTTGATTCGATGTCACACCAAGGGTCGAGTGCAAAATAAAAGTTCATGGTGCAGAGGGTAACATACTGGCATGGATTGAAGATTGGCTAGTTAACAGAAAACAGAGCTGGCATAAATGAGTCTCTGGTTGGCAGGATGTGTTGAGTGGTGTGCAACAGGTGTCAGTGCTGGGCGTCAACCTTTTACTATTTCTATAAATTACTTGAATACAGGGACTGAAGGTACAGTTGCTAAATTTGCTGACAACACAAAGTAGGAGAGTAAATGGTGAAGATGATATGAGGTTAGAAAAGGGACAACAGAGGTCAAGTGAGTGAGCAAAAACCTGGTAAATGGAATATAATGTGGGAACTGTGATATTGTCCATTTGGCAGAAAGAATAAAAAAGCTTCTTGTCTAAATGGTGAGGGACTGCAGAGCACTGAGGTGCAGAGAGATCTGGGTGTCTACGAGTGCATGAATCACAGAAGGCCAGTAGACAGGCACAGCAAGTAATTAGGAAAGCTAATAGGATGTTATCATTTATTGTGAGGGGTATTGGTTACAAAAGTAAGGAGGCTATGCTTCAGTTGTAGAGGGCATTGGTGAGACCACATCTGGAGCACTGTGTACTGTACTCCAATTCAAGGAAAGATATCAATGTATTAGCAGTTCAGAAAAGTTTTACTTGACTAACTTGACAACCCGAAATGGACGGGTTGCATTATGAGGAAAGGTTGGAGATATTAAATTAGTCTCTACTAGCGTTTAGAAGGTGCGAGAAGCAACTTGATAGAAATCTTTAAGATCCTCATGGTTCCTGAAAGGGTGGATTTGCAGAGGATGTTTCCTCTTGAAAGGAATTCCAGAACTTGGGGTCACTATTTAAAAAGTAAGGCGTCGCTCATTTAAGACAGATTAGGAAAAATGTTTTCTCTCAAAAGTTGAGACACTCTGGAACTCTCTTCCTCAAAGTCAGTAGAAGCAAAGTCTTTGAATATTTTTAGGGCAAAGCTAGATAGATTCTTGATTAGTGGGGGGTGAAAGATTAATCAGAGTTAGGCAGGAGTGTGGGCTTGAAGTTATAATCAGATCAGCCATGGTCTTATTGAATGGCAGAGAAGGCTTGAGGGGTCAAGTGGCTTACTCCTGCTCCTAATTTATATGTTTTTTATGCATCCAGAAAGACTCCCTCACAATAAAAACCCTGCACCAATCCTGGCAAAACCATAGTGAAGTAAATAAGGGGTTCCAAACATGAACTGCTCTTACAATTATTCTTAAGAACCAAGAACAGTTATTTATTTTTTCCTTTCTATTAAAGGCAGTGACTCCGGTATCAACAACCCTCATCGCCAATGTCCAAATTTAGAAGGTAGTAGTCTGTAGGTTATTCAACTGTGGGCAGTGCAAACCGAATCATACCTTCACAGCTCAACAACAAAATCTATTTTCCAGCAGGGGTCAATAGATATGGGTGCTACAATTTGCTTTCTTTTGTCTTAATTCATTCATGAGACATGGGCATCGCTCGCTGGTCAGCATTTCTTGCCCATCCCTAGTTGCAGTCAGCAAAAGGGCAGCTGAGAATCAATCACATTGTTGTGACTCGGGAGTCATGTTTGCCAGACGAGGCAAGGACAGCAGATTTCCTTCCTTAAAAGGGAATTAGTGAACCAGATGGTTTTCCGACAATCGACAATGATTTCATGGTCATCAGTCGACTCTTAATTCTAGGTATCTTTTAATGAACAAGAACAAAGAACAATACAACACAGGAACAGGCCCTTCGGCCCTCCAAGCCCGTGCCGCTCCCTGGTCCAAACAAGACCATTCTTTTGTATCCCTCCATTCCCACTCCATTCATATGGCTGTCTAGATAAGTCTTAAACGTTCCCAGTGTGTCCGCCTCCACCACCTTGCCTGGCAGCGCATTCCAGGCCCCCATCACCCTCTGTGTAAAATATGTCCTTCTGATATCGGTGTTAAACTTCCCCCCCCTTCACCTTGAACCTATGACCCCTCGTGAACGTCACCACCGACCTGGGGAAAAGCTTCCCACCGTTCACCCTATCTATGCCTTTCATAATTTTATACACCTCTATTAAGTCTCCCCTCATCCTCCGTCTTTCCAGGGAGAACAACCCCAGTTTACTCAATCTCTCCTCATAACTAAGCCCCTCCATACCAGGCAACATCCTGGTAAACCTCCTCTGTACTCTCTCCAAAGCCTCCACGTCCTTCTGGTAGTGTGGCGACCAGAACTGGACGCAGTATTCCAAATGTTGCCGAACCAACGTTCTATACATCTGCAACATCAGACCCCAACTTTTATACTCTATGCCCCGTCCTATTGAGGCAAGCATGCCATATGCCTTCTTCACCACCTTCTCCACCTGTGACGTCACCTTCAAGGATCTGTGGACTTGCACACCCAGGTCCCTCTGCGTATCTACACCCTTTAGGGTTCTGCCATTTATCGTATAGCTCCTCCCTACATTATTTCTACCAAAATGCATCACTTCGCATTTATCAGGATTGAACTCCATCTGCCATTTCTTTGCCCAAATTTCCGGCCTATCTATATCCTTCTGTAGCTTCTGACAATGCTCCTCACTATCTGCAAGTCCTGCCAATTTTGTGTCGTCCGCAAACTTACTGATCACCCCAGTTACACCTTCTTCCAGATCATTTATATAAATCACAAACAGCAGAGGTCCCAATACAGAGCCCTGCGGAACGCCACTAGTCACAGGCCTCCAGCCGGAAAAAGACCCTTCCACTACCACCCTCTGTCTTCTGTGACCAAGCCAGTTCTCCACCCACCTAGCCACCTCCCCCTTTATCCCATGAGATCCAACCTTTTTCACCAGCCTACCATGAGGGACTTTGTCAAACGCTTTACTAAAGTCCATATAGACGACATCCACGGCCCTTCCCTCATCAACCATTCTGGTCACTTCTTCAAAAAACTCCACCAGGTTAGTGAGGCATGACCTCCCTCTCACAAAACCATGCTGACTATCGTTAATGAGTTTATTCCTTTCTAAATGCACGTACATCCTATCTCTAAGAATCTTCTCCAACAACTTCCCCACCACGGACGTCTAGCTCACCGGCCTATAATTACCCGGGTTATCCTTCCTACCCTTCTTAAATAACGGGACCACATTAGCTATCCTCCAATCCTCTGGGACCTCACCTGCATCCAGTGACGAGACAAAGATTTGCGTCAGAGGCCCAACGATTTCACCTCTCGTCTCCCTGAGCAGCCTTGGATAGATTCCATCAGGCCCTGGGGATTTGTCAGTCTTTATATTCTCTAACAAACCTAACAATTCCTCCCTTGTAATGGAGATTTTCTCCAATGGTTCAACACTCCCCTCCGAGACACTCCCAGTCAACACATCCCTCTCCTTTGTGAATACCGACGCAAAGTATTCATTTAGGATCTCCCCTACTTCTTTGGGCTCCAAGGATAATTCCCCACTTTTGTCCGAGAGGTCCGATTTTTTCCCTGACAACCCTTTTGTTCCTAACGTATGAATAAAATGCCTTGGGATTCTCCTTAATCCTTCCTGCCAAGGACATTTCGTGACCCCTTTTTGCCCTTCTAATTCCCCGTTTGAGTTCTTTCCTGCTTTCTTTGTACTCCTCCAGAGCTCCCTCCATTTTTAGCTGCCTGGACCTAACATACGCCTCTCTTTTCTTTTTGACCAGTCCCTCAATTTCCCTGGTTAGCCACGGTTCTCGAATCCTACCCTTCCTATCCTTCTTTTTTACAGGCACATGCCTATCCTGTAGCCCTAACAACTGTTCCTTAAAAGACTCCTACATGCCAGATGTGGATTTACCCTCAAACAGCCTCTCCCAATCAAGAGCTGCCAATTTCTGCCTAATCCCACTAAAGTTAGCCTTCCCCCAATCCAACACCTTGCCCTTGGGACACCACTCATCCTTTTCCATCACTATCCTAAAGCTAACAGAATTGTGGTCACTATTTGCCACATGTTCCCCTACCGAAACTTTGAAGACCTGACCGGGCTCATTCCCCAGTACTAGGTCCAGTATAGCCCCCTCCCTAGTCGGGCTATCTACATCTTGTTCCAAAGAACCCTCCTGTACGCATTTTACAAATGGAATTCAAATTCTACCATTTGCCATAGCAGAATTCGAACCAGGGTCCCCAGAACATTGGCTGAGTTTCTGAATTAATAACACTACCAGGCCATCACCTCCCTTATTTTAATTAAAGCATTTTCATTTCCAGGGAATAAATTACAAGATGTCACTTTCAAATGAGTAATTTCAGTAAATAGTTGCCTGTGGAGAGGCAACTTCTCCAGTAAATAGTTGTCTGTGGAGACGGGACTAACTTCAGCACTTGCACAAATAGGAAGTTGTATTTATCTAGATTTCTGTGCATCATAGAGCAGTCTGACATAGAATGAGTTGAAGCTACAGGACATCATGTTCTTGTCATAAATATTTGCCAGCAATTGGTTGTATACGAGATGGCTGGTCACTGCTCACCAGGCTTGTACATGGGGTTTATGGCATATTTTTCAATTATCTTGATCCCAAGAGGACAAAACTTCTTCCTTGTAGATTGACAAGAAAGGCTACACTACTAATAATTGGTTATTTGCTTTTTGACAATGACAAATAGGCCAGACTTTTCTTCAAAAAACTTTATAGTAGCAAGCATCACTACTGGTTTTTACACAGTTATAGTTCAAGTACAACTAGCCAAGCAGTCGAAAAAAAGAAGTCTTGCCAGCATTTAAACAAACATGTTTAGAGGGACATCATCCATCCTATACCACACTAGAAAGCAAAATGCAGCTTGGATGCAAGTAGATGCAATGCTTTCCAGGTTTTAATTTTTGATGAATAGTGAAAGGTTCAACAATCAACAGCAATGAAGCAGTTAACAAAATAAGAATTTTCCAAATGTAAGGAAGTACAAACGTTTTATACTTGATCACTTCCTGGTCATCTGATCACTCTCCAGCAACATACCACTTCCATGCCCCAACATTAACTACTAGACCTAAATATTCCACTCTCCGGACTTTTGAAGATGTGAGGCAAGTTGGGAGATGTACGTCAGGACTCTCAGGAAGTTCTGATGCACAGAAAGTAGCGCAATGGTATTGTCGCGGGTCTACTAATCCAGAGACCCATGGTAATGTTCGGGGGACTCAAGTTTGAATTCCCCGATGGTGAAATTTAAACTCGATAAAACATCTGGAATTAGAAGTCTAATGATGACCATGAATGCCCTTTGGAAAAGAAACCTGCCATCCTTAACTGGTTTGGCCTACAGTTGAACGTATTCTTACTCATGGAATCATACCTCTCAGATAATATCCCAGACAACACCCACCGGCAGAGGTGGTGGCACAGTGGCATGCAGTCAGGAGGGAGCTGAGCTGGGAGTCCTCACCATCAATGCTGGACCCTATGAAGTCTCATGGCACCAGGTCAAACATGGGCAAGAAAACCTCCTTCTGATTACCACATACCATCCCTGTTAGCTGATAAATTAGTAACCACGTTGAACACCACTGGAGGAAGTATTGAGGGTGACAAGGGCACAGAATGCACACTGGCTAGGGGACTTCAATGTCCATCACCAAGAGTGGTTTGATAGTACCACCACGGACTGAGCTGGCTGGCTGGCTCTTAAAGAACATAGTTTCTAGACCGGGACTGCAGCTGTGGTAAGGGAACCAAGAGGGAAAAGCATTCTTGACCTCATCCTCATCAACCCTGTCTGCTGCAGATGCATCTGTCCATGATAGTATCAGTAGAAGCAACCATTGCATAGTGGAGAAAAAGCCCCATCTTCATATTGAGGTACCCTCCATCGTGTTGTGTAGCACTACAACTGCACTAATGGGATAGGTTTCGAACAGATCTAACAACTCAAGACTGGTCATCTATGAGGCACTGTGGGGCATTAGAAGCAGAATTGTACTCAACCACAATCTGTAACCTCATGGCCCAGAAATTCCCCCACTCTACCATTACCACCAAGCCAGGTTCAATGAGAAGTGCAGGAGGGCGTGCCATGAGCAGCACCAGGCATACTTAAAGTGTCAGCTTGGTGAAGCTACAATACAGGACGACTTGCATGCCAAACAGCATAAGCAATAAGTAATAGACAGAGCTAACCAATTCCACAACTAACA
Source organism: Mustelus asterias (assembly GCF_964213995.1). Taxonomy (NCBI): domain Eukaryota; kingdom Metazoa; phylum Chordata; class Chondrichthyes; order Carcharhiniformes; family Triakidae; genus Mustelus; species Mustelus asterias. The sequence continues at coordinate 102,303,954 of NC_135809.1, read as the reverse complement.
GTTCAAACCTAAACTCTGCAGTGCTGCCACATCTAGCCATGAATGGTGATGGACAATTAAACAACTCACTGGAGGAGGAGGCTCCACAAATATCCCCATCCTCAATCATGGAGGAGCCCAGCACATCAGTAAAGTGATGGAACGGGTCATCAACAGTGCTATCAAGCAGTACCTGCTCAGCAATAACCCTCTCAGTGATGCCCAGTTTAGATTTTGTTAGGGTCACGCTGCTCCTGATCTCATTACAGACTTGGTTCAAACATGGACAAAAGAGTTGAATGGCAAAGGTGATGTGAGAGTGGCTGCCCTTGACATCAAGGCAGCATTTGACAAGAGTATGGTAACAAAGAACCCTAGCAAAGCTGGAATCAACTGAAACCTGCTAAAACCCTCTTTGTTATCTCTAGACTTGACCATTCCAACAGACTCCTGGCTGGCCTCCTACATGCTACCCTCTCCATCCAAAATCCTGCTGGATCCTTACTTGTATCAAATCTCGTTCACCAAACACACATACTGACCTACATTGGCTTTGGTTTAAAAAAAAACTTATCCTTGTTTTCAAATTTCTCCATAGATTTGCCACTCCCTATCTCTAAAATCTCCTCTCGCCTCACACCCTTAACAGACATCTATGCTCCTTTAATTTTAGCTCGAATATCCCCAATTTTAATTGCTTCAGCATTGGTGGTTGTGCCTTCAGTTGCCTATGCATAACATCATTTGGTCATCTGCCCCAGTATCACCTCATATGGCTCAGTGTCAATATTTGCTTTATAAATCGTTCCTAGGAGGTGTCTTGGAATGTTTTATTCCACTTAAGTGCAATATAAATAAAGCTGGTGTTATACAAAGTCACTAACAGTTTTGTTACAGTATTTAATGGACAGTTAAACTAACTTGGGGCAACAGGGTAGTTTGTGTTAAGATAGCTCAATTACAGTTTCTGGAGTTCACTTGGATCATACAAATGCAATGGTACAGTTCAATATTGAAAGACACTGCCAGATTAATTTGTTACACTTACTGGATCACTGGGAAGAAGGAGTTAAAAGGAGGAGTTAAGGCAGAGCAAAAAAGGTGACAAGTATGAGAAGGGAAGTGGTTAATGCAGGACTGAGGGTGGTGTACCTAAATATGCACAGTATACGGAACAAGGTAAATGAGCTTGTTGCGCACATTGAAATTGGCCGGTACGATGTTGTGGGCATCACAAAGACGCGGCTGCAAGGGGATCAGGGCTGGGATCTAAATATCCAAGGATGTGTGGCCTATCGGAAGGACAGGCAGATGGGCAAAGGGGACAGGTTGCATTGTTAGTAAGGAATGAAGTTAAATCGATAGCAAGAAGTGATATAGGATTAGAAGGCATAGAATCTCTGTGGGTAGAGTTGAGGAATCGCAAAGGTAAAAATACCCTGATGGGAGTTATGTACAGGCCTCCTAGCAGTAGTCAGGATGTGGGGCAGAAAATAAATCAGGAGATAGAAAAGGCATATAAAAAAGGCAATATTACAATAATCATGGGGGACTTCGATATGCAGGTGGACTGGGAAAATCAAATAGGCAGTGGATCCTAAGAAAAGAAATTTGTGGAATGTCTAAGAGATGGTTTTTTGGAGCAGCTTGTGACAGAGCCAACTAGGGAACAAGCTATTCTGGATTTGGTGATGTGTAATGAGGCAGACTTGATTAGGGAACTTAAGGTGAGGGAACCCTTAGGGAGCAGTGACCACAATATGATAAAATTTACCCTGCACTTTGAGAGGGAGAAGCTGGAGTCAGATGTAACGGTATTACAATTAAATAAAGATAATTACAAAGAAATGAGGGAGGAGCTGACCAGAGTTGATTGGAAAGGGAGCCTAGCAGAGAAGACAGGGAACAGCAATGGAGGAGTTTTTGAGAGTCATTCGGGAGGCACAACAGAAATTTATCCCAAGAAGGAGGAAACATGCTAAGGGAAGGACGAGGCATCCATGGCTGATGAAGGAAGTCAAGGACAGCATAAAAGCAAAAGAAAAAGCATACAAAGTGGCAAGGATTAGTGGGAAGCCAGAGGATTGGGAAGACTTTAAAATTGAGCAGAGGACAACTAAAAAAAAGCAACAAGGGGGGGAGAAGATGAAATATGAGTGTAAGCTAGCTAGTAATATAAGAGAAGCTGGGAAGAGTTTTTTTCAATATATAAAAGGTAAGAGAGAGAGGCAAAAATAGCCATTGGACTACTGGAAAATGAGGCTGGAGAATAATAGGAAACAAAGCAATGGCAGGGGAACTGAATAGTTACTTTGCATCAGTCTTCATGGTGGAAGACACCAGTGGGATGCCAGAGCTCCAGGAGAGTCAGGGAGCATAGGTGAGTGTAGTGCCTATCACTAAGGAGAAGGTTCTGGGGAAACTGAAAGGTCTGAAGGTGGATAAATCATCTCGACCGAACGGACTACACCCCAGAGTTCTAAAAGAGATAGCTGAGGAAATTGTGGAGGCATTGGTGGTGATCTTTCAGGAATCACTGGAGGTAGGGAGGGTCAACACAGTAAGAAGTCTAACAACACCAGGTTAGGTAGGGTGCCAGAGGTAGGGAGGGTACCAGAGGACTGGAAAGTAGCTAATATAACATCGCTGTTTAAAAAGGGAGGGAGGCAGCAGACAGGAAATTATAGGCCGGTTAGCCTGACTTCCGTCATTGGCAAAATTTTAGAGTCCATTATTAAGGATCATATCGCAGAGTACTTGGAAGTGCATGATAAAGTAGGACTGAGTCAGCACAGCTTTGTCAAGGGGAGGTCCTACCTGACAAATCTGTTAGCGTTCTTTGAGGTAACAAGGAAGTTAGATAAAGGAGAGCCAGGGGATGTGATGTATTTAGATTTCCAGAAGGCCTTTGACAAGGTGCCGCATAGGAGACCGTTAAATAAGTTAAGTGCCCATGGTGTTAAGGGTAAGATCCTGGCATGGATAGAGGATTGGTTGACTGGCAGAAGACAGAGTGGGGATAAAGGGGTCTTTTTCAGGATGGCAGCCGGTGACTAGTGTTGTGCCTCAGGGGTCAGTGCTGAGACCACAACCTTTCACAATATACATTAACGATTTGGAGGAAGGAACTGAAGGCACTGTTGCTAAGTTTGCAGATAATACAAAGATATGTAGAGGGAAAGGTAGTATTGAGGAAGCAGGGGGGCTGCAGAAGGATTTGGACAGGTTAGGAGAGTGGGCAAAGAAGTGGCAGATGGAATACAATGTGGAAAAGTGTGAGGTTATGCACTTTGGAAGGAGGAATGGAGGCATAGACTATTTTTTAAATGGGAAAATGCTTAGGAAATCAGAAACACAAAGGGACTTGGGAGTCATTGTTCAAGATTCTCTTAAGGGTAACGTGCAGGTTCAGTTGGCAGTTAGGAAGGCGAATGCAATGTTAGCATTCATGTTGAGAGGGCTAGAATACAAGAGCAGGGATGTACCTCTGAGGCTGTATAAGGCTCTGGTCAGACCCCATTTGGAGTATCGTGAGCAGTTTTGGACCCCATATCGAAGGAAGGATGTGCTGGCCTTGGAAAGGGTCCAGAGGAGGTTTACAAGAATGATCCCTGAAATGAAGAGCTTGTTGTATGAGGAACGGTTGAGGACTCTGGGTCTGTACTCATTGGAGTTTAGAAGGATGAGGGGTTATCTTATTGAAACTTACAGGATACTGCGAGGCCTGGATAGAGCGGATGTGGAGAGGATGTTTCCACTAATCGGAAAAACTAGGACCAGGGCACAACCTTAGGCTAAAGGGATGATCCTTTAAAACAGAGATGAAGAGGAATTTCTTCAGCCAGAGAGTGGGGAATCTGTGGAACTCTGCCGCAAAAGGCTGTGGAGGCCAAGTCATTGAGTGTCTTTAAGACAGAGATAGATAGGTTCTTGATTGATAAGGGGATCAGAGGTTATGGGGGAAAGGCAGGAAAATGGGGATGAAAAAAAAAAATCAGCCATGATTGAATGGCGGAGCAGACTCGATGGGCCAACTGGCCTAATTCTGCTCCTATGTCTTAAGGTCTTAATTATTCCTTTTGAATCTTCAGTATGGTTCAGTTGTGTGTAGAGGAAAAGTATCCACCTCTTTTGAGCTTCCAATCTGTCTCTCGTGCTTTCAAAAATAAAATCAAGAAACTTTCATGCAGAATTTTGTGATGGCTTTTCAAAAACCCAAACTGTCAGAAATTATTCCCCCTCTCCACAAAGTCTCCATCTGACAGATCTTTCGCCAAAGCAGCACTTTGCGAAGGACTGCAAGTGCACACAGATTGACTTTCCCTCTAATGCTTACCATTGGGAAGCACCAATTGGATCCCTCTTATTTAAAGCCGTAATCAAGCAGCACAGAGAAGTGGTGAAACTCATGCGAAGGAGACAACAAGCCAGGTAATTAATATAATTATGGTGAAAATCTGAAGCTCTAGTACAGACCCCAGAAGAACACATCAGGCAGAATTTTACAAGAAAAATTCTAAATGTCCAGCAAGCATAAAAATGGGAGTTGCAGATCTGTTTTTGATGAGTTTTTACTCTGAATCTCACGCACCTAGTGCATGAAAAAACAGGCGAGACTCACTGTTTCTAGCTACGCGAGGCAGTGGGCGGGTCTTAACTCGCCAGCTAACCTGATCAGGCAGCAGAGGAAGCGATTGCGCAGACCTCTGTGCACCCCCTGTTGCCCTCGACCTCCCCGGGGTGCCTCTCCGGTTCTACCAGCGACGGCAACACAACTGTTCCCCTTCATGAGGAGCAGGTGTTTTCCTTGCCAGAGAGAACTTCTCCCGGCGAGGCCACGAAGGCAAGTGGCCAGACAATTGTGTCCTGGGCTCGCTAATCACATGGTAATGATCCTTAACACAAATTTAAATAATATATTCAGCCTCTTGTCAGAAATGGGCGTGAGGCTGACAACGCCAGAAACTATATTAATTATTTGGGTAAAGGAACTGAGATTGTGTATTTATGTTTGGCCATGCTAAGTTCTCTCTCAGTGTACCCGAACAAGCGCCGGAGTGTGGCAACTAGGGGATTTTCACAGTAACTTCATTGCAGTGTTGATGTAAGCCAACTTGTGACACTAATAAATAAACTTTGAAAAAACAAATTGGTAACTGAGTACAGACTGAGAATTATACATAGGACATTTATAGTCTGTAAGACTGTTATTCAATGAATAAATTCTGTTCATCAATTTTATATACACAAATTAAGTGTAATATGTTCTGAAAGCAAAACAAATGAACCCTCAGAACTTATTTCTGGTGAGTTGACTTGGCTGCAAGGATATTTTTTTAACATTTATGTGTGTTGCATTTTATCTGCCAAAAATCTAATTTGATTTTTTTTTTAAATCAGCATTGAATTTATTTTTGTGGTATGAATATTCACTTTTCTGAGTATGCTCTAAATCAGCTCAAGTGCTGATCCCACTTTGTGTGCGGAGATTTTCTGGCCTGTTGTCTCCTTCACATGAGTTTCACCACTTCTCCTTGTTGCTTGATTGCAGCTTTAAATAAGCGAGTTCCAATTGGTGCTTCCCAATGGCAAGCATTGGAGGGGAAAGTCAATCTGTGTGCACTTGCAGTCCTTCCCAAAATGCTGCTTTGGCGAAAGATCTGTCAGACGGTTACTTTGTGGGGAGGAGGAATGATTTCTAAAACCCAAACTGTTGACAAAATTCTGCATGAAAGTTACTTGATTTTATTATTGAAAGCACGAGAGACAGAGATTGGAACAGTTTCCTGAAGCACAAAAGAGGTGGATACTTTTCCTCCACACATAACTGAACCATATCTCGAGAAGGTTCGAAAGAAATAATTAACTCCTCCTTCCCGGTGATCCAGTAAGTGTAACAAATTAATCTGGCAGCGTCTTTCAATATTGACCTATCCTATTCCATTTGTTTGAGCCAAGTAAACTCCAGAAACTGTAATTGAGCTGTCTATCTTAACACAAACTACCATGTTGCACCAAGTTAGTTTAACTGTCCATTAAATACTGTAACAAAAAACTGTAAGATCGCGAGAGTTGAGAAATTGGGCATTCTCCCGATTTCGCGGCTCACTCCGCCCACCAATGAGTGAGGCGAGCCGGTAAAATCACAGCCATCATGTTTTCTTTATCCCTACTCAATGTTTGACTTCCAATTCCACAATTTCCTTCTTGGAAATGACCTCTTGTGCTGAGCCTTATCAAATGCTTTCTAAAAGTCCATATGGACACTCTATAGACACATCTCTATCTGCAATACACTTTTTTAAATTGCAATATTTGAAAAATGAGATCCAGAGCCCATCCTCAACCAGTGAGAGGACACAGAGACAATCACTAGGTCCTTTCTTTTCTCTTCGCTCAGTCAGTTGCATCAGTGTTAATTTCAGCATGTCATCATAATTTCCACGTCATCCAAATTAAGATGAATTAACATTGCACAGGCCTCAGATACAGTACAAGTCCTTTCCATTCTCTATTTTTTTTTAAATGAACCACTGGGGGAGATTTCATTTATAGATCCTAGCTACTCCAAACCTAGTTCTCTAGTTCAACAAAAAATGAGAAGTGAAAGTAAATGAAAATATGAACTAGAGAACTAGGTTTGGAGTAGCTAGGATCTATAAATGAAATCTCCCCCAGTGGTTCATTTTTTTAATATAGAGAATGGAAAGGACTCAGTGTATCCGAGGCCTGTACAATGTTAATTAATCCCAATTTGGATGACATGTGGAAATTATGATGACATGCTGAAATTAACACTGATGCAACTGACTGAGTGAAGAGAAAAGAAAGAACCTACTTTTGATTGTCTCTGTTGGCATTCACATCAAGTGAAGACAGGACGATCACAGTCAAATGGCTTGCCAACACTTACTGCCAGGACTTGTACATGAAGTGTGACCACTTGAGCAATGTATTTTAGGGTGATGAAGAGTGTCAATACCCTCAAAAGGTGAGAAGGGAAGAGGAGAAAGACTGACAAGGAAAAAGCTACAATTCCTAGCAGTAAGCACACCTGGTATTTGGATACACTCAGTCATAAGGTTTGTTCGCTTGTTAAAGCTAAAATATTACTACAACATTATTTGCAATGCAGTACTGGAACCAGCGCACAATCAGAAAGTTTGTTCAGTAGTTAAAGCTCAAATATTACAACATTCTTTTATGAAAATATAATTAGATAATCTATCCTCAGGAGTTTATTTCAGCAGGCAGGCACCTACCAGACAAAAAAATCTCAACATGTAGAATGATGAAACATCATAGTTCCTTTGCCACCATACTGTCAGCTAATGCCATTAAATAGATTGTTAACCTTGACACTGCATCCAGCAGAATACAAATAAAAAAATAGAAATGCTTTACGTGCCTTAAAATAGAGGTATGTAATGAAACAAATTGTGGATTTTTTTTAAATTCTGTTGATCAGCAGCAATTTGTCTGCAAGATAGTTAACACAAAACTAAGCAATCATTCTTAGTTAGAATTTTTGCTCTTAAAGAATTTTTTAAAATGGTATTCAATTCTTCAAGAACATTCTTTCCAATAATGTTCGGTTCTGCTGAATTATGTTAATCTTTATGGTAACTAGAATTTAAGTTATTTAGTCACTGTAAATTAGAGGCCCTGATGTTGTCACGAAATAGCATAAAACATCCATGCTGCTATAAAGTAACAAATCCTCTATAGTTTGTCATGGGACAGTTGTAATATATGCAGTGTTCTGAAAAATGCAGGAATGCCATGTCAGACTATTTCTGTAACACCCAAATGTTGGATATAAGTTGGCACGGTTTAATGCCCCAAAATACTTCTATGTATCCTTCATTACTCTCGGCATTACCACTTAAAAATTCAGCCTCTAAGCTTAATGTACTATTTGCCAGAAAAATAAGCATCCCGTCACTGCAGCATGAAAATGCAACTACAGAATCCAATCACTCTCTGAACCTTTCATGAATAGCACATAAGTGTGGCGCCAATGTCCAATTCTCTCCTCGACCACACAAAAATAAGTTTCCAAAGTCAAAACATAGTACCATAGGGTATAAAAGGCAAAATGTGACAAAATTCAGAAAAAACAAGAAAAAACACAAGATAGAGAAAGATTAAAGGAGGAATTTTGTATTCATTTAACATCTTTAACAAAGTCAAGATATCCCAAAGTGCTTTACAAAGCAGTGTAATTACTGTTTAGTAGACAAACACAACATCAAGAACCACACAAAGAAATTAGATGCAAGACCAATGGATGCTGGCTGAAAAATAAATGCTGGCCAAGATATCAAGAGAACTCCCTATTCTTCTGCACAAAGTACCACAGGATCTTTTTAATTTAATAACATTTTATCTGAAAAATAATCCCTCTGACAGGTAGCATTCTTACCGTAACACACTTGCAACGCAAAGCTGCTTTGTTCCTCAAACCATTATTTTCACTCTGGGAAGAATTCTAATGCTGAGCTGAGAGTATCATAGAATAGAAACCCTACAGCACAGAAAGAGGCCATTCGACCCATCGAGTCTGCACCGACCACAATCCCACCCAGGCCCTACCCCCATATCCCTGCATATTTTACCCACTAATCCCTCTAACCTACACATCTCAGGACACTAAGGGGCAATTTTTAGCATGGCCAATCAACCTAACCCGCACATCTTTGGACTGTGGGAGGAAACCGGAGCACCCGGAGGAAACCCACGCAGACACGAGGAGAATGTGCAAACTCCACACAGACAGTGACCCAAGCCAGGAATCGAACCCAGGTCCCTGGAGCTGTGAAGCAGCAGTGCTAACCACTGTGCTACCGTGTCGCCCTTTGTAATGGAGGGAGTAATGGAGGGAGGGGAACGAGAGTACTGGACATATAAACCATGGACTATATCCTTCAACTTGTATTGAGCCAGGTCAAGGATGCAAACATTTATGTACACACCCATTCTCTTCCAAGCTTCTCCTCGTACGTACACACACCCATCCTCTTCCACATCCTTCCCATACATAACACACCCACCCTCTCCCAACCTATCCCCGCTCTCTTCCATCTTCTTCCGTCAGGAAAAAGATACAAAATCTGAGGTCACATACCAATCGACTCAAGAACAGCTTCTTCCCAGCTGCCATCAGCCTTTTAAATGGACCGACCTTGCATTAAGTTGATCTTTCTCTGCACCCTAGCTATGACTGTAACATTACATTCTGCACTCTCTCATTTCCTTCTATGAACGGTATGCTTGGTCTGTATAGCGCGCAAGAAACAATACTTTTCACTAAATGCTAATACATGTGACAATAAATCAAATCACACATATACACACCTATCCTCTTCAATGCCTCGTCTAAAAGTAGAAATTAGACAAGTGCACAGGACATTGGACAGCACAAAGTCAATAAGCATTCCTTTTCTTCATAGGATAACTGACAGAACAATTCTGAATGGTCTTTTTGAATTAATTGAAAAGCATAATGAATATTTCAGTCAATAGCCCGCCAAGCCACACACCATCCTTATTGTTCTTTCACTCCACTTACTCGCCCGCTCACCATAACCCCTAATTCCTTTACTGTTCAAAAATCTATCTGTGCCTTAAAAACATTCAATGAGGTAGCCTCAACTGCTTCACCGGGCAGGGAATTCCACAGATTCACAACCCTTTGGGTGAGGAAGTTCCTCCTCAACTCAGTACTAAATCTGTTCCCCTTATTTTAAGGCTATGCCCCCGAGTTCTAGTTTCACCTGCCACTGGAAACAACCTCCCTGCCTATATCTTATCTATTCCCTTCATAATTTTTGTGTGTTTCTAAGACCCCACCTCATTCTCCTAAATTTCAGTTTCTTCACATAAGCTAACCCATACAACTCTGGAATCAACCTCGTGAATCTCCTCTGCACCCCCTCCAGTGCTAGTATATCCTTTCCCAAGTAAGGAGACCAAAATTGTACACAGTACTCCAGGTGTGGCCTCACCAGCACCTTACACAACTGCAACATAACTTCCCCGTTTTTAAACTCCACGCCTCTAGCAATGAAGGACAAAATTCCAATTGCCTTCTTAATTACCTGCTGCACCTGCAAACGAACTTTTTACAATTCATGCACAAGGACACCCAGGTCCCTCTGCACAGCAGCATGCTGCAATTTTTTACCATTTAAATAATAGTCCATTTTGCTGTTATTCCTACCAAAATAGATGACCCCACATTTACCAACATTGTATTCCATCTGCCAGACCTTGCCCACTCATTAAAACTATATATATATATATATATATATATATCCCTCTGCAGATTTTCAGTGTCCTCTGCACACTTTGTTCTACCACTCATCTTAGTGTCATCTGCGAACTTTGATACACTACGCTTCGTGCCCAACTCCAAATCATGTATGTAAATTGTGAACAATTGCAATCCCAACACTGATCCCTGGGGCACACCTCTAGTCATTGATCGTCAACCAGAAAAACACCCATTTATCCCCATTCTTTGCTTTCTGTTAGTTAACCAATCCTCTATCCATGATAATAACACCGTGCACCTTTGTCTTATGCAGCAGACTTTTATGCGGCACCTTGTCGAATGCCTTCTGGAAATCCAAATACACCACATCCACCAGTTCCCTGTTGTCCACCACTCTTGTAATGTCCTCAAAAGAATTCCAGTAAATTAGTTAAACATGACCTGCCTTTCATGAACCCATGCTGCGTCTGCCCAATGGGACAATTTCTACCCAGGTGTCTCACTATTTCTTCCTTGATAAGAACATAAGAACATAAGAAGTAGGAGCAGGAGTAGGCCATCTAGCCCCTCAAGCCTGCTCCGCCATTCAATAAGATCATGGCTGATCCACTTACCCGCCCGCTCCCCATAACCCTTAATTCCCTTAAGTGGTTAAAAATCTATCTATCTGTGACTTAAACACATTTAACGAGGTAGCCTCTACTGCTTCATTGGGCAGAGAATTCCAAAGATTCACTACCCTCTGGGAGAAGAAGTTCCTCCTCAACTCTGTTCTAAATTGACTCCCCCGTATTTTGAGGCTATGCCCCCTAGTTCTTGTTTCCATTGTAAGTGGAAATAACCTCGCTGCTTCTACCCTGTCTAGCCCCTTCATTATCTTATATGTCTCTATAAGATCTCCCCTCAACCTTCTAAACTCCAATGAGTACAGGCCCAGTCAACTTAATCTCTCCTCATAAACTAACCCCCTCATCTCTGGAATCAACCTGGTGAACCTTCTCTGTACCTCCTCCAAAGCTAATATAGCCTTTCTTAAATAAGGGGACCAAAATTGTACACAGTACTCTAGGTGCGGCCTCACCAGTACCCTGTACAGTTGCAGCATGACCTCCCTGCTTTTATACTCCATCCCCTTCGTGATAAAGGCCAACATTCCATTTGCCTTCTTGATTACCTGCTGCACCTGCAAACTGAGTTTTTGTGATTCATGCACAAGGACCCCCAGGTCCCTCTGCACAGTGGCATGTTGTAATTTTTCACCGTTTAAATAATCGTCCATTTTACTATTATTCCTTCCAAAGTGGATAACCTCACACTTACCAACGTTATACTCCATCTGCCAGATCCTTGCCCACTCACTTAGCCTATCCAAATCTCTCTGCGTCCTCCACGCAATTTGCTTTCCCACTCATCTTTGTGTCATCCGCAAACTTTGTTACCCTACACTCGGTCCCCTCCTCCAGATCATCCATGTATATGGTAAATAGTTGAGGCCCCAGCACCGATCCCTGCGGCACGCCACTAGTCACTGATTGCCAACCAGAAAAGCACCCATTTATTCTGACTCTCTGCTTTCTGTTAGATCGCCAATCCTCAATCCATGCTAACACTTCACTCCCAACTCCGTGTACCTTTATCTTATGCAGCAACCTTTTGTGAGGCACCTTATCGAATGCCTTCTGGAAATCTAAATACACCACATCCACCGGTTCCCCTCTGTCAACCGCACTCGTTATATCCTCAAAAAAGTCCAGTAAATTAGTCAAACATGACTTTCCCTTCATGAATCCATGCTGCGTCTGCTTGATTGAACCATTCTTTTCCAGGTGTCCTGCTATTTCTTCCTTAATGATAGATTCCAGCATTTTCCCAACTACGGATGTTAAGCTAACCGGTCTGTAGTTACCTGCCTTTTGTCTGCCTCCTTTTTTAACCAGTGGCGTTACATTAGCTGTTTTGCAATCAGCTGGAACCTCCCCAGAGACCAGTGAAGTGTGATAAATTACAACTAATGCATTTGCTATTTCTTCTGCCGTTTCTTTTAGTACCCTGGGATACATTCCATCCGGACCAGGGGACTTGTCTACCTTTAGTCCCATTAGCCTACCCAGCACTACCTCTTTAGTAATAGTGATCGTTTTAAGGTCCTCATCCCCTACAGTCCCATGACCGTCAATTATTGGTATGCTATTTGTGTCCTCCACTGTGAAGACCGACACAAAAAACTTAAGGCCTCGGCCATTTCCTCGTTTCCTATTATTAAATCCCCCTTCTCATCTTCTAAGGGACCAACATTTACTTTAGCCACTCTTTTCCGTTTTATATATTTGTAAAAACTTTTACTCAGTTTTTATATTTTGTGCTAGTTTACTTTCATAATCTATCTTTCCTTTCTTAGTAGTTCTTTGTTGTTTTTTTAAAGCCTTCCCAATCTTCTAGTTCCCCACTAATTTTGGCCACTCTGTATGCATTGATTTTTAATTTGATATTCTCCTTTATTTCTTTAGTTATCCATGGCTGGTTATCCCTTTTCTTACATTCCTTCTTTATCACTGGAATATATTTTTGCTGAGTACTGAGAAAAATCTCCTTAAAAATCCTCCACTGTTCCTCAACTGTCCCACCAATTAGTCTGTGTTCCCAGTCTACATTAGCCAACTCCGCCCTCATCCTACTGTAATCCCCCTTGTTCAAGCAGAGGACACTGGTTTGGGACCCTACTTTCTCACCCTCCATCTGTATTAGAAATTCAACCATATTGTGATCACTCATTCCAAGAGGATCCCTCACAAGGAGATCATTAATTTTACCTGTCTCATTACACAGGACCAGATCCAAGATAGCTTGCTCCCTCGTAGGTTTTGTAACATACTGTTCGAGGAAACTTTCGCGACAGCATTCTAAGAACTCTTCCTCAAGTCCACCGTGTCCAACTTGAGTTGACCAATCAATATGGAGGTTAAAATCCCCCATGGTTATTGCTGTTCCATTTTTACATGCATCTGTTATTTGTTTGTTTATAGCCCGCCCGCCTATAGACTACGCCCACCAGTGACTTTTTCCCCTCATCTCCACCCACATTTATTCCGCATTTTGCTCCTTAAAGCCTATATCGTCTCTCACTACCACCCTGATGTTATCCTTAATTAACAGAGCTACCCCACCTCCTTTTTCTTCCCGTCTATCCTTCCGAATTGTCTGATACCCCTGGATATTTAGTTCCCAGTCCTGGTCACCCTGCAACCATGTTTCTGTAATGGCCACTAGATCATACCCATTTGTACTGATTTGTGCCGTCAACTCATTCACTTTGTTTCGAATGCTACGTGGATTCAGGTAAAGTGTCTTTATGTTAGTCTTTCTTACCTGGACCCGATTTGTTAGTGCATTCCTTTGTTTGAATGCTCTGTCCCTTCCTGTCACAGACTGGTTATTCTTCCCCAGACCATCTCCTTGCACTGTGTTGACCACCTCCCTTCTCATGCTTGTCACCTTTTTTACTCTGCCTGAGGTTAGATTCCTGCCACCTTCTATACTCTCTGTTCTATTACGTGGTCTGGAAACTTTACTAACCTCTCCTGAGCCCTCAGCTCCTTTAACTAGTTGAAAGTCCTCATCATTAACCTACACTCCTACCCTCTCCTTTACCTTTGATTTTCTAATTCTCCATACAACTGAACCCTCCTCCCCACTATTTAGTTTAAAGCCCTACCAACAGCCCTAGTTATACGATTTGCCAGGACTCTGGTCCCAGCACGATTCAGATGAAGACCATCCCATTGGAACAGGTCCCCTCTTCCCCAATACTGGTGCCAATCTCCCATGAATTCAAACCCATTCCTCCCACACCAATCTTTGAGCCACGCATTTACCTCCTTAATCTTATTGACCCTGTGCCAATTCGCTCGTGGCTCAGGTAGTAATCCAGAGATTATTACCTTTTTGGTTCCGCTTTTTAATTTAGCTCCTAGCTTTTCATATTCCCTTAGCAGAACCTCTGTTCCTGTTCTACCTATGTCGTTGGTACCTATGTGGACCACAACAACTGGATCTTTACCCTCCCACTCCAAGTTCCTCTGCAGCCCAGATGAGATATCCTGAACCCGAGCACCAGGCAGGCAACACAACCTTCGGGATTCTCGATCCTGGTCACAGAGAACAGTGTCAATGCCCCTAACTATACTATCCCTAATTACGACTACATTTCTTTTTTCTCCCCCCACTTGAACGGCTCCCTGTACCACGGTGCTGTGGTCAGTTTGCTCATCCTCCCTGCAGTCCTCGTTCCCGTCCACACATAGATGATTGATGATAGATTCAAGCAATTTCCCCACTACACAAGTTAAACTAACTGGCCTATAGTTACCCACCTTTTGTCTACATCCTTTTTTTTTTAAAAAACAGTGGCTTCACATTTGCTGTTTTCCAATCTGCCGGAACTGCCCCAGAGTCCAGTAAATTTTGGTTAATTACCATGAGCGCATTTGCTATTTCCCTGCCATCTCTTTTAGTACCCTGGAATGCAACTCAGGACCAGTTTGCCCAACACTACCTCTTTAGTGATAATGATCCTTTCTTGGTCCTCACCTGCCATAGCCTCCCTGTCATCAATTTTTGGCACGTTATTTGTGTCTTCCACTGTGAAGACCGACACAAAATACCTGTTCAATGCTTTGGCCATTTCCTTATTTCCCATTATTAAATCCCTCTTCTCATCCTCTAAAGGACCAATGTTTACCTTAGCCACTCTTTTTCATTTTATATATTTATAGAAACTTTTGCTATCTGTTTTTACATTCTGAGCTAATTTACTCTCATAATCTATCGTACTTTTTTTGTGGCTGTTGACCTTTAAAGATTTCCCAATCCTCTAATTTCCCACTAATATTTGCCACTTTGTACGCATTTTCTTTCAATTTGATACCCTCATTTATTTCCTTAGATATCCGTGGCTGATTATCCCTTTTCCTACAGTTCTTCCTTTTCACTGGTATGTACTTTTGCTGAGCACTGTGAAAAATCATGGTGGCACAGTGGTTAGCACTGCTGCCTCACAGCACCAGGGACCCGGGTTCGATTCCCTCTTGGGTCACTGCCTGTGCAGAGTCTGCACGTTCTCCCCATGTATGTGTGGGATCCATCGGGTGCTCTAGTTTCCTCCCACAGTCCAAAAAACGTGCTGGTTAGGAGCATTGGCGCTGCTAAATTCTCCCTCGATGTACCCGAACAGGTGCCAGAGTGCGGTGACTAGGGGATTTTCACAGTAACGTCAAGGCTGCAGTGTTAATGCAAGCCCACTTATGACACTAATAAATAAATTTTAAAATCACCTTGAAAATCCTCCACTATTCCTCAATTGTCCCACCATAAAGTCTTTGCTCTCAGTCTACCTTGGCCAACTCCTCCCTCATCCCATTGCAGTCTCCTTTGTTTAAGCACAAGGCACTGGATTTTACCCTCACGCTCCATCTATATTTTAAATTCACCCATACCATGATCGTTCCCTCTGAGAAGAACCCGAACTGAGAGATCACTAATTATTCCTGTTTCATTACACAGGACCAGATCTAGGATAGCTTGTTCCCTCGTAGGTTCCATCACATACTGTTCAAGGAAACTATCGTGGATACATTCTGTGAACTCCTCTTTGACTGACCTGGTTTGACCAATCGACATGTAGATTAAAATCCCCCATGATAATTGTGTACCATTTTTACATGCATTAGTTATTTCTTTGTTTATTGCTTGCTCCACCGTGATGTTATTATTTGGTGGCCTATAGACGAAGCCTATCAGTGACATTTTCTGCTATTTCTGATTTCAATCCAAATGGATTCAACCTTTTTCTCCACAGAACCTATATCACCTTTCAATAGTGAAGTAACCAGAGTTCACATTACCCAAGCACCTCAAATGCTCTCGACTGTTAGAGGTGTTAAACCAGAGATAAAACAGCTTTCTGTTGAGCATGGATGCATTATATAAGCAGGCCTGGGACAAAGGTATATTCAGGTAAAGGGGATGATAAAATTTGAAATTCATTCAATGATGGTTTGGAATGTGCAAGCTTAGTCAATTGTGATTATGGGAACAGGACGAGTTTGTGAAGATAACATAATATAATATAAAATGATAGGATGAGATTAAGAGGGCAATATAACCGCAGTAATAGGATAATTGGAAGAGATTGAGAAGGGCCAAATGCATTTGCTGGCTCCTTGGTGTTATTTTGATGTCATTCTTATGTATCTCGGATTTATTTTGATTTAGTAGTAGCATGCATGGAATGTAGAGATCAAAAGTAGGATTAATTCAAGTAGTATGACGAGACTCTATATACTTCACTCATGCCGGAATTGTGAAGTATGATGTACAAGGAAATGATTCTGCATTGTTGTAACTGCTTGTTTAACACCTCTCTGGTGTTTAAAATATCAAAATGAATTAGAACAAAGAAAGCAGTCCCAACAGTCAGCACCAACTTGAGCTTATAGCCCATTATAGTTTCCATCACTTATTACTTTGTCAGATTTCCAGTTTCATATCTTTTTGATCTTTTGATGTATTTCACATCTACACAGATAGTTGTCATAACTCTTTCAACAGCTTTTCAATAAAATCTATTCAACTCCCTCACTTCTCTCTCCTTCCTATCCCTGAAAATTTGATCTGCCCTCTTAACGGGACTAACTAATCACTTAGCATTCAGTTGGAACAGAATCCATACAAGAAATACTTTTTTCAGGATTCTTGGAAAGCACACTGCGTAAATGCAGCATTTTATTTTCAGTATTGACTGTACCATATGTCATGAGATGGTAAATTGAACCAGTGAGTGATGACAGTGTTGAATCACTACAACACAGACTTTGGCAGTAGGAGAAGAAACAGGCAAAAAAGACATCCTTGGGGGACCGATCAAAGCTACAAGATCAACAAGGTGACTGTGCCAAAATTGTATATTTAAATAAGTATAATATTCAGATGTAGAATGTTGCAAGTTAAGTTGTGGACATAAAGTTCATTCTGTCTGGATGCAAATGCAAAGAGAAGAAGAAATTACTGGCTCAGAGGAGGAGATAGAAACATCGAAATTTTACAGCATAGAGAAGACAATTCAACCCATCATGTCTATGACACCCTAATATCACTTTCCAGTTCCTGATCGCAGCCCTGTAGGTTACAGCACCTCAAGTACATGTCCAAGTATTTTGTTGAATGCAATGAAAGGTTTTTGCCTCTACCAGTCTTTTAGGCAGTGAGTTCCAGCCCCCTACCATTCTCTGCATGAAAAAATTCCTTCTCAACCCCACTAATCCTACTGCCGGTGATGTGCCCAAGGTACATGGTAATGCAACCAAGATGACATTAGATCACCTCATTCACCCAATCCCAGCTGAATACATGTATAGCCACCAATGCTGCA
Source organism: Mustelus asterias (assembly GCF_964213995.1). NCBI lineage: Eukaryota > Metazoa > Chordata > Chondrichthyes > Carcharhiniformes > Triakidae > Mustelus > Mustelus asterias. Next base: position 102,286,273 of record NC_135809.1, on the reverse strand, counting down.
GTGATTAAAATTCGGAATGTTCAAGATGTTTAAATTAGAGGACTGCGGCTATCAGAAGATTATAGGGTTGAAGGCGATAGGGTGAAGCCTGTTAGAATGTAATCGGTGACAACTTTGTATTGGATGTAATGTGACCAATGGGAACAAGATGTAAGTGTCAGCTGACCCAGTAAATCATAGAACCAATTACAGAGTGATGTAATAGTCAGCCGATTCACTATAAATAAGGAACTATGTAGATTTGTGGGGAGCTTGGAGTGACTCAGGGTGAGGCCTCAAGTTTGGAGTAATGATGTTTCTTTATTAAACCTTTCTTTGATTTATAAGTTGGAGTAAGTTTTGTTGTGTTTACATTAGCTGCATTTTGAAGAGTTCCTTCTGAAGAAGCATTGGCAGCAGAGGAAAACCCATCATAGTTTGGTGTTTGTTTTTGAAGAAGTGCTACAACCATGGCAGAAGGTAGAAGTAAACCGGTGGGATTTGATTGTCCCTGTCTTTTCAGATGCTGAACCATATCGGCGATGAAAGGCAGAGGTGGAACTGTGGACCCTTGTCACCACAATACTGAAAAAAAAGCAAGGTATGGCATTAGTTTTCTTGCTTCCAATTAGGAGCAAGATAAGAAACAAAGTAGTTTCTGATTGGACAGCAGATGCCTTGAATAGAAAAGAAGGACTACAGCTCCTGCTACAATACTTAAGTTTTACCAGAAAGATGAGTTCTTGGAGAATTATGAAGGATGGGTGGAGATTGACAGGATTAGGAGACAAAACACCCAGTCCATGGAAGAGTATATCATGGGTTTTGATAGGGGCTGTAACAGACTAAAGAAATTTAATTTGGAGATTCCAGATGCAGTATTGGCCTTTAAGTTGTTGGACTGTGCATGCCTGTTTCATATGAATACTCTTTTAGTAATGACTGGAATACAATTAAGGGGAACAGAGCATTTGGCCAAATGGCAGTGTACGTGAACAATTTGTTACAAATGGTAGGGGGCTATAATCCATACCAGTTGATATATGGGAGGAATCCAAAGTTGCTGACAGTATTAACAGATGCTCCCCTGGCGCTAGAAGGGACAAGCATTAGCTCCATGTTTTCTACACACTTAAACCTTATGCATGCAGAGAGAAAGGCCTTCATTATGGCTGAGGTTTCAGAATGGAGAAGAAGGGCCCTAAGACATTGCACAAGACCATTGGGGATTTGCTTTGAGAAAGGGATAGGGTCTACTATAAAAGAGTGGAAAGGCGTGGGAAAGTGATAGGAACTGACAGAAAAGGTAGTTATAGTACAACATGGTAACCGAACAGTGCGAGCCCACTCAGAGTAGTGGAACTTGGGTATGAATTTGGAGCATGAAGTGGAGGAGGCACCTTGTATCTGACATGCACATACTGAGTTATGAGTAGCAGTCAACAATAGATGAGGGAATCTGATGATCAAAGTACCAGTGAAGCAGGGGATGAAGTAGGCATAGTGGTATCATACATACCCGAATGGTCAAGAGTGGAGGGTGGCCAGTATAAATTGGGAAAACACAAACACTGGCTCAACATACAAGAGTGCAGGCAATAAGCCAAAGCTATAGATTGGGAAAATGGGTGGACAGATGGAAACAAAGGTGGAGACCCAAGTCCTGAGGATGAGACAGTAAGCATTTGTGAACCTTGGAAAGTCACAAATCTGTGACCAAAGGTGTGTCAGAACAGCAGTCTGAGAGTAGCAGCCCTGACAGAAAGACATAGTAAGAAGTCTCACAACTCCAGGTTAAAGTCCAACAGGTTTATTTGGTAGCACAAGTCACTAGCTTTCGGAGCGCTGCCCCTTCATCAGGAGAGTGGGATTTCAGTTCACAAACGGGGCATATAAAGACACAAACTCCATTTACAAAATAATGGTTGGAATGCGAGTCTTTACAGGTAATCAAGTCTTAAAGGTACAGACAATGAGAGTGGAGAGAGGGTTAAGCACAGGTTAAAGAGATGTGTATTGTCTCCAGCCAGGACAGTTAGTGAGATTTCCAAATTCACCCCCATGACTTGCCTGGGCTTGCAAAATCTCTAACTGTCCTGGCTGGAGACAATACACATCTCTTTAACCTGTGCTTAACACTCTCTCCACTCTCATTGTCTGTACCTTTAAGACTTGATTACCTGTAAAGACTCGCATTCCAACCGTTATTTTGTAAATTGAGTTTGTGTCTTTATATGCCCCGTTTGTGAACTGAAATCCCACTCTCCTGATGAAGGGGCAGCGCTCCGAAAGCTAGTGGCTTGTGCTACCAAATAAACCTGTTGGACTTTAACCTGGTGTTGAGACTTCTTACTGTTTACACCCCAGTCCAATGCCGGCATCTCCACATCACGTCAGAAACAGACATGGCAGCAGAAGCCAGAACTTAACAAGGAAGGCTAGGAATAGGAGTAGAAGCCCCCATGATAAGGAAGTGTTGTTGCTGCAAACAAAATGAAGTTTGCGGAAGAAAGAGGCCAAACAAAGGAAGCTGGGCAGTTGAAAGGAGTTTGGGGTGTACACCAAGGTGCCAGATGAAGGGCAGCCTGCTTTGTTCCATAGGTGGGTTTGCACAAACTTTTGCAAGATGGAACGTATAAAGCTAAAGCCAGATTAGTAGCCTGTGGGTATGGAGAACATTTGGATGGGAGAGACATTAGGGTTGATTCTCACACAGCAGGGAAAGTGACACTGAATTTGTTTTGCTGTCCTAGCATCTCATAATTGGATGTGTAAATCAATTGATATCAAAGCATTTCTGCAGGGCGAAACATTTCAAAGAAAAGTTTTTGGCTACCCAAAAAAGCAGGTAATACACAAGGACATTTGTAGAAATTAAATAAATGTGTATATGGGTTAAGTGATGCATCATGGGTTTGGTATTTCTTTGTACGATCTGTATTACTAAAGACTGGCTGTGTCCAGTTAAAAGCAGATCCAGCAATGTTTTACTGAAAGGCTAAAGGAAAATTAGCTGGATTTTTATAATGCATGTGACTGATTTCCTATGGTGTGGCACAGAAGAATTTGAAAAAGGGATAATTGAGAAGCTGAAAACAGAATTTAAAGTAGAGAGTCAGGCAGCTGGTGCTTTTCGATATCTTGCTCTTGATATCTGAGTCAACAGGGATATCCAAATAGTATTGATCCCATTCCCATCACCAGAGAAAGGTTGATTGGAAAAAGAGGAACAGGTCAACTAGAAAAACAGTTGTTGAGGAGTATGATAGCACAGCCAAATTGGCTATGCACACAGACAAGACCAGATAGGAACCATAATGTCCTAGAGCTCAGTAATATGTTGAAGCGCACCACAGTCAGATCTTGCAGGCTAATAAAACATTAAAAGTTAAATTAGAGGTGTGTGTAATTAAATTCCCAGCACTAGGAGAACCGGAAGATGAAATTGGCTGTGTTTAGTGATGCCTCACATGCCAATCTACCAGATGGACATTCAAGTGGTGCTGGATTCATAATATTCCTGGTAGGTAAAAAGGAAAATGTTGCCCCTTGGCCTGGGAAGCAAAGAAAATAAAAAGGGTAGTCAAAAGCACATTGGCGGCTGAAACCCTCGCATTAATGGAGGTGTTGAATATGGAGATATATTTGTCAGACACATTAACAGAATAATTTTTTATGGGCACATTGGCTAAGAAAGTACCAAATTGTGTTATGTGGACAATGTTCACTTAACAAAGTGTAGCACAAAAAAATTCAGAATTGATTTGGCCAGCTTTAAACAAATGCTGGAAAACAAGGAAGTTTCCAAACTTAACTGGGTTGGTGCAAATCTACAGGTATCTGACTTTTACTAAAGAGTGCAGGTACTGGAAAGTTAAGAATACTGGAGGATGGTTGTCTTAAATTATTTTGAATAAAAATTTAAAGGTAATTTGTTAGAATGTAATTGGTGACAACTTTGTATTGGATGTAATGTGACCAATGGAAACAAAATGCAAGGATCAGCTGACCCAGTAAACCAATTGCAGTGATGTAATAGTCAGCTGACTCACTATAAATAAGGAACTATGTAGAATTGTGGAGAGTTTGGAGTGGCTCAGGGTGAGGCCCCAAGTTTGGAGTAATGAAGTTTCTTTATTAAACCCCTTCTTTGATTTATAGGTTGAGTAAATTTTGTTGTTTTTTCATTGGCTGCATTTTGAAGAGTTCCTTCTGAAGAAGAAAAGCCTAGCCATGGAGGGATTTGAAAGCAAGGATAAGAATTTTAAACATGAGATTGTGTAGGTCTGTGAACATAGTGGTGATGGGTGAACGGCATTTGGTACAAGTTAGGACATGGGTGGAGTTCTGAATCATGTCAAGTCTACAGAGTAGAATGTGGCAGGCTTGCCAGAGGTTCTTTAGAATAGCCAAGTTAGGAGGTAACAAAGGCAGAGATGAGGGTCTCAGCAGCAGAAAAGCTGAGGCATGGGCAATGTTACATAGGTGAAAATAGGCAATCTCAGTATGAAGTGGTTGAAAGTTTATCGCAGGGTCAAATATAACAAGTTATGGACAGTCTGGTTCAGCCTCAGACAGTTACAAGGGAAATGGGACATTATTCAAAATTCAATAGCACAGTCTTCCCAATATTTAAATAAAAGAAATTTCCGCTCATCAGGTACTGGATGTTGGATAAGCAGGTAGACAAGTTAGTGTCATTAGAGGATCGAGAGTGGTACAGATAGGTGTCATCAACATGGGATCACAGAATGGGGCTATTTGGTCCATTATGTATGCAGAAGCTAATGATAAAGCTTCTTATCATATGGGACAAAGTGAAAAATCTAAACCAATTATGGAAAATCAGCATAGTTTTTCAAAAGAGTCATGCTTAGCTAACCTAAAACTTTTTGAAGCATAATTTACATGTTTCATTTATTAACACCGCTAAAACAAAGGAAATCAACACTGCAATTCAAGTTACCATTAAAATTATTACACTTAAGAACAGTTTTTGATGATAGTTCTGCCACATGTGTAATTTTGCAGTGATGTCAATGTAACCTAATAGAATGCAATAGCATTTTTTGAAATAAAAGCCAACAAAAATTAAAGTTCTGCTGTGGCTACAGAAATATTTTACTCTGGAGAAAAAGATTACTTATGAAGGAATCTTCTGTGGACAGAAGGTGGTTCTGACCATCTAGTTGGACTTTGTCTTTTCACTATCTCTGTAATAGCCAAGGTTGTTTCCAATAGCAACAACATCTTAAATTAGATTAGATTAATCAAGATTATCCATAGCATCACCACATGGACTACTAGCAGATCCTTAAAAGACATTCAAAAGGAGAAGATCCAGAGATTGGTACTTTCGCTGGAGCAGTCTGCCTCTGTCATCCACTGCCAGCTGAGTTAAATTAGATGTGGCTGGAAGAAAGCTATCTTGGCTTCAAGTAATGAAAAAAAAAAGACCATTGTAGTATCCAACATCTTAATAAATATACTATTCTAAGATCACTCTAATTTTCACTAGACCAGCATAAAAACAATTACAAAATGAAAGCAAGTCTTTGTCCACCAGTGACTGCTGTACTACTTTCAGTCTGTTGTACTGTGGGTTCAAATTTGCACATGGCACAAAGATGTTAAGTGCTTGGTGTAAGCAGCTGACGAGTTGCTTAATTTGCACATACTGTGTAACAGGAATGGAGGTCCAAACTTCACATTTGTTGTTTTGTTTAAGAGCACATTCCTGATCGCAGCCAGTTAACAGCAGGGGTTCTATATTTAGCCTCACTACTTCTGAGCTCGGAAAGATGGGGAAAAACTTCAGCCAAGATGATCACTAGTGATTTTTGTCAGAGAACATGATATTTTAGATAAGGTCAGACTTAGCCCTCAACTGGTGAATAAGATGCTCACACAGGTGTATGGCTACTTCGTTGAGGTACCGAAATGCTATTCTGAAGCATAAGAGTCAATGAGCCTAATTTTAATTTTGAGCAAGTTTAAAATCTCAATAATTGTGTGGAGAAGGGAGAGGAGAACAGTTGGAGGATTTGCATCATTTACCCTACAATGAATAGCCTAATAGAAGCATTCTGTGAATGAGTAAAAGAATCAAGACCTTTAGTTAATCTCAGCCACAGTTCAGAAAAACAATCATCCCAACTAATGTTAATACTGAACAAGTCAGATCCCAGAATGAAATTTGGCTTGGCAGATGTTTTTTAGTAACCTTGGAGGTCAGTTATTGAACATACACAAAACATTTATTAAACAAAATGAATTATATTACACGAGACTAATCTTAGAAAGATTTTGATAGTTACCAGAAAATGATAAACTCACACCATTCCTCTTATCCAGCAACCCTTACAGGCACAAACCCGTAGTGATGATTTGTGGTAAATCTAAGGTTTTTTGTGTGGGTTAGCTCAGTTTCAAACAGTTTTCTTCTGACTGACTGAGCATTCACTAGATGCTTTTCAGCTGGCATTTCTCCCCAAAACAACCACAATCTAAACTCGCTATTACTTCAACTTTGGAACAAACACACCAGTTCCCTAAATTCAGTTAGCCAGCAGAGAGTAGACTTTTTGGCTGCACAGTCTGGTACACACACACTGACTGTCCTTCTGTGTTTCCCTGTGTCTGTCTCTAAGCAACAGCACAACTTTTTCTATTTAATTTTTTTATTTCAATAAGCTACTAACCCTTTGGTAACCCAACTCTTCCAAGAGCTGCAAAACTTCATTAAAAATGCATGTACACAAACAAGACTCAGAATTCTGGGCACCCAGCTCAAAAAACCTCTAAAATGAAGCTAAAACCAGGTTTCAACTTAACACCCAAATACAAATTAAACTTAAGATTTATATGGTATCTGTTACAGGACTGTCACAATGTTTTTCTTTTATTTAAAAGTAGCTAGACAGTCAGTGGTTTCAAAATGACTTATTGACCAACTGCAGTGCTACAGGAGACTGACTAAGCCATTCAAGAGTGCAGAATTTGTAAGTAAACAAGCAATTGTAGTTTCAAATTTGATTTACTTTTATTGGTATGCTAATTACTTGTATAGGAGTCATCTCTATCTTTTCAGTTATTGATTAAGGTTACATCTATAAATTACAGATATTAAAACCAATCACCTTTGTGCTTGCTTAATTATAACAGCCAATCGACACAAGGTTTTTAATTGGGTATAGTCTCAACTATCTTTAAACATCACAGCAGTGTCTGAATGTTAGACCACAAATTAACCCAACATCTGCCTTAATTGTCTTTGCCCAGGCTAAGACTACTTTATCTTCCCCTCTTCTTATTTAGGACAGTCAAACATAAATGATCCTAACATCTGGGTGGTAGGGTGGCACACTGGTTAGCACTGCTGCCTCAGTGCCAGGGACCTGGGCTCGATTCCCAGCTTGAGTCATTGTCTGTGCGGAGTCTACACCTTCTCCCTGTGTCTGTATAGGTTTCCTCCAGGTGCTCTGGTTTCCTCCCACAGTCTGAAAGAAATGCTGGTTAGGTGTATTGGCCATGCTAAATTTCCCTCGGGTGTGCCTGAACTGGCTCTAGAGTGTGGTGACTAGGGGATTTTAACTTCATTGCAGTGTTAATGTAAGCCTACTTGTGACACTAAAATGAACTTAATGGCCTTTCTCCAGGCTTCTTCCTCATCTGAATGGACAGTATGAATATATTGTTTTTAGCCCTTTCGCTGGCCTCAATTATGATATGGCCACTATTCCCTTCCATAATTATTAGTATGAACATTCTTCCCCCTCAGTTCCTAACAAATCTTTCACAAATTGTATTTAATTACTGCATAAAAATGTACTACAACAACTTCATTCAACCTGTAAGGATTGGAATCTTTCCTTTTATTCACAATGACAAAATAAGAATGCTGCCTATCATTAAAGTATGACATTCTGCTACTTTAGTTGAAAGGTTTTATTAATTGCAGTTGGGGCTTGAGAATTAATTTAATCCTCGTGTTACTGTTTCCTCAGCAGCAAATCAAGAAACTCCGTGTACTGCAGCACTATTCACTGAGAATTGTACCACAGCTATTGAGATTCTAGTACTTCATCCAAATCAAAACTATGCATCACTGCCTAATTTTTGTCCAATGCTACTTTCTAAATGGGGGCAAGAGTGAAGCAAAGCATTAAAACTTAAGAGGGAGAAGAATAGAATTAACAAAAATTATCTCCATGGTTTTGTTTTAGTCTCTGCTCTGAGTAAGCAACCACATCCAAGAGTGTAGTTGCAAGCAAGTTCTTCCCAAGGCCTCTGCCTTGGGAAGTGGATGAAGGGAAGGCGGTGGATGTTGTCTACCTGGATTTCAGCAAGGCCTTTGACAAGGTCCCTCATGGGAGGTTAGTTAGGAAGGTTCAGTCGCTAGGTATACATGGGGAGGTAGTAAATTGGATAAGACACTGGCTCAATGGGAGAAGCCAGAGAGTGGTTGTGGAGGATTGCTTCTCTGAGTGGAGGCCTGTGACTAGTGGTGTGCTGCAGGGATCGGTGTTGGGTCCATTGTTGTTTGTCATCTATATCAATGATCTGGATGATAATGTGGTAAATTGGATCAGCAAGTTTGCTGATGATACAAAGATTGGAGGTGTAGTGGACAGTGAGGAAGGTTTTCAAAGCTTGCTGGGGGATTTGGACCAACTAGAAAAATGGGCTGAAAAATGGCAAATGGAATTTAACGCAGACAAGTGTGAGATATTGCACTTTGGAAGGACAAACCAAAGTAGAACGTACAGGGTAAATGGTAGGACTCTGAAGAGTGCAGTTGAACAGAGGGATCTGGGAATACAGGTACAGAATTCCCTAAAAGTGACGTCACAGGTGGATAGGGTCGTAAAGAGTGCATTTGGTACATTGGCCTTTATAAATCGGAGTATCGAGTATAAAAGTTGGAGTGTTATGGTAAGGTTATATAAGGCATTGGTGAGGCCGAATTTGGAGTATTGTGTACAGTTTTGGTCACCTAGTTCCAGGAAGGATGTAAATAAGATTGAAAGAGTGCAGAGAAGGTTCACAAGGATGTTGCCGGGACTTGAGAAGCTGAGTTACAGAGAGAGATTGAATAGGTTGGGACTTTATTCCCTGGAGCGTAGAAGATTGAGGGGAGATTTGATAGAGGTGTATAAGATTTTGATGGGTATAGATAGAGTGAATGCAAGCAGGCTTTTTCCGCTGAGGCTAGGGGAGAAAAAAACCAGAGGGCATGGGTTAAGGGTGAAAGGAGAAAAGTTTAAAGGGAATATTAGGGGGGGCTTCTTCACGCAGAGAGTGGTGGGAGTGTGGAATGAGCTGCCGGATAAAGTGGTAAATGCGGGGTCACTTTTAACATTTAAGAAAAACTTGGACGGGTTCATGGATGAGGGGTGTGGAGGGATATGGTCCAAGTGCAGGTCAGTGGGACTAGGCATAAAATGGTTCGGCACAGACAAGAAGGGCCAAAAGGCCTGTTTCTGAGCTGTAATTTTCTATGGTTCTATGGTTCTAATAATACCACTTTATAGCTGGTTCTTTAGAGAAGCACAATACTCAAACCGCCTATATTGTATAATGGCTTTAACATAATACAAGTATCCCAAGGTGCTTCACAGGAGTGTCAACATTTGACACCAAAGCATTATTAAAGCAGATGGGCATCAGCTTGGTCCAAGAGGTATTTTTGTTTGGGAGAGAGAGGGGAGAGAGAAGAAGAGGGTTTAATGGAGGAAATTCTAAGGGTTAGGGACTCTGCAGCTCAAGGCATGGCCACCAACAGTAGAGAGCACTTAAAAATCGGTGATCTTCCAGAGGCTAAAATTAGATGTGAGGGTTGTAAGACTGGAGGAGACTCCAGAGGTGGAGGGGCAAGGTCATGAAGGGACTTGGAAACAAAGTTGAGAATTATAAAATCAAAACATTGTTGACCAGGTATCAATGTAGGTCAGCGAACACAGCCGCATTGTATGAACAGGACTTGGTGTCTGTAAGGGCAGCAGAGTTTTTGGATGGAATAAAGTTTACAAAGCCTATAACCTGGGAGGCCAGCCGATCAAGCTTTTCTTCCTCCATTTACCACTCCCTGCCTGCTATTATTACTCCTCCAATTTAACAAATGGCATGTCACTACACAATAGCTGCTCAGTAAGGTTGGGAACATGCCCCGAACATTAAGAACACAGTATTATACAAGTACCTTTTGCATCTCAATATAGAATCCAAACATTCACCGTAGACATGATAAACTATTGCAATAATTGAAAGAATAAAGGACTTTAAAATTAATATCTGCATATTGACTAAGCTTATTTTTATTTTAAATATTTCATTAGGCCAAAAGCAAACCAGTGAGTCCCTCAGAGCCTGCTATTTGGCACAATAAAAGAAACAGTAGCATCAGCATCACATGATGAATCAGAAGCACACTGACACCATTAACAGCTGCTCAGTACAAAATTACTACATTTTGAACTGAAATGACAACATTCATAGCACTGAAGCCTACATAAACAGTAGGCTGCAGCTGCAATCTCAAAATCAGTTAACCATTATCAAAGCTGCCCAACACCCAACAGTTTCATAGTTCTGGTTAATTTCTAGCTTTCCCCAGCTCTGATTTTTCTGTTGAACAGAAATTATCCATGTCAAAACAATGACTCAACATGGCAGGATTTAGAAGAATACACATCTAATGTCTGCATACGTGGATTTTTTCAAAGCACTGATTTCCAATTGCAAGACATGTGGAATTTCCACATGTGCAGTGACCTGAAAATAAAAACTCTAGGAAAAGTAACATATGCTGCTTTCTCCCTTCCTGAATTGGCTCCCACACTTGTCATGAAAACATTGGGTCATGATGGAATGTACAGTTCCAAAGCACTAGCAGCCCTCACATGCCTCATTAAATTTAATTTTCATATGTTTGAGACTATTTCTCTGTAGAGAGCTGGGGAAAGGAACCTAAAAGAAACCTTTTGATGCCTAGGCATAAGCATGTTACTCCAGTAATCAATCCTGACTTCTCCTTTCTCCCACCCCACCGGTGCACACCCTCCTGTCCCCCTACTCTGTGACCAAGAGGTCAAATGCAGCACTAACTAGCTGAATCAACTCAGCATTGTTCATTGGCACTTCATTTACTGTAGTTATCTGGGAATTGGTGAGCCAACATTAGAACCTGGACATTTGTTAAAATGACTTCGAAAAAAGGGTTATTTTAAATTCTGGTGATGTCATTTTCTTGAATGATTCCCTCCTTCAATTAAAAAGTAATTTCCTGTTTTTCAGATGGAAAATATGGCAAGTGTTAGGAGCCATACAGGCCCTCGGGTTTAAAATGCATGCAGTCATATAGCCAACCAACATAAGAAAAGTAACCTGGCCAAGGCTTGAACCAGCAGCTGACACCTCTGAAACCATGCTCCAAAACAAAAACCCCAATGACTTCAGGAAAGGGAAAATGCAAAGTTAGAACCCTATAGCAGTGAACAAAGGGAAAATATCTGACAAAAAATTAGTGAAAAGTTAATTGGGGAAACAATAGCAAAAATTTTAAAGATGTACAACTATAAGATACACACTGACAAACATTCAACAGGAAGAAATGTTCTCTATTCAACTTGCATAATCAAACACCATTTATATTTTGGCTCAGTCCTGCATTATGCTTCAAATTTTCTCCTTCAAAAGGTTCCCCACATGTTTGACACGGTACAGGTCCAATCCAGCTTTACTGGTACAGCATTTATAGTTCCTACTCCCAAAGATCTCAAACTGCCACAAATCAGCAAGGATGTTTGGACTGTCCAAATACCAAAAGCCAATTTGAAAATAATCAAGCAAGAGAAAACAGAAATGCAGTTTAAGTACCTTAAAACCCAGAAAATATTTTGTTCTGTTCATATAATGTGTAAGAAACTTTACACAATGAATAGAAAAATAACCTTATTTACATCGCTAGAATCCTTTGCACAATCTAGAAGCTGCATGGAGAAGTCAAGAAGGGGAAAGAGAATGACTCAATTCTGGTAATGGCAACTCTTTCAGGATTAATTTGGTTTAAATTTATTTTCATTATCAGGACATTTAGCTAAGGAACATGGAATTCGAGTCACAACTTGAATTATACAATAGTTTCCTTTTGCAGCATTCTATTGATATATGGAGGAAGTCTGACCACTTCTGTACTTGCTCACAAAAGCAGTCCAGCATCAGAGCCTGCTTTCTCACTTCCTTCCCCCATAACCCTGCTTCACTTATAAAGGTCTGTTTTCCACTAAATGTTATTTTTATTTGGTGTTTTTTTTTCTGTAGGAGTGATGTAAGCTTCTTAATAAGGGAGAATTGACAGAAAAACAGACCAGATACATCAAACTTCATTTTCTTAAACTGCTTAAAATTCTGACTCTTATCGTTCCTCCTGGCATTCTTTAATATTCTGGTTATGATCTGGGTCGAGACCAGTAACATTTTTTTAATCCAAAATCCTCGCCATTTACTGAAAAAATGATTCAAGATTCCATGGTTTAAAACAAAGAATTTCTACTATACAAGGGTCAAATAAAACAAACACTAAATATTATCTTGCATAACCACCTACACACTAAAACCCAGAATCAAAGTAGTTAAACATGAATTAACAGACAAATTGCAGTCTATCAAAACCTACAAGTTGCACATTTAAATGGCAGATACAATGAAGATAGATCTTACAAGAACAGAGGATACTGGAAAAACTCAGCAGGTCTGCCAGCATCTATCAGGAGAGAAATACAGATTAGCTTGGTATTCCACTCAACAAATGTCAATCTCCATCAAAAAGGTCCTTTGTGACAAAGAATTTCAGTTCTTCTTCTAAAATGCAACTTAATCCCAGCTGACAGCAGTACACAACCAATCCAGTTCCATGGGCAAGGTTTGCAGCACAAATGACACACATCTACAGAAGATAACTCTGGATCGACATCATCCAGACAGTCCTAAACAATGTTATCTTCACGTAACAAACAGTATATTTACCCACTCAGCTTCTGGACCTAGCCTGTCTTCTTCACACTGCCTGTAGTGCACCACTGGGATCATCTGAGCCCTGTGCCCTTTTATATGGTTTCAGCATCCCCAGATGTTTTGATTTCAAAACTCATTTTTAGTCTTAGTTTCCTCAAGAATAGCAAGGGTCAGTTTTAACGGTTTGTCTAAAAAAAAACTGAAACCACAGATTCCATCAAATGTCAAGCATGCTGGATGGGTGGGCTAAGGGCAGAAAGAGTAGAAACAGAGCATGTAAATACTGCTTTGCTAAGGCGTCCAATTATCATCTCAAACGCCTACATATTCCACTTGTTGAATGAAATGAATTTCCAGAAACAAAATCTCTATCAATGGAAATCCTACAAATCAATAAGTTAGCACCACTTTGGATTTGTCTTTAATTAGTTATTTAATTCTACTCAATTTCACATGCATTAACAAGTTAAAAGATGTGCAAAACAACTGGGGTCAGCAGCTGCTAGAATCACTTGAACGTTTAGTTAAATTTATCATCCCAGGTCACTGGAATACCATTGTCCTTTTCTGTATAGTCAAAACAATTTTAGATATACAATAGTTTAATCCTATGACACAATTTAGCATTGTAAAACTAAGATCATGCAAAAATTACAAAGCATACACACATTTTTGGTCTGCATCAAAACTAGCATCCCAACACGAATGCAACATCTCAACATCAAGCATGAACATAACTGGTGAGAGCGTTGGGAGGTCAAACACCAGGCTTGTTTCAATTTTAGCCAGGGGGTATCAGGGAGCAAACACTCCACTGGTTGGAGTCATATCTGCTTCATCAATGACCTTCCCTCCATCGTAAGGTCAGAAGTGGGGATGTTCACCGATGATTGCACAATCTCAATACCATTCACGACTCCTCAGATACTGAAGCAGTCCATGTTCAAATGCAACAAGATCTGGACAATATCCAGACTTGGGCTGACAAGTGGCAAGTAACATTCACACCACAAAAAATGCCAGGCAAAGACCATCAACCATAAGAGACACTGTAACCACCACATAAACAAAGTGGCTACAAGAGCAGGTCAGAGGCTAGGAATACTGTGGTGAGTAACTCACCCCCTGACTCCCCAAAGCCTATCCACCGTCTACAAGGCACAAGTCAGGAGTGTCATGGAATACTCTCCACTTGCCTGGATGGGTGCAGCTCCAACAACACAAGAAGCTTGACACCATCCAGGACAAAGCAGTCCGCTTGATTGACACCACACCGGCAAACACCCACTCCCTCCACCACCAGCGCTTAGTAGCAGCAGTGTGTACTATCTACAAGATGCACTGCAGCAATTCACCAAAGATCCTTAGACAGCACCTTCCAAACCCATGACCACTTCCATCTAGAAAGACAAAGGCAGCAGATACATGGGAACACTACCACCTGAAAGTTCCCCTCCAAGCCACTTATCATCCTGATTTGGAAATATATGGCCGTTCCTTCACAGTTGCTGGGTCAAATTCTTGGAATTGCTTCCCTAATGGCATCGTGGGTCAACCCACAGCACATGGACTGCAGCGATTCAAGAAGGCAGCTCATCATCACCTTCTCAAGGGCAACTCGGGATGGGCAATAAATGCTGGCCAGCCAGTGACGCCCATGTCTCACGAATGAACCAAAAGGAAATTGCCAATTTATTCCAGCTATTCCACCAACAGTGTGGCTTGCTTTGAGACATCCGATTTGGTCAATCTTTGCCAATTTCTTTCCCCTTTCCTTACTAAATCTAGCATGAAAAGGCACAGCATATACTCCTATAAATCAATACATCTCCCATACATGGCATTTCTCTACTGCTTCCGAACTTGATAGGGACAGTGCATCTCACTGACAACAACAAATGAGGTAAATATAAATCATATCCCATATCACTGAATCATAACCACTAATTAGATTATTTGGCCTATGCACTTTGTTCCTTTAAAAAAAAAGCTGAAATCATTTAGTAGCTTTGCTGACACTAAAAATAGTTAATAGTTGTGCAGTGGAAGAATGAACATTAATATGAGCAGAGGAGCATACATTCAAATTGCCTGCCAGCAGCGTTCCCTCTAAAGTCTGTTTTCTGCATGTGACTGGCATATTGCGCTGTATGGTTCATTTAAAGTTGGTGTGTACATCTTAAAAAAGGAAATATTACTTGTGTGCAGCCTGTTTGTTCCCTGTGAGCTCATTCCTGATTGCTACGTGGCCACACACTGGTGGAGTTTGAAGGGAACACTGCCGCCTTGCTCAACTGCATTGCTCATGTCAGCCAGGTTGATTTATGGTAGAAGGCCCTGCCACCATAGTAAACCAAGGGACCAGAAATAATGCAAAACATCTGCATACATGAAATTAATGATGGTGCCGTGAAGTTGAGTTTGGAAAGAATTGTAAAAAAAATGCTAGAGGGAAGGAAAACAGTACGTTATCCCTTTAAAAGCTGGTTTTGAGTTCAGTGTTGGGTGCAGAGTACACACAGACTCTAAGTTGCAACATTTGTTTCAAGGACCACGCATCAGGGTTGCCATGGTAACAGGTTTTTGCATTTTTTATAGCTTATCAGATTTGAATTTGCTGTTTTTGACAACCTCAGACCAATTGTGATGTAAGAAAATTGTGAGGTCATCACGAGTATAAAGACCAGAGCAACAGCCATCTCAGGAGAACGTCTCTCGACCCAGATCAAATGAAGAACAAAGAACAAAGAACAATACAGCACAGGAACAGGCCCTTCGGCCCTCCAAGCCCGCGCCGCTCCCCGGTCCAGGATTGAATCCTGAATCCAGGATCCCCGCCCAATTTTCCAGCCTATCTACATCCTAATATCCTATCCACCGAGCTGTCCCTCACAGCTACGATGCTTTGTTCATCACAACCTATTAACTCACCCCCACCCCCCCATTCCAGACCATGTGATCTCCAGGGAGAGGCGAAAACCCAGAGTGAAAACCCCAGGGCCAATATGGGGAAAAGAAAATCTGGGAAATTCCTCTCCGACCCCCTGTGGCGATCGAAACGTGGCAGTTAGTTCTTAACTTCTCGGCCTTTTGGCAAAGATCAAATATAGTATCGACATCCTGCACTTGGTTGAAGTCATAAGATTACATTGTGGCTTCATTTGAAACAATTTTTTAAAGCGGCATCTCGGTCTTTTGGCTAAGATACAAATGAGATTGAGCCTTGGAGGAGGAGCTATGCCTGCTCCAATCAGCTTGGATCATGTAGATCAAGCCCAAGACAGGAAGTGAGGAGCCTGTCTTGTCAGCTTGGATCTGGAATGTCTCACTTGCGGAGACCCTGAATTGGACTTTGATTGGATTGATTTGTATATATTTTAAATAGTTCTTAACTCTGTCAGCTTCAGATATGTCTTAATCAAACTCACTATTTAACCAGCAAAAAGTACCATATCAGACAGCATTTGTAGACAGTGGCCAACTACAGAAAAACTCCAAATCTTTTCCAAGCCATCACACCTGGTTGTACATAGTTTTTTTGAGAGTGACTACGATTCTGTTTTTACTGTTTTAGTACTGAATGGTCCTCGTCTTTATTTTGAACAGCATTTCAGTCGAACCATCCTTTAATTAAAAATATTACTGGTTTAGTTTAAGTTCTTGATTGGCTGAATAAAATAACTTGTTTTTAATTATTCACTTAAAGCAAGTGTCAGGTCTTTATATTAATGAACTTCTAAATGTTAAGGTAGAACAGTAACGCCTTCCCAAACACTTCTACGAGATTACGAAGCAAGGTAACGAGGATTAACCTCTGCCTCGTAACAATGGACCATTGCTTCCTGGCTCCCCAGCGTACGATTGGGGAGCATAGGCCATTGCTTCCTGGCTCCCTAGCATATGATTTGAGGGGTGGAATGCACTCGGAATCCTTCTTGGAAGTTCCTATGCAAGGGTTGACCCAACAATCGTCCAGAAGGGCTAACTTTCCCTGGACAATTGCGCTGGGCTGGGAGCCTTCAGACAGTGATTTAAATCTCACGGGATCCAGGGTGAGGTAGCCAATTGGATACAAAATTGGCTTTTCGACAGAAAATGGTTGTAGAGGGCTGTTTTTTAACTATATATGCCAGTGACCAACTGTGTGCCTCAGGATTTGGTGCAGGATCCGCTGATATTTGTCATTTATATTAATGATGTGGATGAGAATTTAGGAGGCACGATTAGTAAGTTTGCAGATGATACCAAGATTGGTGGCACAGTGGACAGTGAAGGTGATTATCTAGGATTGCAATGCGATCTTGATCAATTGGGCCAGTGAACTGATGGAGTTTAATTTAGACAAATGCGAGGTGATGCATTTTGGTTGATCCAACCAGAGCAGGACTTACTCAGCTATTGGTAGGACTTTGGGGGGAGTTATAGAACAAAGAGATCTAGGGGTACAGGTTCATAGCTCCTTGAAAGTGGAGTCACAGGTGGACAGGGTGGTGAAAAAGGCACTTGTCATGCTTGATTTCATTGGTCAGAACATTGAATACAGGAGTTGGGATGTCTTGAAGTTGTACAGGACATTGGAAAGGCCACACTTGAAATACTGTGTACAGTTCTGGTCACCCTATTACAGAAAAGGATATTAACTAGAAAGAGTGCAGAAAAGATTTACTAGGATGCTACCAGGATTTGATGGTTTGAGTTATAAGGAGACATTGGATAGACTGGGACTTTTTTCTCTGGAGTGCAGGAGGCTGAGGGGTGATCTTAGAGGTCTATAAAATAATGAGGGGCATAGATCAGCTCGACAATCAATATCTTTTCCCAAAGTCTAAAACTAGAGGGCATAGGTTTAAGGTGAGAGGGGAGAGATACAAAAGGGTCCAGAAGGGTAATTCTTTCATGCAGAGGGTGGTGAGTCTCTGGAACGAGCAGCCAGAGGTAGTAGTAGAGGCTGGTACAATTTTGCCTTTTAAAAAGTATTTAGACAGTTACATGGGTAAGATTGGTAAAGAGGGACATGGGCCAAATGCGGGCAATTGTGACTAGCTTAAATGGTAAAAACTGGGCGGCATGGACAAGTTGAGCCGAAGGGTCTGTTTCCATGCTCTAAACCTCTATTACTCATTAACTTCAATGACTCATAAAAAAACAATTGTAACTACATCAGCTATTTTAATGACCCAGACTGGCACAGGACACGGGGCCTCTGACCCACCACCCCAAAATCGGCACAACCACTCCCCTCCCCTAATCAAGCAACCCCCATCCTCTCCATTCCTGCAACTACCTCCCCCCATGTCCAGATCCACCCCCCCCCCCCCCTCCCAACCTGACATTCACAACCCATTCACTTACGTTTCAATGGTCTCTTTAGAACTTATCTATTTTACAGCAGCTCCTACTGTTTAAAAAAAAGGGGGGGGGGGTGCTTGTCCTGCTTCGCTCCTTTTACACTTTGCTGTTGGAGCTCAAGCTGCTTCGCTTCTTCAGTCTCACCTTGCTGGAGTCAGGATGGTCAGGCAAGACGGGGAATTTGGAATTCCAGCAAAGTCACCATAGAGTGGCAATCCATTTCTGATTGCCACTCAGGAAAAACTACGGGCCATTGTAAATTGCAAGTGTAGTGAGGTACCTCAGAAGTGCCACTGTTTGAAAATAACCTGATTTGGTTTTCACTTTATGTAACTTTCACAAATTAAATGAATGACTTTTGCAAAAAAAAACTTGACACTTGCAACATGAAACAGAAATACAACAGTTCATTGTCTACATGCAGCAATTCAGCTAGTGAGCCAGCAATCTAAACGGGGAAGTTATACAGATCACTAATTTATGTTACGGAGTCACAACCAATTGGTTTCGGTGCTTAAAAAAAGGGAGAACTCCATGAAGATTGCAGGTCTTCAGTTAAATCGTGGAACAGCATCAAGTAAAAAAGAGTTTGTAGAAGATTCACAATTTTGCACCAATGGGATATTTGAAGGTTGAGGACACAATGCTGCATGTTATAGTTCCATTTCCCATCACAGTCATCCCTCACCCAGTAACATGAGGACTGATGGCCAGGTTAAAAATCGAATCTTACCTCACTGTGAAAAAATAATGCAAGATCTGTTTCTCGCCAGCAGGGGGAGGGGGCGGGATCCAAGCTCACCAAAAGCTTGCAGCAGAATGCGCCATTGCACATGCTAAGATCTCTCTGTTCTGTGCGACAACTTATCAAGACACATACCAATCTCTTTCTGGTAGTGGTGTTGTAATATTTCCAGCAGTTCTAAATTAGAGTGTCTTAACAAAATGGTCTCATGGTATCAGGCCTTTTTCTATGAAGATATGGTCAAATTCAAATCATAGGACTTAGGATAAGTAGTAGGCCTTTCAAATCTTCGAGTCTGCTCCACCATTCATCAAGATCATGGCTGATCCAGTTCTTATCTCAACTCCATTTTCCAGTCTGTCTCTCACAACCCTCGATTCTCTCATCCATTTAAAATATATCTGACTCGGCCTTGAATAAATTCAATGACCCAGTCTCTACCGCTTTCTGGGGAAAATAATTCCACATAGTAACAAACCCAGAAAATATTTCTCCTCACGTCCATCTTAAAAGGAAAACCACATATTCTTAAAACAGTCACCCAGAAGACGAAACATGCTCCTGGTATCCACACTATCAAATCTCCTCATGATTGCATTTGTTTCAATAAGATCACCCCTCATTCTTCTGGCCCAACCTTTCTTTATAAGTCAAGCCCTTCACCCCAAGAATGAGTGAACCTACTCTGAACTGTTTTTAACTCAATTATATTCGTTTTCAAATAAGGAGGCCAAAACTGTGTGGTATCCAGGTGCAGTAAAACTTTTCATATTGCATTCCTCTTACAATAAAACAACAATATTCTATTTGCTTTTCTAATCACTTCCTGTACCTGTAAAGTAACTTCTTGTGATTCAAATGCCAAGGTACTCAAATCTCTTTGTACCTCCAAGTTCTGCAATCTCTCTCCATTTAAATAGAATGCTGCTTTTCTATTCTTCCTGCCAAAGTGGACATGTTCACATTTTCCACATTATTAATTACATCTGCCAAATTTTTGCCCACTCACTTAACTCATCCATATTCCTCTGTAGACTCCCTATCTCCTCTTGACAACTTACTTTCCTACCTATCCTGGCGTCATCGGCAAACCTAGCCATAACACACTTGGTCCTTTCATCCAGATCACTGATACAGGTTACAACTGTACGAAAAAGTACAAGTGGTTTTTCACTACAAAGCAAAGAAAAATATCATGTACATGTGGAGCAACCTAATAATCAAACCCCTCAAAACTCTATTTTCTATCCTACCTTATTCAACTTGACCAACCTGGTAAATTTTATTCTTGTACCTAATCTAGGATTACTTCAAAGCATCAGAACAGATCAAGTGAATGATTGCTAGGAATTTGGGAAATCAAGGTTAAGAATTGAACTTGAGATGAAAACAAAATAACAGACAAGTAACAAGATTAGCAGGCATTTAGTGGAATAATGAGATGCAATTTGCCCAGTAACAGGAATAGCAGATGTCTAGAAAAATTGGAGATACAAACTGCCATACCAGAAAAATTGTTTATGAGAAATCAGTGGGGCTACACAAATGGTAACTTCTAAAGGCAAGGAATTTGAGAGATGTAGACAGATGGACTATCAAAGAGATTGAACAGTATAACAGATAGCACCCTCATTGGGGGAGCAGGCTAGTTCCATTCAACAATCAGATAAGCCAGCTCCAACTAATCTTCAAAGAAGCCTGTTCGATCTAAATTTAGAGCCATGGCAGATTGCAGATATTCTCCTCTAAATGATGCAGTTTTGGGCCAGAGAAAGACGTTTTCCCAGACTTGCTGTATTGTGTGGTAGCTACTAGCTGGATTAGTTAATAAACTGGATGTTGTTTGGGAAAGGGATGTCTCGGAGTTTAGGGAACAAGAGGTAATTTCAGATAAAACAGTTCGTTTAGTTATTAATATCCTCAAGTGTCAGTGTATATTAGTCTTACTTCTTGTATTAATTGTTTACATAACTGGACTGATTGATAACTAGGTTGAATATTGTCCCTTATATTATTCCAAACAAAGATACACCACTAAGAACTAGTGTTTCAAGTTATTTTTCGGGGTTTGAGACAGTCTCACAGGTAACATCAGTGGGATTCTTAATGATATGTAATGAACCAGAATATTAATTCATTAGCACATTACCTTTCACCCCTAAGGGCCTGGGGCAAGGCAGTCTCCACAAAGACCCGCAGCACAGAGGACATATTTATGATTACGGTCATAAATCCATTAGATTTTCACTTTTTTTGTTTACACAATGAATTTTAAATCTCAGTAAATATTAACAAAACTGCGCATAACACAAATTGGGAATCTCAGGCAAAAAGATTGCTGGCATGAAACTTTTGTGCAGAATTGTGAATCTTCCAAAGGAGTACTTGATGCCGGAGATCAAATTAGGAGGTTATGACACAAATCTGTCAGAAAAGGCAAATTTTGCTCATCACTTTAAATTTTGCCATTAAAAAAAAACTTTGCCAATTCAACAGCACCAAGAGTAAGAGAAAATTACAGCACAGGTGGTCATTTGGTCCATTATTCTTATGTTGGCCCTTTTAAATCGGTGTGCTGAGAAGCTGGATTTAAACATGGGTTCACAAGTAATAGTTATAAACTATCCCTAATTTAACATGAATTGACAATTCCATTGTGAGATGCCATGCAGATTAATGAAAACAAAAATACAATATTGGGCCTTTTCAGGATATTTTAAAAACATTGTTTGAAAAATTCTCAAGAACGCCTCATCATTTTGTTCCTCTAGGTGCTCACTAATTGATACAGACTGATTGCTATAATTAGTGAACATACCAGTGGTAGAAAGCTTGGGAAACCATAGAGCCAAAGTCACCTTTTTCTTCCCAAGCACGCTGCAATTACCAAATGGCTTGTCTCAAGTTATTCACATACTGTATCATGTATACCAAAATTCTATTTGCTCAAAGAAATCAAATATGCATTTGAATTAATCAATGTTAATTACTTCCACTCTCTTCCTTCAAGCACAAGACTGGTTCTATTGTCCTGGACAAGGTGAAATAGCTTGTCAAGACAGCAGATCACCTCTCAACCTTTTCTTCCTCTTGAGAAATTGCCCAATTTACATAATCACTCCTCATGATCCAATCCCTCCACTCCTCAAATAATTCTGGTTGCTCTCTTCTGTATCCTTAGAACAGCTGCAATATCCTTTTTGTCTGGTGGAAATGTACACTATATTCTAAATGCGTTTGCAGCAATGAATTATAAGTGATAAAATTACCTCACTATTTCAGCTCAATATCCTATCAACCTGACATGTTAACTTTCTCTCCATCTCTGACATGTTGGGCGGAATCGCTAGTCCGGAAACCGTAAAATCTCACCCAAGGTCAACGGACCTTCCTCTTGTCCACCTCTCACCTGCTCAGATTCCCGTGGCGGGCGAGGCTATAAAATTCCATCTGTTTTCTCTCCCCATCTCACCTGCTGAGTGCTTTTCAGCAGTTTCTGTTTGTATAGCTGACCTCCTTCACTCACTGCTATCTAGCACTTTGGATTCCCAGAACTTGTACTTTCCATTTAGGTAATATTTTATTCATTTATATACTTACGATTTTGGATGAAACTTAAGTCATGTAAATGAAAATTAAAACATTTCTAAAGAGGTCATGATTCATTAAATATAAATTGTAAATTTCAATTAGACAAACAAGATAACTACCAAATTATCATGCATTCTATTTAAACATCAAAGAAAATAGTTTTTCATCTAACAACTGAGACGGAGGGCAACAAAGTATTCCACGCTGTTAAAAAAAATCTACACTGTTGTGTTAGTCTTAATTTGGGATAGAAATTGCCCCAGTTCTCAAAGTCATAAATGGCATCATATGAGATTATGACTAAAATAAACGATTCTTCCTCAACCTTCTGAACTGTTAGCATTCTTTGACATGGCTGACCGCACCAACCTCTATTGCCTCTCCATTGTTGTCCAGCCAGCCGGGATTGAGCTTACCTGGTTCCCTCTTGATTTGTCCAAACGTAGCCAGAATTTTACTTTCAATGGCTTATCTTCCTGCTCCCACACGATTACCTCTGGTGTCCCCTAAGAATGCATCCTTGGCTTACTCCTATTTCTCATTTCATGCTGCATCACATAGCAAAATTTCTGCAGGCACATTAATGATATCCATTTCTACCTCACCACCTTCTTTCTCGTTTTCCATTCATTGGTCCACAATGGGGCCAATGTCTTTGGTCCCTGTTCAAAACTTTGCTCCCTAGCAGTTGACCCCATCCCTCTCTGTGGTAACAAGCAGAGGCTGTTGGAAGCTTGGTAATCATATCTGACTCGAGATAAACCTCCAATCACACATTTACACTATCATTAATTTTCACTTCCATAACTTTGCCTGACTCTGCCCTGTTGTATTATTTTTTTCTGGACTGATCTGAAAAGGTAAACATTGAACTCGGGTCACTAATTAATGGAGATGACTTCTTCCTGCTGCTATATGTGCTGCTCATTGCACAGATAACTAACTAAGATATCCCTTCCTGTGATATGACTATCCATCATTTCCTGTGATTTGACTATTTACATAAGCATGTTTAATTAGCAAGCACACTATCACATCATCCCACATTCCTTGAATAGAAGAAATAATCAATATAGTTTAACATGAACAAGTAAGCCATATGGAGCATAACAACTGACAATAATGACACTGTTTAACATGAAACATTGAACACAAGAACATTTAGAACACTACTTTGAAGCATTGCTTATGCTTCATAGTCTTAGATATGTGCCGATTTGACCAGATCTTGTAACCATTACAGGTAGATGCAATTTTGAACACAGTCTGTTCCTTCACTGAGGATTGTGTTCAGGCTGACCATGCATACTTGTCATGATGTTTGGCATGTTATTCATTGTCTTAGTCTGAAATATGTACATTCTTGTGGAGACAATGTTGGTTGTGCATGACAAACCAGAGTTTCCAGAGGCCAGATCGATTCCTTTGCTGTACCAACCATTTGCTGTTGCCACCTCACACAAATGTAATTCTTTGCAATCCTTGGACACCTCAGCTGCAGTCCAAGTCTGCTCTTACATGTGTGTATGGCTAAAGTATAGTGGTGGCAACATCATGAGCATTTTTCATCTTACGCTGCCTCTGCGCCCATGGTTTATGATCTTGGACAATTTGGTAAGATAATTCAGGAATGTAATTCTCACCAGTCTAAGCTGGTGACAGAAATCTGAAGCAGAATGGCGTTGCACTGCAATCATGCAACTTTGATATCTTGCCTGGTTTCTGAAACTTTTTGGATCAAGGATTTGACTGTTCTGATCATACATTGTCATCCCATTTGAGCAAGGATATCAGGGCAACAATGTGATGTCATTGATGGACCATTCTTGATCAGTTTTGCATCGTATTATGGACCATTGTCAGATATCACTACTAGAGGCATCGAAAAGACTAAAGATAGCACTAACAATACTGGTAACTGCTGCACTCCACGTGCCTCAAAGCTGCTACATGATAGTCACATGCAAGTCGTCTTTTTTGCCCACTGTGAACCAATCTTGGTTCATGGTGATGATTGTATATCATGCAGTTGAAGAAGTTCTCTGTTGGCTAAGCTAATGTCCCTGACATGCATAAGATCTCACCATTTGGCCAATATCCTTGCCAATGCCAGACCAGAACACAGATTGACAAACAAGTTGTCTCATCTTTATTTTTTCAAGAACACCACCATTGATTGCTGGCAACACAGAGCTTCTGGATACTGGCTACAATGAACAGGAACACAGTGGTTATGTAATGGCACTCGAGGCATCATTAGAAACAAAATATATTTATTAAATAAAGGAAACTAGGTACACGTGTATTAGAACATAGAACATAGAAAGCCACAGCACAAACAGGCCCTTCGGCCCACAAGTTGCGCCGATCATATCCCTACCTCTAGGCCTATCTATAGCCCTCAATCCCATTAAATCCCATGTACTCATCCAGAAGTCTCTTAAAAGACCCCAACGAGTTTGCCTCCACCACCACCGACGTCAGCCGAT
Source organism: Mustelus asterias (assembly GCF_964213995.1). NCBI lineage: Eukaryota > Metazoa > Chordata > Chondrichthyes > Carcharhiniformes > Triakidae > Mustelus > Mustelus asterias. Next base: position 102,261,106 of record NC_135809.1, on the reverse strand, counting down.
TCCACTCACCCACCACCCTCTGAGTGAAAAACTTACCCCTGACATCTCCTCTGTACCTACCCCCCAGTACCTTAAACCTGTGTCCTCTCGTAGCAACCATTTCAGCCCTTGGAAATAGCTCTGAGAGTCTACCCTATCCAGACCTCTCAACATCTTGTAAACCTCTATCAGGTCACCTCTCATCCTTCGTCTCTCCAGGGAGAAGAGACCAAGCTCCCTCAACCTATCCTCATAAGGCATGCCCCCCAATCCAGGCAACATCCTTGTAAATCTCCTCTGCACCCTTTCAATGGCTTCAACATCTTTCCTGTAATGAGGTGACCAGAACTGCGCGCAGTACTCCAAGTGGGGTCTAACCAGGGTCCTATAAAGCTGCAGCATTATCTCCCGACTCCTAAACTCAATCCCTCGATTAATGAAGGCTAGTACTCCGTACGCCTTCTTGACCGCATCCTCCACCTGCGAGGCCGATTTAAGAGTCCTATGGACCCGGACCCCAAGGTCCTTCTGATCCTCTACACTGCTAAGAATGGTACCCTTCATATTATACTGCTGCTTCATCCCATTGGATCTGCCAAAATGGATCACTACACACTTATCCGGGTTGAAGTCCATCTGCCACTTCTCCGCCCAGTCTTGCATTCTATCTATGTCTCGCTGCAACTTCTGACATCCCTCCAAACTATCCACAACACCACCTACCTGGGTGTCGTCAGCAAACTTACCAACCCATCCCTCCACTTCCTCATCCAGGTCATTTATGAAAATGACAAACAGCAAGGGTCCCAGAACAGATCCCTGGGGCACTCCACTGGTCACTGACCTCCATGCAGAGAAAGACCCCTCCACAGCCACTCTCTGCCTTCTGCAGGCAAGCCAGTTCTGGATCCACAAGGCAACAGCCCCTTGGATCCCATGCCCTCTCACTTTCTCAAGAAGTCTTGCATGGGGGACCTTATCGAACGCCTTGCTGAAGTCCATATAGACCACATCCACCTGCCCCACAAAAGAGTGATCACCCCAGAGGGGTTCCCACTGGTCCCTCAAGTCAAGTGCCCCTCTTCTGATGTGCTGTCTTAAAAGGAGGCAAGACACCACGATCAATACGGCGGTCACATCACTTCTTCTGCATCTTCAGCATTATTTTTAAAAAAGGTATCCCGGTTGATTCTGTGGTATGCATCTGTTTTAACTGCTGTGGTCCTTATACTGGGTCAGCTCAGAGATGTTGACCATGTTAAATTGGTTGCATACTGCCAGGTCTGCTATTGCTGATCCTAATGCATCAACCATGTAGACCGTACCCAAATATTCCAGGACTAGACAAGAGTGTTGGCACTTACACCTGCGTCAATCTTCACGATCAAAACAATGCCTGCTAAGCTTGTTGGGGCAGACAATCTAGCAAAAACTTCTGTTCTTAACAGACTTATGACTATGTGGCCAAATTCCCATCCAACTCGATTTTCAAGTTTGCTGATGACACCACCGTAGTAGGTCAGATCTCAAACAATGACAAGAAAGAGCACAGGAAAGAGATAGAGAATCTGGTGAATTGGTTCGACGACAATAATTTCTCCTTCAATGTCAACAAAACGAAGGAGATAGTCATCAACTTCAGGAAGCGTAGTGGAGGATCTGTCCCTGTCTACATCAATGGGGACGAAATAGAAGTGGTCAAGAGTTTCAAGTTTTTTTAGGTGTCCAGATCACCAACAACCTGTCCTGGTCCCTCCATGTGGATGCTATAGTTAAGAAAGCTCACCAACGCCTCTACTTTCTCAGAAGACTAAGGTAATTTGGCATGTCCGCTAGGACTCTCACCAACTTTTACAGAAGCACCATAGAAAGCATTCTTTCTGGTTGTATCACAGCTTGGTACGGCTCCTGCTCTGTTTAAGACCACAAGAAACTACAAAGGGTCGTGAACGAAGCCCAGTCCATCACTCCAACCAGCCTCCCACCCATTGACAATGTCTACACAACCTGTTGCCTCAGAAAAGCAACCAGCATAATTAAAAGACCCCACGCACCCCGGGCATTCTCCCCTCCACCTTCTTCCGTCGGGAAAAAGATACAAAAGTCTGAGGACACATACTAACTGACACCAGAACAGCTTCTTCCCTGCTGCCATCAGCCTTTTAAATGGACCTACCTCATATTAAGTTGATCTTTCTCTACACCCTAGCTAAGACTGTAACAGTACATTCTGCACTCTCTCCTTTCCTTCTCTATGTATAGTATGCTCTTTCTGTATAACGCGCAAGAAACAATACTTTTCACTGTATACTAATACATGTGACAATAATAAATCAAAAAGATTAATTGACTGTTCCGCTAAGGTTATGTGAAATAATTGTTCCTCCGTAGCATCTTCATTTCGATCTACCTCCTCCATTTTGGACAGGCATTCCCCCATTTCATGGGCCCGATTTTACCATTTTGATTCTAAGTGCTGAATCTGGGCGCAATTCAAATCCAACTTGTAAAACTGTTCTCAGGCACCCCCATATGCATTTAGCCTGGAAAAAAAAAATAAAAATCGCAAGTCTGAATCACGCTGTGGGTGGGGCTTATCGCGACTGAAACACTGCTGCTCCGATTGGAGCCTTCAACTGCGCATGCGCAGTGAGAAAAAAATTTGAAAAATGCACCCATCACGTCACTCCCAGACCACAAAAAGCGGATAAAACAGCCCGGGAGCGAAACACTGGAGCAATGGCCCCCACAGATATCACCTCAACCCCACAACATAAATCACCCATCCCCCCTGCTACCCAGACCGATTACGACCCTCTTCTCCCTTTACCCCCCACCGATCACCCACAGAATGGCAGCAGACCCCCCTGCTCCCTCACCGCCCCCCCTCCCCGGCCGCCCACAGCGTGGCAGCAGACCTCCTCACCCCCCCCAACCCGAGATCCATCTGCATCCCCCCCAATGGTAAAAGGGGAAATGCTGGTAAAGTTCGGCAGGCAGCCAATTAATTCAATTTAAATACATGCAAATGCATTTAAATCGCCGTTGCACCCGTTTTAGGTCGCGGCCATTTTCAGGCCTTGGTAAAGTTGGCATCTGCGCGGACGCAGATCGCGTTAATGGCCTCACGCCCAAGTTTTCGCGCAATGGCAAAATCGGGCCCCATTATTGGTCTGTGCTTTTAGCAATACCTGGCGGGCCTTTGCCTCCCCCTGCCTCTAAGCAGCATATTTCTGTGATTTGAATGCTACCCACATGCTTGGTGCTGAACACTCTGCAAAGCTGGCCATGTGACCCATGAGCACTCAGGTTTTAAACATGTTGACATATGCCAGGCATCTTTGTAGTTTATGGGAGGGGCCACAATTATCACACACCTTGTTCTGCCTGGGTGCCTTGGATATTGTACCTACTAACGTTACAGATTCCAAAACTTGCAAACATTGTCTCTCTATGACAATTGCCTCATATCTGCATCTACCCTCTATATATGTTCTCCACACTGTGTCCTTTCAGCTTTTTAAAGAAGGCCCTTCTGAAATCCTTCTGCTCCGGTTAACAAAGTCATCCAGGCATTTGCTGACTTTCTGCCTGTACTGCTTGAATTCCAGGTGGTATACCCTGAAATTCACTTAATCTTAAAACTGACTTTCCATTGTTGCCAATAGCTTTGCTGGATGATTCTGCTCATTTTCAGTCAGAGAGATCCGCAGTGCAACCGAAGAGGAAAGAGTCGAATTGGACTCCTCCGGAAGGCCGCTGCCCTCAACTTGACATGTATGCCCAAGCCATCAGGAGGTGCGTCAACACCAAATTCATCAGCCGCACTCACAAGACAGCACTGAACATCACCCAAGCACAACGCAACGCCATCCACGCTCTCAAGACCAACCGCAACATTGTCATCAAACCAGCAGACAAAGGAGGGGCCATCATCATACTGAACAGAACGGATTTCTGCAAAGAAGTGTACCGACAACTGGACAATGAGGAACACTACAGACAGTTACCCACAGATCCGACCAAAGAACACACCCATCAACTCAACACTCTGATCAAGACCTTTGATCCGGACCTTCAAAGCACTCTCCGTGCTCTCATCCCCACATTGGAGATCTCTACTGCCTCCCAAAGATACACAAGGCAAACACACCCGGCCGTCCCATCGTATCGGGCAATGGGACCCTGTGCAAGAACCTCTCCGGCTATGTCAAGGGCATCTTGAAACCCATTGTACAAAGAACCCCCAGCTTTTGTCGCGACACTACGGACTTCCTACAGAAACTCAACGCACATGGAGCAGTTGAACCAGGAACACTCCTCGTCACAATGGATGTCTCGGCACTCTACACCAGCATCCCCCACGATGATGGCATTGCTGCAACGGCCTCAGTACTCAACGCCGTCAACTGCCAGTTTCCAGATGCAATTTTACAACTCATCCGCTTCATCCTGGACCACAATGTCTTCACCTTCAACAACCAGTTCTTCATCCAGACACACGGAACAGCCATGGGGACCAAATTCGTACCTCAATATGCCAACATCTTCATGCACAGGTTCGAACAAGACTTCTTCACCGCACAGGACCTTCAACCGATGCTATACACTAGATACATCGATGACATTTTCTTCCTTTGGAGTCATGGTGAGCAATCACTGAAACAACTATATGATGACATCAACAAGTTCCATCCCACCATCAGACTCACCATGGACTACTCTCCGGAATCGGTTGCATTCTTGGACACACGCGTCTCCATTAAGGACAGTCACCTCAGCACCTCACCTGTACCGCAAGCCCACGGATAACCTCACGATGCTCCACTTCTCCAGCTTCCACCCTAAACACGTTAAAGAAGCCATCCCCTATGGACAAGCCCTCCGCATACACAGGATCTGCTCGGATGAGGAGGATTGCAACAGACACCTCCAGACGATGAAAGATGCCCTCATAAGAACAGGATATGGCGCTCGACTCATCGATCAACAGTTCCGACGCGCCACAGCGAAAAACCGCACCGACCTCCTCAGAAGACAAACACGGGACACGGTGGACAGAGTACCCTTCGTCGTCCAGTACTTCCCCGGAGCGGAGAAGCTACGGCATCTCCTCCGGAGCCTTCAACATGTCATTGATGAAGACGAACATCTCACCAAGGCCATCTCCACACCCCCACTTCTTGCCTTCAAACAACCACGCAACCTCAAACAGACCATTGTCCGCAGCAAACTACCCAGCCTTCAGGAGAACAGTGACCACGACACCACACAACCTTGTCACAGCAACCTCTGCAAGACGTGCCAGATCATCGACACGGATGCCATCATCTCACGTGAGAACACCATCTACCAGGTACACGGTACCTACTCTTGCAACTCGGCCAACGTTGTCTACCTGATACGCTGCAGGAAAGGATGTCCCGAGGCATGGTACATTGGGGAAACCATGCAGACGCTACGACAACGGATGAATGAACACCGCTCGACAATCACCAGGCAAGACTGTTCTCTTCCTGTGGGGGAGCACTTCAGCAGTCACGGGCATTCAGCCTCTGATCTTCAGGTAAGCGTTCTCCAAGGCGGCCTTCACGACACACGACAGCGCAGAGTCGCTGAGCAGAAACTGATAGCCAAGTTCCGCACACATGAGGACGGCCTAAACCGGGATGTTGGATTTATGTCACATTATCAGTAACCCCCACAGCTTGCCTCCTGGACTTGCGGGCTGTCCTGTCTGGAGACAATACACATCTCTTTAACCTGTGCTTAATGCTCCCTCCACCCACATTGTCTATATCTTTAAGATCTGGTTGGCTGTAGGGATTCGCGTTCTAATCAGTATTCTGCAACTTGATTTTGTGTCTGTGCCCTGTTTGAGAGCACATTTCCACTCCACCTGACGAAGGAGCAGCGCTCCGAAAGCTTATGGTATTTGCTACCAAATAAACCTATTGGACTTTAACCTGGTGTTGTTAAAACTCTTACCATTTTCAGACAGGCCAGAGCATTAATTCTGCACAAATCTTTGTTTCAAACGGCAATTCTAACTTTTACAGTTTGTTTCTTCATATCCACAATCTCGTGGTCTTGGAAGCATAGTTCAAAGTTCAGTGTCAACAGTCTGAACTCTCCTGGGACATTGGATGCTTTCCAGTCCATCTCTGGAAATCTTGGTGTCTTTGCCTCAGCCTCAGCCTTCCGTTCGTTTCTCCCAACTGCTACTTTAGGAATTGCAGCAAACTGCAATGACTTCAGGGCTGAGGAGCCATGCCCTGAGCTGTGCTGATGCAGACCGGGTTTCTGGCTTACAGGCAGGAGGGCCCCTGGTATTGGAGTTGGCAAATGCAATGGTGGGAAGAAATGCACGCCAAAGCACAAAGCTGAGCTGAATGCTGTAGCTGAAGGGCAGGCACAGAGGTTGAATATAGATCTTTAATGGAGATTTCTTACTGCTGATATATATATATGCTGTTCACTGTGCAGACTAACTAAGGTGGCTGCTGCATCATATGACATTTCATTACTTCCTGCGATGACAACTATTTACATAATCATACTTAAACGAGTGTACTTGCTAATATGCCAAATATACTATTACAATTTCCTCTACCTCAGCTCAGCCGAAATCCTCCATGTCTTTGTTACCTCGAGATTTGATCATTCCAATGCACTGCTGGCCAGCTTCCCACATTCTAACCAAGGTCATCTAAAACTCTGCTGCTTGCATCCTAACACCCAATTCTGCATTGAATTCTGGTTAACTAACACCACAATTTTAAAATTTTTATTTACAAATCTCTCCTTGGTCTTTCCCCTCTCTACCTCTGTAATCCCCTTCTCCTGCAAAACCCTCCAAGACATCTGCACAACATTCACATTCTACTCTCTATAAACTTGAACTTATCTGAAGCTCTGCTGCACACGTCCTTACATTCACCAAGTTATGGTCACCCATCACCCCAGTGCTAGCTGATCTACATTGGTTCCTGGTCAAGCAAAACCTGGCTTTTAAAATTCTCATCCCGGATTTCAAACCCCTCCAAGGTATCACGTTCCTCGACTCTAGAATCTCCTCCAGCCCCACAACCTTCCGTGAAATCTGCACTCCACTTTCTAACCATGTCGAACATCCCCAATTTTAATTGCTCCAGCATTGGTGACTGTGCCAACAGTTGTCAAAGCCCCAAGTTCTGGAACTCTTCCTCTTTGCTCCTCTCCTTTAAGATGCTTTTTGACCATGCGTGAGGTTCCTTGCAACATTTTGCAATGTTAAAGGCTTCATACAAGTACAAATTGCTGTTATAGAAAATACAATAGACACTAAAACATGGCCCAATTCCTGAAAGGTAAAGGCCACCATTGTCTCATTCCTGAGATTTTTAACACCATCACCAATCATGACACAGAGAATTACACAAAAGTAACATGCATACTGGGTGGTCATAGTCCATACTGGAATGCAAATAAGGACAAAAAAAAAAATCACGTTCCAAATTATTGGCAAGTAGTGAATAGCAAGATTTGTAAGCACATCTAGTTTTGGTCACCAAGACACAAGAGCAACTTTCAGTTCGCAGAGACAGTTGAGAACAAAGGTACGAAACTGGTCTCTGAGGAGAGCAATGAAGTGTATGAAGAAATTGAGGGGGCTCAAAACAAAAGAAAAAGAAACCCATGCACACATCTTCAAATAACTTTGCAAGCTAATGTCATAACAAGTAGGATGGTCTTAGCTAGGCAAGCAGCAAGCAAAGTTTAAGTGCCAAACCCTGCACAATTTCCCCTGATTAATCAAGCCCTTCATTTTGCTGTGAATAACAAATTCATAATTCATGTTTTAGAACATAAAACTTTTTAATTCTTAAACAAAATTAATTGTAGAACATAAGGCATCTGATAAGCAACATTCTTGGAGTTAATTACAGGTAAAAGCTAACTTATATTTATCTTACAATTTCAGAGGTAGAAGTGTTAAACTTGAATAATGACTGAGCCATTTTTAGGCTTGTAATGGAGACATTAAATTTGCCCCAAGGGCAATTATGTTTGTAGTTCTCTGATCAAAATAAGGTAAACCCAAGTCATCAACAAGAGAATTCCTTAACAGGGCCAGCAATTATGGGAAGAAGTCATAAAACTCCATGAAATATATAAATTATTCAAACAGGTTATAGAATCAAAGTTGTTTCGAAGCTGAACTAATTCATCTTTATTTTTGTTTGAGCCCATCCCAAACCATGTTATAACGTCATGGTGATGGGATGTGGGTACAGAAGGTTCTTTTGTTTCAGTCAAGTTACTTGCTGATACAAAAACAGAAAATGCTAGAAAATCTCAGTCTGACAGCGAAGGGTCACCTCGACTCAAAACATTGGCTCTATTCTCTCTTCACAGATGCTGTCAGACCTACTGATATTTTCCAGCATTTTCTGTTTTTGTTTCAGATTCTAGCATCCGCAGTATTTTGCTTTTAAGTTACTTACTGGTGCCTACTAAAGAAGCAAGCAGCCAGCAATTAGGTTTGGGAATCAGATGCAGTTTTGCCATTGTGTAAAATGCATCTCACCAGATGGAAAGAGCCAACAAGAAAAGATAGTCAGTTAGAACTTTACGAAGTGCATTGTTATCACATGGAATCCAGGTGAGGCTTTATATCTGGTCCTCACCTGGGGTTGTGGCAGAAAAAAGTCAGCTTGAATAATTAGCTTGAAAAGAGCTGTCCAGAAGTTGTAGGAGCAGACAGAGAAAAATAATCTATGCATGTTCAGAACTAGGAGGTGTGGAGTCCACAGTCAAGGTATTTGAAGAAAGCTGGAGGATTGCTTAGCCAAAAGCTAATGGAAGGATCCCCATATAATTTGTAACTCAAGGAATAGCTGGAATGCTAAAGAGAATTAAAGTAAATGCCAGAAGGTTTTGGCATACCTTTTGGAGTGGTACCAGGAAAAGTGAATGAACCTTCAAGATTTCATAAGATAAGCGAATTCTTAGGGAGGAAGTAAAAAAAAAATAGAAAAGTTAGTGTTCTCATTTTGTTTAATTTCTAGAAATGCACACGATAAAGTTTGTTTTGTTTAAAAACAAACATGGAATCTTGTGGTACTGTCCTATTGGTTAATTACTGGGTGTTCAGATTTCTTCTTCAAAATGTTTAAAGTCTGTAACAGGATGTGGGGACCTACATTTCCACCAATCTGCAGCCAGGTCCTCTGGACTTAGATCAGCAAGGTACATTACAAGAAGAATGTGTGCCCTTCATAAAAAATAAACCAAACTTTATAAAGTTTCTTCGTAACTTGGCTTGGAAAAGCTTAAACCTGGTCATTGAGGTCAAATACACAGTGGACATTAAGGAAAGATGAAAAGTGTTTTACAAATGCAATTATGTGTGTCGGCAAGATATTGGTGTTGGATGAAGGAAAAGTATTAGCCAGGGAGAACTCCCTATTGTTCAAAATAGAGTCTTGGATCTCTAGTCTACCTGAGAGGGCAAATGGGGACTCAGTTCCTGGAATTGTACCTGAACTCTAAATCTACTAGGGCAAACTGCAACCTGTACCCCAGTACTACTGTACACTAAAATGACAGACTTGTCAATATTATGGCAGGAGTACGAGGAACATCAGAAAAGGAAATCAGCTAGTATGCCCCTAGAGCCTGTCTTGCAGCCAATGGGATTGTGACTGATCTGTGAACTAACTCCATTCACCTGCCCTTGTTCCTTTCAGAAACAAAAAACTAGCACCAATTGACAATTAACCAACTGCTCAATTGTTGTTTGAAGAGGAAAATTACAAACCGTTATCATCCTCTCATGTCAAGGTCCTGTCTAACTTTATTCCTGAAATGTTTAGTTTTAATTATTAGGCTGTGACTTGATGCACCTACTAGCTGAAATAGTTTCCCTCTACCTATTCTATCTGCTCCCCAATCATCATTTAACCTTCCAAATTCCATGGTATACAATCCTAGTTTCTGTAATTTCTTTTGCTATTTAACCTTTTGGAGTCCAGAGATCTGATAAATCTATGCTGCATTCTCTCCAAAACCAATACACCTTTCCTAAGGAGTGGTGAACCTTCCTCAGGAGAGGTGTGGTCTGAACAGAGTTCTTGTACAGTGTAGCATAACTTCTACCCCCCGACCGCATCCCACTCCTCCTCTAGATATGAAGGTCAGCACTCCCATTAGCTTGTTTGATTATTTTCTGTATCCATTCATGACATTTTAATGATCCATGAACTTAGACAACCTAAAATATAAATATAAAATATAAAGTGCAGAAAATATTCAGCAGGTCTGGCAGCATCCAGGGAGAAAGAAACAGAGTTGATGTTTTGAGTCAAATATGATTCTTCTTCTTCAGAACTCACTTTGAACCTCCATTGTTTCTCATTTTTTGCGGTTTAGAAAGCATCTTGTTCTTTTTTTTTAGGTCATAAGTGGATGACCTTACATATGCCTGCACCAAAATTCATTTTCCATTTTTTTCACTAATTTTTCCATTAGTATCTCTGTAATTTTAAGGTTCCATCTACATTGCTTATAATGCCATTGACAAAATTGAATGTGTCTTGCTCTCCCATCATAAGCCGTTAAAAAATTCAGTGAATATTTGAGGCCCCAACATGGATCCTTGCAGAATGCCATTAGTTACACCCTTTCAATTCAAGCATCTGCCCATTATCCCTACTTTTTATCTTCTACCACTTAACTAACCAGGTCAACAATTCCATTAGCTTCAAACTTTAGATAACAGTCCTTATAAAGACTATCAAATGCCTTCTGGAAATCCATATAATTAACATCCAGAAACATTCCCCTATCCCCACCTCTTCACAACAGTCATATTCCTCAGGCATGACCTTTACAAAAAAAGTATGCAGATTCTCTCTGATCAAATACTTAAGATGTTCAGTAAGTCCATCCCTAATCATAGCCTTTGATAATTTCCTAACAAGAGATTCATTGGTTTATAATTCTCTGGTTTCCTTTTCTCATCCTTCCTAAATAGTGACATGCACAATTTCTGAATGCAAAAAAGCAGTTCCCTAATCAAGATACTTTTGGAAGGGCAACTGTTATGTTCACACCCATTTACTTTAAAACCATGAGATGAAAACCATCTGTTTCTGGAGATTGGTCACTCTTTGTGGCTCTAAGTCTTTTTCAGCATTTATTTTGTTTACATTAATTTTGCTGAGTCACAGTCTTGGTTTCAATATTAGTTTCTTCAAAATGTCTGCCATGTTATCATCTTCTTCTGCTATTCATATTGGCATTAAGTAATTGTTCACTATGTCTGCTAATTTTTTATTTTCAATATCACCATTATCAGTTTAAGGGACTGCCATTACTAGTGAGCACCCTCTTTTTTAAAAAACTTTATTTTCATAATTCCTTTTTTGTACTTCTGTCTATTTTGCCACCCTTTGCTGTTCTTTCCCTTGCCATGATCTAGAATATTTTTGGATTTTTGTATAGTTTTGAGTTGTCTCTTATCTCTTAATTGTTCACCATGGCTGGCTTTTTCTTTTAAAACAAGTTGAACTCTGGGCCTTTAGCAGTATATAAACGGGTCCTGTATAACATTAAAATTATTTTCTGAACATGTCCCACAGACCTCCTGTCATTTTATCCATTAACAGTTGCCTAAAAGCCTCTGACTCTCTGCATTGAAGTCAGCCTTACGTAAATCTGGAACCTTAATAGCTGTTTTGCATTTCTCTCTTCTGGACACCCTAACCTTCACCATCAACATAGCAGATTGCTATTGACCAGAAACTGAACTGGATAGCCATACAAAAAATGGTGGCTAAAAGAGCAGGTCAGAGGCTGGGAATTCTGCAGGTGTAATGCACCTCCTGACTCCCATAGCCTGTCCACCATCTACAAGCGTAATGGAATATTCCCCACTTGCCTGAAGGAGCACAGCTCTAACACTCAAGAAGCTTGACACCATTCAAGATAAAGTAACCTGCTGGACTGGCAACTCATTCACCATCTTAAAAGTTCACTCCCTCCACCATCAGCACACCATGGCTGCAGTGTGTACCATCTATAAGATGCACTGCAGCAATTCAATGATCCATCGATTGCACCTTACAAACTAGAACAAGAGAAGATAGGACATGGGAACTCCACCTGCAAGTTCCCCTCCAAGCCACACAGCATTCCAACTTATGTAGTCATTCCTTTGCTGTTGCTGGGTCAAAATTCTGGAACACTCTCCCCAATAACACTGCAAATGTACTTACACCACATGGAATGCAGTGGTTCAAGTAGGCAACTTGCGCCCATCTTCAAGGATAATTAAAGATAGATAATAAATACTAGTCTTGCCAGCTAGCATGGGATGAAATCACTATGGAACAAATTTTAAAAATTATGATCACTATTAAGACAAATGTTCATGTATAGTTAAGCTGGTAACAAAATCTGACTCATTAAAGTTATAAAGGGCTGTGCCCTTGTTAGTTTTAGACATTGTTGCAGAAACCTTAATTTGAGGCATTCAAGAAATGCGTGAATCTGTTTATCCCAATCTATATAAAAGTTAAAATCCCTTATTAAAAACATTCCACCTTTGCTCCATATTTGAATATTCTTTGTATTTACATATCTATTACTTCACAGCTGCTCCAAAGCGGCTTATACATAACTACCATTATGGTCTTAAAGAGCTTTTCTTCCCCTAAATTGTCCATCGCCTAATATATTCTTGTATATCTTCTTTTAATCAGTGTTGTTTTCATCTTTCATCACTAAAGCTGCTTCTCCCCTCTACCATTTTCTCTATCTTCTAACCTCGCACATTGACCCACCATCTGATAGTCATGTCTCGGTAATGGTCACCGCACCCTGCCCTCTGAGTTTAATTTGTCCCTTATACTCAGTGCATGTGTAAAATAAGGTTATTTGGGCTACACACACGTATCCTGTCCTTCTGCTCTAATGTTTTACTGACACATTCCTTATTTCTCTCTCCTTTTCATCTTCCCTTTACATGTGATGCCTATTTTTGATTACTCTAATCTCTTTCCTTCCATTTGTTTTAAAACTATTACTGTACATACCTTTCCACCTGAGCCTTTCCCCAACTTAGTAGTTTGAAGTCCTTATGATCACCCTAATTATCATTTCTGCTCAGACCCGGGCATCAATGTGGTTCAGGTGGAGCCCATCCCAACAGTAGTTTCTTCCTATATATCAGTGCTGATGCCAGGGTCTACGAATTCAAAACTACTTTTCCTTTTATTCTAAACAAAAAAAAGCACCACGTTAAAAGTAACACCTATTTGGAAATGTGGAAGCAACTTATAAAAATGTCTCTTGAAATCATTAATATTCTGACAAAAGAAATCAAAAAACTGGTACACACATCTGTGCACTGAATTGTTGAATTAAAATAGGGGCTTGGTTATTTTATGTATATTTTATTTACAATTACCATGCACAGCAAGATAAACTGGCAACATGGATGCACAAGAAAATGAATACACTGGTGCACATTTTAAAGCGTTTAATTCAAACTCATTTAAATAAAGAACAGATTTATGCATTCACTCAGAATTTTAATTTTTGGGGCACTGATATTCCAGTAGTATTCTTGGTTCATTCCCACAGCCGCATTAACTAAATAGCAAAGCCTGTGCTCGGATTGGCCCTGCAGCATCCCAAGAGAAACATGCAGTCGTTGCTGTCTTCCTCAGAGTTTCAGGAACAATGACATCATCCTTTTAGAGCCTCGCTTGAGAGGAGCTGATGTGGAAGGACCCCAAGGACAATCTGAATGCAGACGATTCAAACCCACCCTCCACCCCCTTTCTAAAGATCTTTCTATTGTTTACAAGACTGTCTAGATTTCACTGATGCACAACATCCAAAATGCCAAATACTTAATGACTTTAAATCATAATACAATGCCTACGCATAGGAAGAACAAACGGTGCAACTACTTCACTCGATTTATAAATTGTTCATCTTCAAAAACATACCAAAAAATTTAAACCACTACCATATTATCATATACACATTACAGTATATAAGCACAATGTTTCTAAACAGACTGCTGAGGCCTACAGTAGCATTTTTCATAATAAAGAGTTTATTCAGAAAATAGCATATCTCCACACTGCTGTAAATACTTATTTATAAACAAGTAGTGTTAGAAATTTAAAGAACATTTTCATTCAGCTAACCGATTGAAGGCATTCACTGTGAATGGCCTCCTCCTGTACTGTTACCAGTCTATCATTATATGTTCTCGGTACAGAGAGGGCTCATGCACAGAAGATGTGACTTTTGCAAGTGTGAGAAACATATATCTGCAAAACTTAAAAGTCAAGAAAATTTGGTGTACTTGACAAACTTTAAAATATAGTAAAGATTATGTAACGCATAATTAATACTCAAATTAAAAGTGTTAAACTCCACACAAGATAATAATCCCAAAATTAGAGAAAGCGACTATTTTTGTACCATTTTCATATGCCAAAACGTAATACATTAGGGGCAGAATTAATGCATTTCCAATAGCTAGACTTTAATACACCAAACAGGACTTTGTTCAAAACGCAAGCCGTATATGACCTATTTATGATCAAAAGAGGAACCTGTTAACCACATAAATGTCGTGTTCGAATCTATGCAACATCATATGCAAACATTAAGATATTGAATTAATGCAATCTATATATGATGCTATGTGCCAATTAAACTGTCTTTGTTTACAGTTGCATCATCAGTTAACGACTATATAGTCTTAGAAACAGTTGCATCCTTTTAAATCTACAACTACATATTAATTACGTTACTCGCTAATAAATACTTGCACTAATAAAATTGCTTAACTACAGGCCTCAAAATATCAAACCAAGTGATACTGTAAAATAAAGACTGGACAAAGCGAACTCCATTTGCAAGGATTGTGAACTGTCAAAAAGCAGCTCTATATCATCACTTCCTGCAACAGTTGATGGTAATAACGCTACCTTTACCTGCATCCAAAGAGCTACGGAATCATTCAAATTCTTCTGTTCGCTCTTATTCCGAAATGCTTCCCCTGAAATGCTAGTGGCCATATATTTAATGCGCCAGCAGCTGAGAAGTTTGAAATTTCCGCTTCCCCTCGGCTCCAATCACAATGGTGAGGGAGAGAGAAAGATTGTGAAAACATATATATATATATATATAAAAACGAGAGACGCTCACCCGAGAGCTCGTCCGGTTCCAAGCCGGTCTCGATATCCAGACCAGAGATGACAAAGTAATCGGCGAAGCGGCAGCCGGCGGTGGTGGTGGTGTTGGCGGTCATGGTGACCCTTTGACAACGACGGGCAGGCGACCACCACTGGCTCTGGATCCCCAGCTGGAGTTCGCTCGAGCTCCCTGTCGCCCCAGCTCGCGCCGCCCCTTCAGCCTGGGCTCGCGCCAGCGCGCGACGCTTCCATCGCAGCTTGAGCTGGAACCGTTAAAACAGCGGTGCACTGCATGCTGGGCCATGCATCCACAACCACCCATTTAAAGGGGCAACGAGTCCCCTGCCTCACAACTGAGGCAATACCACCCTCATCCTGCAAACACTTGCCATCCCTTACCTCAACTCTGTACCATCATTCAAATCGGTATTTATTTCCCTATTTGCGGCAATATAACGCAAATTTATACCCATTTGATTTCCCAGTTGATTGTAAATTGGCAAAAATTATCATTATTTTCATCCGCCAGCAGATCGTGGCATAATTGCATTGCAGATCTCAGAGAGAGAAAAAACAACACCCTTTTATTGAAAGAAGAATTTAAGCACACTTCTCGGCTGTTTTTCGTCCATTTCTGGTTCAATGCAAACTACATTTTTTTTAAATGTTGATTTTTGTTGCTTTGATTTCTCGCCCTTTGAATACCAAAAAAACGGATTGGGTATTACGGTTTTAGTGATGTTGATCTGCGCATTACTCATCATCGACCAATCTGTGCCTCAGTAAGTATCAGTGAAAAGACTTAAGTTCTTATTAAGAACTATTTTTATTTAACACTTTTGATATTGCTGATTTATGTGGACTGAACAAATTAATTCGCCATTGGTAGACTTGCTATTGGTAATATTTAAATGCTAGCCGAGACACTAGAAAAAAATAAATGCTCTTGGAATCAATTTAAGTGCAGGATGCAGGAATTAAAATTAGGGGGAGGAATGAGTCCGTGTGATTAAACATTATTCGCAACATAGAAGTAAGGTTATGCTGCCCAATTAGTCCATGTCGACATTTACCCGTCAGGCATGATAATCACATTTATTCACCTTGTTTTATCCCTTCAACCTTCATTTATCCATCTATCCAATCTAATCTTAAACGTTCGCATAGTATTTTGTCTCAACTACTAATTTTGGAAGTGAGTGCCATGGTCTCACAAGTCTAAAGAATTTTCTCCTGCCTTCTGATCTAAATGTCCTGCATTTAATCTTGCATCCATGGCCCTCATAACACCTCAACTACTGGTTTCTATCTACCTCATCCCATTGTTCCATAATTTTAAACACTTCTGTCATATCCATTGAACCCCAACATGCAGAAAGAGGCTATTTGGCCCGTCAAGTGTGCACCGACTCTTTGAAAGAGCATCTTACCTGTGCCCAACCTATGCCCCATTCCTGTAGCCCTGTGCATTTATCATGGTTAATCCACCTAACCTACACACCTTTGGAACGTGATAGGAAACCGGAGCACACGGATAACGTGCAAATTACACTCAAACAGTCACCAAGGCCAGAATCAAACCCAGTTCCCTAGTGCTGTGAGGCAGCAGTGCTAACAATTGTGCCACCATGCTGCCCTATCGCCCCATAATCTGTGTTGTTCTAGTGAAAAATGATCCATTTCAGAGCAACAATATCAATGACCAATTATCTTACCAAGTGAACACCATAGAATATTAAAACTGATTGCATTAAAATATTAAGAAGAATTAGGAATATATAACTGCAAACCTGTAGTCAACTATTCCCTGTTTCTCTCCCACCAAATGCAATTCCATGTTATCTTTGAATCTCTTCTTTTTGCTTGCTCATTTGACCAATCTATATTAGATTGTCACTTCATTATCCTCCACTTGATTATTCTCTTGATTAATTTCCATTTTGCCCTTGTTCTTCCAGATCCATCTGGACAAATGTTTGCTAGTAACTGCACTCATAGCATGAGTTAATGGGTACAACTAAGAGAAGGCCATAGATAAATCCCCTTTACATTATAAAATCTGTGTCATCCTAATAGGAATAGAACAGTTTAAACTTAGTGACTGGGATGGGCGCTACCTCCGAGACTCTTTTCATACCTGTGAGATGGAGATGCCAGCGTTGGATTGTGGTGGGCACAGTAAGAAGTCTCACAATACCAGATTAAAGTCCAACAGGTTATCTGGAATCACGAGCTTTCGGAGCACTGCTCCTTCACTCACCTGATGAAGGAGCAGCACTCCAAAAGCTCTTGATTCCAAATAACCTTAGGGACTTTAACCTGCTGCTTTTCAAACCTGATCTTGTGTGTTACAGGAGGAACAATTAAAACAAGATATTCCAGGCACAATAAATAGTCTAATAGATATCTTAACAGACTAGCAACCCAAATGTTGTAAGTTCAAACCCCACCATGCCAAGCAAAAACATTTAATTTATTTTATAGGCTAGAACCAGTAAATATGACCATGAAAGCTGTAATTTAAAACCCAATTGGATCCTTCAGCAAAAGGAATTTGGCAGTCCCACCTGGTCTAGTAGACATGTGACTCCAGTCCAGATCCATCTAGATTGGCTCAACATTTTTCAGCTAGAGAATAGCTGCCTTAGTGAAGTCCTGTTTAAATATCCTGAGGGTTTTCCAGGGAGGCCTATGGACCACCAAAGGAGCCAAGGCGACCTTACATGTTGACCAGGAAACAATTCCGTGATTTTGCAAGGCCTGCCCAGTACCATTTGCCTTATGGAAAAAGTTGAAACTGAAATCTGGAAACAGGAATATAAAGAGGTCATTAAACCAGTCCAATTTGCAGAATGGGCAGCACCGTTCGTGCCAATTTTGAAGCCAGATGTATCAGTTTGCCTTGGCAAGGATTTCCAGTAAATTGTTTCTCGCATCTCAATACATGCCCAATCCCCCGGATGCTAAGCTGGCAGGAGGACTCTCATTTTCGAAACATGATATCAGTTATGCTATTCCACAATTCATACTCATAAACACCTTTACCAGTACACTATATTGCCATTTTGGGGTATCATCAGCCTACGCAATTTTCCAGTGAATGATGGAGAACATCTTGCAAGGTCTAGCTCAGGTAACTATTTATCTGGATGACATCCTCAAATAGGAAAAATGAATAAGGGACACCTAGAGAACCTTGAGGAAGTTGTAAGTCAATTTTTCCAAGGCTCCATTACACCAACTACTAAAAAAGGATCAGCCTTGGGAGTGGACTTCCAGTCTACCCTTGGCTTTCAGTAAAGTAAAGCAATGGTTTTCCTCGTCAAACACTACAATCCAAGGAAAGAACTACTACTGACCTGCAATGCATCCCTGTATGGAATTGGGGTGGCATTGGCTCACAGGTGGCCAAATTGAGATGAACACCTAATTGCGTACACTTCCAGGACCTTGGCTATCACAGAATGCAAATACGCCCATATTGAAAAAAAAGGATTGACGGTGATATTTGGGGTTCCACCAGTACCTGTATGAGTGAAAACTCGTCATTATCATGGACCATAAACACTGCTAGGACTGCTAAAGGAGAACAAGGTGATGCTGCTGATAGCATCGGCCCAAATACAGCAGTGGGCTGTATTACTGGCCACCTACAATTATAAATTGGAACACCATCCAGGAGGCCGAGTAGCCAAAGCAGATGCCTTGAGTCAGCTATCATTAGCAGACACCCCACCGGTGGTATCCCCAATGGAAGAGATGGTGATAACAATTAACTTTTTGTTTGTGGAAGACATTTCTGTATTGACTGTTTAAAGTGAAATTTACTTTTTGATTTGAAGTATCATTTGCCTGTTCATTCATGTTTAAACTATCAGAGTTTTGAAATTTGCAATGACCTAGCCTCAAAAGTGTTTTGGAAGACAGAGTCCCAAAGAGTTTTCTACTATACTTGTATTACTAGAAGTGATTCCACATTACAGATATTGCCTCAGGCTCCAGGTGCTGTGAACACTTTGGATTCCAAGACATCAAAACAACACAGAAGCAAGTGTGCAAGATCAAACTTGCACATGAATAGTTTTTAAGTTATAGCTTGCCTCCAGATCTTTACCAGCGGCTAGAGAAGATCTATATAATTTACCAAGTGAAAAACTGCATTGGCCACAGAGAATGGAATCTTCTGATATTTTATTTTCAGGAGTCGGAAACATTTCTGAGTTCAGATCCCATATGGCTCTTCAAGGTGCACTTCAATACAATCTTCAGATGCTGGTCACCTCTGCATCTGCCATCCAGTTTGGAAGGGTGGGCGGACAGGCTCCTGATGCTAAAGGTCCAATCAGAGAACCCACAATTAGGGATGGCTGGCAGTCCCACAGGGTACTGCTCATGCAGGAAGAAGAGCCAGGGAGTACCTCAAGATGGACAAACATAACAAATAGGGGAGTAGTTTAAGGTAATTAATATCAGTAGGGGAAAAGCACGAGCAGGTCTAATGGGATTAAAATTCGACAAATCCCCTGGACGTAATGGACACCTAAAAGAGGTGGCTGCAGAGATATTGGATGCATTGGTCGTGACCTTTCAAAATTCCCTAGTTTCTAGAATGGACCCAGTGAATTGGAAGGAAGCAAATATAACAACACAATTCAAGATAGGAAGAAGAGAGAAAATGGGTCTGTAATAACTCAATGCGACTCAATGTGGCAAACAATTTTTTTTATTCATTCGTGGGACATGGGCGTTGGTGGCTGGGCCATCATTTATTGCCCATCCTTAGTTGCCTTGGAATGAAGTTGAGAGTCAATCACATTGCTGTGGGCCTGGAGTCACATGTAGGCCAGATCAAATAAGGATAACAGATTTCCTTCCCTAAAGGACATTAGTGCACTAGATGGGTTTTTCCAAGAATCCACAATGGTTTCATGGTAATCAGTAGATTTTTAATTCCAGATTTTAATTTAATTCGAATTCCACCATCTGCCATGGCAGAATTTGAACCCGAATGCCCAGAACATTAGTTGAGTTTCTGGATTAATAGTCTAGTGATTATACCACTAGGCCATTGCCTCCCCGTGAATTAACTAAAGGGTTTATTGATAAGAAGAACTATATATACCAACAGCACAACTATACAAATCTACTCCTAACAATGCCCTGACTCCAACTGAAGCCCTCCGCAGGGGTTGGGGTGCGTTATCGACCCTAATAATCACATTTTAATTTGATATTTTCAAGTTTCCTTTGTACTTTGATTTTTGTTCGGGCTGTTCCCCCTCCTTTTGGGGAGCTGCCCCTTTTACTTTGTCCTGACTTAATTTGAGTTTGTTTATTTGGTTTGACCTTAAAAGAGGCCAACTGAAGCCCTCCAGCCCAGCAAATGCTCACCCTCGCTCCTGATTGGCCAAGGTTCACATGCTCACGCTCTATTAGCTCTGGACTAGTCATGTGGCCTGCGAAGGATTGTCCCTTAAAGGAACCATGCTACCACACTCCTCTCTCCTCACCCACCCACCACCCCCCTACCCCACCCAAAACTTCTTGGACTCCCTATGATAAAACAAAAAGAAATAGTTATCACATAGGCAGAGAAACAACATCACAAAAGGGACAACAGCAGAAAAGAATTCATAAGAGACTTCCAGACCCTTGTGGAATGCTGCAACTCTGTAAGGTGTTCTTCTGCAGTCACCACAAATGAAACTGGCCCTATCTTCTCCACAACTCTCCCTGGCCCCCAGGCAGGTCAACCATCAAAATTCCATGCCAACACAAGGTTGTCCACATTAAACAACCAGTCAATTTTCTGAGAATCATGATACTCTTTCGGAGAGGTTTGCCTAGCCGTCACTCTCCCCAACAAACTTGGGAACAAGTCCAAGCAGGTATGCAGGCACCAACCCCATTAGCAACTCTCTGGGCATGACCCCAATAATGGCATATGGTGTGGTGTTATCAGACAGCAAAAAACTTTCCAATCGCAATGGCAATAGCCTACGAGCCTGCTTCTTCATGGAAGCCTTGAACATCTACACGGCCCACTCCATCAATGCATTTGAGGCAGAATGGTAGGGATCTGACCTAACATGACAAATGCCATTAGGCTTAACAAAGTCTGAAATTCATCTGCTGTGAATGCCGTTCCATTGTCCGATACCAACCCGGGAAGACCATGGATTTGTAAAGATCTGTCTCAGTTTCTCAATAGTAGATATAGCTGTGGTGGATCTCATGAGCTGAAAGTCCAGCCACTTGGAATGGGCATCTACTAAGATCAGGAACATGTGCCCCAAAATAGGTTTGGCAAAATCGACATGAAGGCATGACCACGGTCAGCCCAGCCATTCCCAATGGTGCATATGTGCTGGTGGAGGTAACACTTGCTGAGTCTGACAATTTAGACATTGCCCAACCATTTGTTCAATGTCTTTGTCAATGCTAGTCCACCAGACATAACTTCTGGCCAATGCTTTCATTCTGTTCTGGCCAGGATGAGCATCATATAACACTTGGAGCAGGAGCTGTCACCCTGGGGTTGGTATGATGACATGGGTCCCCCACCATAGCACTTCATCTTTGCAGGTTATCTTATCCCTGCATTGTACATACGGCTTTGTTTGCTCTGCCTTGTTGAAGTTTGATTTTGATTTGATTTATTATTGTCACCTGTATACAGTGAAAAGTATTGTTTCTTAAATGCCACACTGACAAAGCATATCATTCATAGGGTACATCGAGGAGAAGAAAAGGAGAGGATGCAGAATATAGTGTTATAGTCATAGCTAGGGTGTAGAGAAAGATCAGTTTAATATAAGGTAGGTCCATTCAAAAGTCTGATGGCAGCAAGGAAGAAGCTGTTCTTAAGTTGGTTGGTACATGATCTCAGACCTTTGTATCTTTTTCCAGATGGAAGAAGTTGGAAGAGAGTATGTCCGGGGTGTGTGGGGTCCTTCATTATGCTGGCTGCTTTTTGGAGGTCACCTGTCAGGACCATTTTCTTGACCTTTGCTAATAACAGGTCCCTATCTGTATTAATGAATGTGAGCTGCTGAAACAGGCAGGGTGTCCAAAAAATGCAGAGCCAATACTATTGCCTGTGGAACAGGTGATGACAGCATGGCCTGTGGTAGGGGATGGTGGCCCAATGGATCCACATTTGAAATCTGTGTTCTCGGCCTATGCTAGAATGTATAACTGTGTGCTGCTAGCAACAAATCCCGTGGCCGCGATTCTACCACTTCGCCCTGCCCATCAATGGCGGGGTGAGCCAGTAATGTCACCTGAGAACCGAGAAATCAGGTTCGCGCCCGATTTCTCAGCTTTCGCAATCTTATTGGCACCAGATTTCTGGTGCTTTCAGCCTCCCGCCCACTTCCGGCGGGAGGTTCTCTCCACCAAGGAAAAGACCAGGTCACCATGAACGGGCAACAGTTGTGATGGCTAGACGGTAGAACTGGAGGCCTTTCAGGCCCCCAGGGGAGGTCAAGGGCAAACGGGTGTTCCCCTTGGGCACCCAGCCTGGCAGTGCCAACCTGGCACTCTGGCAGTGCCAGCCTGGCAACCTGCCCAATGGGCAGTGCCAGTGGGTGGGGCCTGAGGGCAGGGCCTATGGGGCCGGACCTGAAGGATGTGGGATATACAGGGGTGGGGGTCTGAAGGGGGTGGGGCCAGGCTGGATGGGGTCTATGGGGTAGAGCCTGAAGGGGGCTGTGGCCTGAAGAAGTGGGGTCTATGGGGGGGGGGGGGCGGGGGGGGGCCTGATGTGGCATGGCCAGGTAGGGTGGGGCCAGGCCAGGGTGGGGACTACAGGGGGCAGGGCCTACAGGGGCAGCCTGATCGGGTAGGGAGGGGGCCCACTGCCACTCTGCATGCAATCGGTGAGGGGGAGCATTGCCACTCTGCACATGACCGGTGGGGGTGGGGAAGGGGGAATGGTTGCCAGTCTGCACGTGATTGGTGGGCATGAGGGGAGGGGCGCGATTGTTCTGGGCAACGGGGGGCTGGGGGTGTCAGAGAGATCATTCTGGGCAGCAGTGGGAGGGGCGCTCGCTGTCAGCGCAGGACCCCGGGATAGCTGGGCGGGGGCCTAGAAATAAAATATATAGGCCGGCTGCAGCAGCAGAGCTGACAGAACTTTCACATGTGTCAGCTCTCTGCTGGTGGCTATTACGCATGTGCAACCAAAGGTGTGCATTAGCGCAATGGCTCCCTCTGCTGCTGCAGCAGCCTTGCTGCCAAGTTAACCGCTGCCCGCTCCATCTAATGGGTAGAAATGGTTTCGCCCAGTTTTTTACTACCGAAGTCCATACAATTCAGAGTAAAGACTTCCCAAAAAACGGATCTGAAACTCTCCCATGTACACACTGGCGAGACACTTTTTCTCATAAAATTCTGCCCCATGTCTGTATCCTAGCCAAGGCAATAGGTGGCACTGGCTTATGGTCTGACACCATGGTGAAATGCCAACCGTAGATATATTGGTGGAATATTTTCACCAAGTGCATAATTGCTGGGCTTTCTTTGTTGATTTGTGAGTGCTATTTCTCAGCATCTGACAATGTCCTTGAAGCAAATACAATCAGCCTCTCTGCCCCATCTGCCATTCTATGGAATGGAACTGCTCCAACTCCGTATGGTGAGGCGTTGTAAGTAACTACTAAAGATTTGCTTGAGTCAAAGTGCACAAGCAATGTTGACAAGTGCAAGTCTTGTTTGACTTTTACAAAAGCTTCTTTTTGCATGTCTCCCCACTTCCAACGCTGATGCTTTTTTAAAGGCTTGTGAGGGGGCCAGAATTGTAAATATGTTCGGCAGAAACCTCTATAGTAATTGACCATTCCAAGCAAAGCCTTTAATTCTGTCACATTCCTCAGCTCACACTCCTTTAATAGATTTCACCTTATCTTCAACAGGATTCAACCCCTTTCCACTGATCTTGAACCCAAGGTATGAAACTTCTTCAGCTTGGAGACCACATTTCCCCTGTTTCAACCATTTGCCGGCTTCTTTAAACCTCTTAAGGCCTCTTCCAGGTTTGCAGCATGTTTCTCAGGCAACGCACCTGTAATTAGGACATCGTCCAAGCATATCACTACTCTCAGGCTTCCCTGTAATGGGCTCTCCATTGTGCATTTCAAAAATGGAAATGCTGCTGAGACACCATAAGGCAGTCAGGAGCACTGGTATAACCCCTTTTGGGTATTTATTGTAACTAACTTTCTGGTGTCCTCTTCTAGTTCTAAGCAAGACCCAAGCACGACTTGGGTCTCGCTTAGTGTATTTGAGGGTCCCTGCTAACTTAGCATAGAGGTCCTCTATGCTAGGAATGG
Organism: Mustelus asterias; assembly: GCF_964213995.1. Lineage (NCBI taxonomy): Eukaryota > Metazoa > Chordata > Chondrichthyes > Carcharhiniformes > Triakidae > Mustelus > Mustelus asterias. The sequence continues at coordinate 102,236,592 of NC_135809.1, read as the reverse complement.
GGTAATGATCCAGCTGAGTTCCTCTGTTCACTATCAGTTTATGTTCCCTGCAGATTCTCACAGTACAGTCCAGTTTCAGGATGGGGGCAATGGGCACAGCCCATTCTGAAAATTCTGAAAACTGTACAGGCTTGATGATGGCCAAGAATTCCAGCCTCTTTCAGTTCAACCTCCACTTTCTGATGCAATGTGTATGGTACAGAGCGAGCTTGGAAAAACCTAGGTATTGCCTCAGGGTTCAAGTAAATTTTAGCTTTAACACCTTTTATTTACATCTGAATTTTAGCTTTAACACCTTTTTTAGCTTTAACACCTTTTTTAGCTTTAACACCTTTTTTACATCTGAAGCAGCTAGTCCAAAGATGTGCAGGTTAGGTTGATTGGCCATGCTAAAATTGCCCCTTAGTGTCCTGAGATGCGTATGTTAGAGGGATTAGTGGGTAAAATATGTAGGGATATGGGGGTAGGGCCTGGGTGGGATTGTGGTCGGTGCAGACTCGATGGGCTGAATAGCCTCCTTCTGCACTGTAGGGTTTCTATGACTTGACCAAGTTCCCTTTGGAACACATACTGATATTTACACAGGAGTTTCTGGAATCATCCATCCTGGACGTTAAATATTTCCAGCTAGTTCAGTTTTATTTCTTTAAACCAGTCCCACCCCTTGAGATTTGGCCCATGCCCTTTAATCACCATGATGGTTAGCTGAGCAGGCTGGCTCCTGTACGATACCAGCACAGTGGTTGGTATTGATACCCAATACAATGAATGTTTCTCCAGTAGAAATATGTTGCCAAGCTAGCCTCAGAATGGCTAAGGCTTAAGGACTGTAGTCCCCTCTGGAGATGCTTGAATGTCTTTTCCCCGATGACAGTGGCTGCCATGCCAGTGTCAACCTCCATCTTCAGGGAGGTGGCCATTTACCATCAGAACAATCTCCATAGGTGGCATCTTGCTCAGTTGGACTTGATTGAATGTGTAAGCCTCAGATTCCTCCTTTGGTTCCTCTACCAGCTTATTTACAAGGGTTTTAACTAATCATTTCCTTTTTTGGAGTATTCTGTGCAGCCTGCTATGCTCTACACCTAACTTGCAGGTGACCTTTCTTTTTACATCTGAAGCAGATAAAATTTTTGCACTGGCATGTCTCTTGGGGGTGTTCTCGCCCACACCTTAAACGTGTCTCAAACCCTGGTCTGAACAACTCTTCTCAGGCTCCACACCGCCCTCACTTGGGCTATTTCTAGCAGCAGCTGGTTCCCACCACAACTGGTTCACCTCATTCTGCACACCTTGCAGCTCACACACACCTTACTCAGCGCATTCAGTCACTTGAGCCATCTCTAATGCTTTCTCCAGGGAAATTTTGGCTTCAGCAAGGCACTTCTTTTGGGGAACTCCAATGAAGAGTCATCCGGACTCAAAACGTTAGCAATTTTCTCTCTCCACAGATGCTGTCAGACCTATTGAGATGTTCAAACATTTTCTGTTTTTTTTAACAGATTCCAGCATCTACATAATTTGCTTTTATCTTTTAGTTTCTTTTGGATGTTGGAGTTGTTGATCCCACATACTAAACGGTCCCTCAACATATCTCTCAACCAAGGTCCGAACTCACAGTGCTCAGCCAGCCGTCTAAGTCTGGCAACAAAGCTGGAGACCGTCTCTCCTGGCTCATGAATTGCAGAATGAAATTTGTATCTTTGCAGGATAACAGAAGGTCAGGAGTTATAGTGATCCTTAACCAAATTGGCTAATTGGTTGAATGTGTCTGGAGCATCGGGTGACATCAAATTCAGGATTTTTTGGCCTCGCCGTGATGGGATCCTTACCAGATTGTAAGTCAGTGGGCCACAAGCTGCGAGCACTGTCACCTTTTGTTTCCCATCGGCTGCTATTTTGTTCACCATGGAAAAATACTACAGCCTCTCAATATATTGTCCCCAACTCACGATCTCTGGGTCAAATGGTTCTATTTTCCCAAATAATAGCATTTTAAGATGGAGTCTTTACCTTTTTGCATTTCGATTGATCACTGTGGGCTCTCAACAACTGCTCCAGTATTTCCTCACCACCAGTGTAATAACTCAAGCTGACTCAATGTGATAAACAATTAACTAAAGGGTTTATTGATAAGAAGAACTATATAAACAAAGGGTTCAAAAGCACAACTAATACAGGTCTACTCCTAACAACACTGTGACTTCAACTGAAGGCCTCCAGTCCCAGAAATGCTCACCCTTGCTCCCGATTGGCCCAGGTTTGTGCGCTCGCACTCCACTGGCTCCAGCGTATTCACGTGGCCCATGAATGATCACCCCTTAAATGGGCCATTTGACAATGTGTCACATAAAATGTTATTACACAAGATAAAGTCTCATGGAGTAGGGGGTTCATATATTAGCAAGGTAGGGGATTGCTTAATGTCAGGAAGTAGAGAGTAGGGGTAAATGGGGCAGATTGTGAACAGTGGGATGCTAGTAGAGATCAATTCTGATGCCTTGGCTATTTATAACCTTTATGAATGACTTCAATGAAGGAACCAAGCAGAGCATCCAAATTTACTGATGACACAAAGCTCGCTGGGAGACAAAGCTGTGAGAAAAATACAAAGGTTGCAAAGAGATTTAGATAGGTTAGGAGAGTGGACAATAAGGAGATGGCATGGTGGCACAGTGCTTAGCACTATTGCCTCACAGCACCAGGGACCCGGGTTCTATTCCTGGCTTGTGTCACTGTCTGTGCGGAGTCGTGCATGTTCTCCCTGTGTCTGCATGGGTTTCCTCCAGGTGCTCCAGTTTCCTCCCACAATCTGAAAGACGTGCTGGTTAGGTGCATTGGCCATGCTAAATTCTCCCTCAGTGTACCCAAACAGGCATTGGAGTGTGGCGACTCGGGGATTTTCACAGTAACTTCATTGCAGTGTTAACGTAAGCCTTCTTGTGACACTAATAAATAAATTTTAAAACTTTAGATAGAGTGCAATGTGGGGAAATGTGAAATCATTCACTTTGGTGATGTGAGGAAAAGCTTTTTTATGAAGCAAATGGTTAGGATTTGAAATGAGGGTTTGGTGGAGACAGATACAACTGGGACCTTCAAAAGAGAATTGGGTAAGCACCTGAAGAGAAAAAAATTTCAGAGCTACAAGAAAACAGCAGGAGAGTGGGACAAGCTGAGTTGTTCCACCAGGGAGCAAGCACAAGTCTGTAGGGCCAAATGGCCTCCCTCTTGCACTGTAACCAATCTATGATTTTATGCTACGGAGAATAAAAAAGTAGATTATTTTCTAAATGGTGAAAAACTTTGCGATGTTGATGTTCAGAGAGATTTGGGCGGCACGGTAGCACAGTGGTTAGCACTGCTGCTTCACAGCTCCAGGGACCTGGGTTCGATTCCCGGCTTGGGTCACTGTCTGTGTGGGGTTTGCACATTCTCCTCGTGTCTGCGTGGGCTTCCTCCGGGTGCTCCGGTTTCCTCCCACAGTCCAAAGATGTGCGGGTTAGGTTGATTGGCCATGCTAAAAAAATTGCCCCTTAGTGTCCTGGGATGCGTAGATTAGAGGGATTAGTGGGTAAAATATGTAGGGATATGGGGGTAGGGCCTGGGTGGGATTGTGGTCGGTGCAGACTCGATGGGCCGAATGACCTCTTTCTGTACTGTAGGGTTTCTATGATTTCTATGATTTCTATTTGGGTGTCCTCATACATTAAACACAGGAAATTAGTATGCAGATTCAGCAGGCAATTAGGAAGGCAAATACGATCCTGGCTTCTATTGCAGGAATCAATGAAGTATAAAAGTAAGGAAGTCTTGCTACAATATACAGGGCTTTGGTGAGACCACACCTGGGCAGCTATGCACAATTATAGTCTCTTCACCTAAGGAAAGATGTATTTGCCTTGGAAGCAGATTATTCTGGGAGGAGGAAGTCGCCTCCTACAATAGGATACTGAGTAGACTAGGCCTAGGCTCTCTAGTATTTAGAAGAATGATAGGTGGTCACCTTCAAATTTGTAAGATTCTGAGGGCATTTGGCAGGGTAGATGCTAAGAGGTGGTATGCCCTGACTGGAGAGTTCAGAACTAGGAGACATGCCTCATGTGGATGAAATAATGGACCAAATTTTCCATGGAGTCTCAAGCACTGTCAGGCTGTCATTTCACTCATTTTTACTTACCGTCGACTGGAACTGCACATTTCTCATCCAGACATCTGACCATTCAGGGAAGGAAGTTGAGGGAGGTGAATGGGGTTGTGGGATCATTGGCCAAGTGGGAGTGGGGTAGTTGGGTGAGGTGTGGGGTGGGAGGGACATCAGTACCATAGTTACCCAGGAGTTAGAAGTGGGGTTAATCCTTCTAATGTTGCCTGTGTAACTTCTTCTAACCGAGTTGCAACCATCCAAAGTCACTTTCCAGGCACAGGGTAATTGCCCAATGGAAGTTGAAACTTCCTAGCAATTCCTGAATTCCTGTGCAGTCCTTGCTTTGGGACGTCTTGGGGGGTGGGGGGGGGGGGGTAGAGGGGCAGCTCATCTTCCACTGTACCTACAAGGTATGACACCCAGGGAACAGAAGATCTGAGCCAATGTTTAAGGTCAATGACCTTTCATCAGGACTGTGATCTAACCTTTTAACCTTGACCTAACATTGTTACAACTAAATTTTATCTATTTAAAAACCTTGCTATTTAGAATAATATTTTTGATGTCTGTAAGCAAATAGATCATTTACATCCATAGGAATAGAACAGGTAATTAAGCTGTTCTATGATGTATATTTTAAAGTTGCTAAATATGTCTTCATTATTTGTTGTAAATGTTAATGTTGCAAGAAATACTGTTATAGATGTTGCTAAAAATAATACTATGTTTAGTCCTTTGACAACAAATAATTAAAACTTGGGCAACAGAAGTGGAATTGTTGGTTTCTTAGTACATCTAAGTATTGGCTTACTGTTTTTAATTAATTTTCCATTTTCCTCTGAAGCATGACCTCCAGAGTAAATTACTGACCATCTGCTCACATCCATGGAACCATACCCCAGTAATAGAAAATAATTTTCTATCCAGGGGCCTATTTTAACTGCGCAAGTGAATGGATTTTGTGTGAGTTAAAATCTTGCCCATAATATTTCATTAGATGATATTAATACCAAAGAAACTTAAGGAATTACATGCAGAAAAATATAAAATGAAATATTGCTGAGATATGTGACATCAATGCAAATACAAATCTTCAGAAGTTCATTCACCACTCTGGGTGCACCAACATACAATTAGAGAACTCCTCAATCATGATGCTATCATTGTAACCTCAGCAACAAAGAAGGTCAGATTTCCCTGAACTGACCAGTGTCACTCAATAGCTCATGATAACCAGATGGCAAAATGAATCTTTAGGGGAGACTCTTTAATGTTGTTGATAATCATTGCACTGGCTGTATATTCTTTACCAGCTGTTGAAGGCTTTTAGCAGGATTTTAGCAGTCTCTTCTCCCTTCCAATGCAATTTCCATTCAACACCTCCCTCCTTATTTTCTTTCCTCATCCAAACATGCTGGTCAAACCAGCTGAGCTAGCAGGGCCATACAGACCACAGATACCATGAATGTTATCCTTTTAGAATTCTCGCAAAATTCATACAGTGAGTATTCCCATCCTCATGTCAACTGTCAGGGAACAGATGTAGTTTTAAATAATCTATATTTGTATTTGTGGGTATTAAAAATAAGGTACAGCTTTAAGTAAATTTAATTTTTCTGATTCTATATTTGAAAGTTTAATGACTTCAGTTTTGTTTAGGTGCATGTATGCTATTGAGAGTTTACGACATGAAAGCAAACAGGGGTTTAATGAAAGACTAGACTTTTGCTTAGCAACCAGGGGCCACCCTGGGTTAAAAGAACTATTGCATTTAGTTTAAAGCTGGACCCAGAAGAAGCTGGTCAAGATGAGGGAATACAGCCTGCAAAGCAATAGTGCTCTGTTAGCTTGGCTGGGTACCTGGGAGATTGTGTGAAACCTTGTATGCACATAACAATCCAAGGCAGAGAAATATTGAAAGGAACAACTGAAATCCTGGAAGTGGATCCTTGGTGAAGGCATCTGAGAGAAAACCTTGTGTGGGAGAAGATTTCAAAGAGTGTGTTCTTCAAGAGTGGCATTTGGAAACACTTGTGTGGAAGTCAGAGTTCCAGTGAGACCAGTTGGCTCACAGTGTGACAAGCAGCTGGGGGATTTGATGCAAAATCCACAGAAGTTGTACTGGGTGGCACCTGCCATTTGGTTTCAGAGTATGGTGTATCTGACTACAATTGTCCTGTTGGTTTACATGGATTGTGTATGTACCAAGAACATTATAGTCTCATGAACATTATAGTCTAAGATATGTTTTGTAATTTGTATTATCCTTATAAATCTGTGCACATCTGTGAAGATATAGTTGAGGTGAAGGAATATTGTATTATAGTCAATTGTTTCATGTTTAATAAATGTTTTATTCTTTTGTTAAAAGTTAATTGGTAGTCCTGTGGCTCTGTTCATCCACATCTCTAAATAAAAAATAAAAGTTACGTCTATTGAGCCAGGGTTCCATTTTGGAACCTGAATGTCCAGTTGTAACATCAGCTGGGATTGTAACACAACACAACTCAGACAATGCATCACCATGTGAGCGATTCTCAGACCCTGCTTACACAGTTGCAAATCACATTATCACCAGAGACTCTCATGAGAGGGCTATAACACAACTTTCACCGGGCGAACTTATTTTGAGATTCTGCCTGGTCAGTGACATAATTAGCATATTTAAATCTTCATTAACATGTTCAATTTCAGCTTTAAGCCAAATTCATCATTCTCCTTCAAATCTCCAACCCACTGACGCAACATGAAGTCAACAGGAATCACTGTTGGTCTCAAAAATTGAGACCAGACATGACGACCACATTGGGGGGGAGCTCAGAGGCCATTGTAGTCCCCACGTGGTCAGGGACACCATGTCACCTTGGAAGTGTCAACCTGGCACTGCTAAGATGCTAGGGCATGTGGGCAATACCAAGAGGTGGGACCTGAAGGGAGCGGGACCTGAAAAGGTGTGTTGCCTTAGGTGACCCAATAGTGGGGTGTTCTTCACTTGTGGGAGGGCCTGATTCCCCTATGCCAGTGCGGATGAATGAGGGATGGTGGCAGAGGCAGATGTCAGGTCACCCTGATGCCTGCATGGTGTTTGGGGGGAGGGGGGCTGTGTTGACCTGGACATTTAGTGATGAGGGGGAAGATCACCCCTCTGTGGTCAAGGGTTGGGGTGTACCCCATATCTGCAGGGGGCCTTTATGTCTGTGGGGGAAGAGGACCTACAACTTTGCTTTGAGATCGGGATACCATTTAAAAATGGATTGCGATCAGGATCTTACCAACCCAACTGGTACGAATCGCATCATGTTTATCGCCGCAGAACAAACATCAAAATGGAGGATGATGTTCAGCAGAGCTTCAGAAAGAGCATTTTCAGGTGGCGCCTGGTGGTAAGAGAAATTAGCTTCCAGAAATACTACGCAAGACTATTTTTTCAAATTATCTAACAAATTAATACAAAAGTAGGTTTGACAGAGAATTCAACAGAAAATTGTCTATTCAATCTAAAGTACGTCTGGGCTGATGAGAAGTGAATAGTCAAGGCTGAGGCTCAAATATATATTTTTTTAAATTCATTCTAAGTAGAATAAGCTCAGGGATCAAAACATGTCATCAGGGGTTTCAGACGGAACTTTCCCTTCATCCAACATAAAATATTCTGAATCAGCTTTGTTTTTGCTGACCATGATTCAACTTTAAAATTCTCAACCTTATTTACAAATCCCTCTTGACCAAATGCCTCCCTATTTTGGTAACCTAGTCCAGTCAAACAACCCATCAGGATTCTGCTCTCCTCCAGTTCTGGCCTTTTGCGCCTCTCAGTTTTAAACACTTCACCATTGGTTGCCAAGGCCCTAATTTCTGGAATTCACCCCTAAACTTCTTTATATTCTTCTTTAAGACACTTCTTAAAACTAATGTTTTCATCCAAACATTTGGTTATCTTCTTTAATATCTCCTTAAGTGGCTTGGTGTCAAAGTTAGCCTGGTAATGCTTCTGTGTACTGGGTGGAACCATTTGAATGAATGCCCACCAAGACAGGCATGGAAGGATCAAGTGACTGGGAAAAGTTAGTAATATTGGAGGAGATGGTAAATACATGGATGTATGGTAGACAAAAAATATATGGCTATGGTTTAATTAATAGAAATTGTAGAACATTTACAACATAGGAGGTCATTCAACCCATCATTCCATGCTGGTCATGAAGAGCTATCCAACCTAATCCAACTTTCCTGCATAAGGCCCTGAAAGTAGATGTCCATAGATCTTCAAATAGATATCCAATTACTTTTTAAATGTGGTGAGAGTTTATACCTAAATTACCCTTTCAGGCAGTGAGTTCTAAGTCCCTACCACTCTCTGGATAAAAACTGTTTTCTCATCTCCCATCGAATCATTCTACATATTTTTAAAATTTAAACCTTCCTGGTTTTTGACCCCTCTGTTAAGGTAAACAGATTCTTGCTATTCACTCTATTTAGGCCCCTCATGATTTTATACATGTCAGTTAAATCACCCTCAGTCTCCTCTGTTCCAAGGAACACAAACCCAGGCTAACCAATCTTTCCTCATAACCAAATTTTTCCAGTCCTCATAACATCCTTGTAAATCTTTTCTGAACCCACTCCAGCACAATCACATCTTTCCTGTAATGCAGTGACCAATATGTCAAATGTACTCAAGCTATGGTCTAACTTGTGTTAGTTATAACATAATCTTCCACCTCTTAAATTCTATGCCTTGGTAATAAATGAAATAATTCCATATGCTTCCTTCGCCATTTTATCAACCAGTCCTGCTGTCTCTAAGGATCGGTGAACATACATTCCAAGGTCCCTCTGTGCCTCCACAATACACAATATCCTTCCATTTATTGTGTATTCCCTTAATTTTTCACATCTCCCAAAATTAATTCCCACACGTTCTCCAGATTGAATTCCAGCTTCCACTTTTCTGTCAAACTAACCAAACCATCTTCCTGCAATCATAGAAACCCTACAGTATAGAAAGAGGCCATTTGACCCATCGAGTCTGCACTGACCACAATCCCACCCAGGCCCTACCCCCATATCCCTACATATTTACCCGCTAATCCCTCTAACCTACGCATCTCAGGACACTAAGGGGCAATTTTAGCATGGCCAATCAACCTAACCCACTCATCTTTGGACTGAAGTTTTCCTCCTCACTGCCAACAACACAATCTATTTTTGTATCATCTGCTAACTTCTTTGACATGTCCCCTATATGTGAATCCAAATCATTAACATCATTTTTTTTAAAAACTGGGGCTGAGTACTGAGCCCCATGGAATTCCAGTGGTAACAACCTTCTGGTTGCAAAATCACCCATCAGCCATTACCCTTTGCTTCCTCCACAAAGCCAATTTTGAATCCAATTTTTCACTTTCTCTTGGATTCCAAGGGCTTTTTACTTTATTGACCAGTATGGAACATTGTCAAAAGCCTTGTTAAAATCCAAGTAGACGACATCCACTGTGCTGCCCTCATCAACCCTACTTGTCACCTCCTCAAAAAATTCAGATTAGCCTGATACGACTTTCCTTTAGCAAATCCATGCCGACTTTCCTTGATTAAGCTATGCTTGAAATTAAGGTTTATAATGTCTTGCTATAGGGAACAAAGTGGGGTTTGGAATGATGTGGATAATGTAAGTGCTGGTTATGCAAAAAGCATTTTTTAAGATATGTTGTTGAAGTTAGTGGAGGCTGGATTACCACAGTGACTGCACAGCAAAAGTACTTACTTGGCTATAAAGTGCTCTGGGACATTCTGAGCTCAAAAAGGTGCAATGGAAATGCAAACTCATTATTTTCTTTCTTTTAGTGATCTGGGATTGTGTTAGACAAATTGACATCGAGGTGATTTCAGGCATGAACTAGGGTTGGATTAATGAGGGGAATGAGTAAAGACAGAAACAAGTCAATGTGGAACTGAATAGGAGTACAATTAGGGGCAGGAATGTTAGGGAGGTGGCAAATTAGTAAGTGGATATAAGAGAACAAGTAACTTGGGTATCTCGCAACAGGAGGAATGGCTACTTGAATTTACTGCTGGCTCTGTTCCCATTGAACTGTACCACAGCAAGCAGGCAACTCCCTCAGGAAAGGAGAAACAAAATTGGGAAAGATTGCAATTTATGCACTTTATAGAGATGTGAAGCTTTTCTGAAAAAAAAACCATGTGAGTTTCAATACCATCGATAAAATCCATGACAGCAGATATGGGGTTTTAAGAAGGAAATTCAATGTAAATGACCATCTTTTCCACTCAGTAGATCAGTTCAGTGACATAATTACAGGACAAATATATAATTAAGGAGGCAGTACTCGCTTTCTTAGCCCAAAATAGATTGACCTTCCAAAACTATCACAAAACAAAGCTGTAAACATTTCTAATTTGATCGCCCTAACAATATAATTGGACACCAGAAAGAAATTGAAATCTAGGATTTTGTTGAGCTCACCAAACATTATACTATTGAGGTTATCTAGCTTGTTAATTGTGTTATTTTTTCAAAAGGCTTAAGTTTCAATATCTTTGTACAAAAATACAAAATAAAGAAAAAATTAGAAAATACAATTTAGAACAAAAATATGCCTAAAAGGAAAAAGTTAGAAATATTGGATTTTGGAAATGTCACCTTGATTATATCTAGTCCTCACAGCTTTATCTGCCAGCCTTTATCAGAATCTACAATGCCATCTCTCAACTTTCTAGAGCATTGCCAACACTGGATAAGTTTCTTTACATGAAACCATACAATATTAGAATGGTTACAGCAAAGAAAGAGGCCATTTAGCCCATTATGTCTATCAGCCCTCTGCAAGAGCAACTCACCCAGATCCATTCCCTTGCCTTTTCCCTAGCGTGGTTCTACATTTTCTTCCTCTTCAGGTAATTATCCAATTCCATTTGAAAGCCATGATTCACCACAAACTTCGGCAGTGCATCCCAGATACTAACCACTTGCAGCATAATACATTGGAGGTTCTACAAGGAAAACCTTGTCAAACGTATACTTCAGAATGTTCGGGTCAAACCCACTTGAATCTCAGGCCTTTTGCTTATTGAATCATAGAACCATAGAATCCTTACAGTGCAGAAGGAGGCCATTCAGACCAATGAGGCTGCACCAGCTCTCCGAAAGAGCACCTTACCCTATCCCCGAAACCCCATGCATTTACCATGGGTAATCTATTGAACCTATATATCTTTGGACACTAAGGGGCAATTTAGTGTTGCTCATCCATCTAACCTACACATCTTTGGACTGTGGGAAGAAACTGGAACACCTGGAGGAAACCCAGATAGACACATGGAGAACATACAAACTCCACACAGCCACCTAAGGCTGTAATTGTATCCGCGTCCCTGGCACTGTGAGGCAGCAGTGCTAACCACTGTATCACCATGCTGCACATTATTACTTAATTATCTGCTTGTTTAGTTCTACTATTTACCATAAGACCATAAGATATAGGAGCAGAATTAGGCCATTTGGCCCATCATGTTTGCTCTGTCATTTAATCATAGAATCATAAAGTGCAGAAGAGACCCTTCGGACCATCAAGTCTTCACTGACACGCAAGAAACATCTGAACTTCCATCGTATCCCATCTACCAGCACTTGGCCCATAGCCTTGATGGACTATGATAATCCTGGCTGATAAGTTTCTGAACCCCATTCTCCCATGTTTTCTCAGTAACCTTTGATCCCTTGGTGATCATCTTCCAGGATTCTATAGACTCTGGAACAGTCCCTGCAGATTGGAGGGTAGCTAATGTCCAAAAGGGAGGTAGAGGTAGAGGGAATTATAGACCAGTCAGCTTAACATCGGTAGTGGGGGAAATTCTCAAATCCATTATCAAGGACTTTATAGCAGAGCATTTAGAAAGCAGTGGCAGGATCAGACCGAGTCAGCATGGATTTATGAAGGAGAAATCATGCTTGACAAATCTGTTGGAATTATTTGAAGTTGTAACTAGTAGAGTTGGCAAGGGGGAACCAGTCGATGTGGTATATTTGGACTTTCAGAAAACATTTGACAAAGTCCTGCCTAAGAGATTATCGTGCAAGATTAAAGCGCATGGGATTGGGGGAAGTTTATTGAGATGGATAGAAAACTGGTTGGCAGAGCGGAAACAAAGAGTAGGAATTAATGGGTGCTTTTCAAATTGGCAGGCAGTAACTCATGGAGTGCCACAGGGATCGATACTGGGACCCCAGCTATTCACAATATATATTAATTATTTGGATAAGGGAACAAAATGTAACATCTCAAAGTTTGCAGATGATACCAAGTTGGGTGGGAGGGTGAACTGTGACGAGGATGCAGAGATCCTTCAGAATGATCGAGACAGGTTGGGTGAGCGGGAAAATCATGGCAGATGCAGTATAATTTGGATAAATGTGAGGTTATTCACTTTGGAAGCAAAAACAAGAAGGCAGATTACTACCTGAATGGCTGTAAATTGGGAGAGGGGAGTGTGCAGCAGGACCTGAGTGTCCTTGTGCACCAGTCACTGGAGGTAAGCATGCAGGTGCAGAAAACCGTAAAGAAGGCAAATGGCATGTTGGCCTTCATTGCGAGAGGTTTCCAGTACAGGAGCAGGCATGTGTTGTTGCAATTATTCAGGGCCTTGGTGAGGCCACACCTAGAGTATTGTGTGTAGTTTTCGTCTCCTTTTCTGAGGAAGGATGTTTTTGCTCTTGAGGGAGGACCAGGCTGATTCCAGGGATGGCAGGACTGATGTATGAGGAGACATTGACTAGGTTAGGATTATTTTCGCTGGAGTTCAGACGAATGAGGGGGGAATCTCATAGAGACTTACAAAATTCTGACAGGACTAGGCAGGGTAAATGCAGGGAGGATGTTTCCGATAGTGGGGGAGTCCAGGACCAGGGGTCATAATCTGTGGATTCAGGGTAGATGATTCAGGACGGAGGTGAGGAGACATTTCTTCATCCAAAGAGTGGTGAGCTTGTGGAATTCATTACCACAGGAAGTAGTTGATGCCAAAAACATTGAATGTATTCAAGAGGCAGCTGAATATAGCACTTAGGGTGAATGGGATGAAAGGTTATGAAGAAAAAGCAGGATTAGGCCATTGGATTGGATGATCAGCCATGATCGTAATGAATGGTGGAACAGGCTTGAAGTGCCAAATGGCATCCTCCTGCTCCTATTTTCTATGTTTCCATGTTACCAAGAACCTATCTATCCGTGTCTTGTATTGCTCACCAATGATTCACTGCACAAATCAAAATGTCCCAAGTTTCTTTCCTTATCTATGATGACTTTAGCTGCAGCTGAGGTATTATAATTAATTTCATTGCCTCTAAGCAAAAATCAGCAAGGTCTCTCACTTCTGACTGCATTCCGATGATATTCGTTAACACTGTTGTATGTTTAGATGTCAAATGGTAGTGGGTCGCTTGGCAAATTTTCCATTGCAAAATATCCTCCCAACAAGTGTCTAGTCTCAAACCCGAATGGCCACTTGGGTGTAATACTAAAAGACCCCCAGCATCCATTGTGATAAGAGACTGGTCTTTGCATTTGGTTTGCCGCATAGTATCATGTTTCTCATCTGCAGTTCCTATTTCTTCATTTTTGGGACAAGAATTAAGGGGAAGTACCAGGCAAAAGGTTGGAGGTAAAAGAACCTGAATCACCCAGGCCCCTTTTGTGTATTTCTAAGTGATGAGCAGAATAAGCAAAACCCTGAAAATGAAATATTTTGACACAAATTTAGTATGCAATGGGAAATTATATTAGGAAGGTAGGACATTTGAAAGGACACAGACGGGCTCGGCCTTTTGGCTAAGATCAAGTGTAGTATGGATCGCCTGCACTTGGTTGAGGTCATTAGGTTACGCTGAGGCTTCATATGTTTCATATGAAGCAATTTTTAAAAGCGGCATCTCGGTCTTTTGGCTAAGATGCAAATGATCCTTCCCCCTTCTCCAATCAGCTTGACTCATGTAGATCAGGCCCAGGACAGGGTGGTTTTGGTCTCCCGTCCTGTCTTGTCAGCCTGGATCTGAAATGTCTCAACTTGTTGAGACTCTGAATTGGATTTGATTTGATTGAATTGGAAAAGTATTTTAAAAAAGGACACAGACGGGAATAAAATAGTTTAGAAAAGGAATTTTATTTAGTTTTTCAGGTTTGGATTTGTAACCAGCAACTATATGATCAGATCATTGTTTCCTAGCACTTAAAATCTGACCCAGTTTCCTCACTACCCCATGCATTCACCAATGTGAGACTCATTCATATGGTTTCAACTAATTCCAACAGTAAATCTTTCCTATTTACCAATAAAGAATTTTATGCAGGCACTTGCAATGGCACATCAGTTCCTTCATAGGTTCTAAAGACGATGGTCTTGAGCAAATGAGAACAAGGGCCAATAATACTCAAGAATGCCTGCAATATTCAGCGATCTTATATAGCATTTTCATTACCCTGTTACTCTGCATGAGGATCACATTAGATTCATAGATCACCTGTTCATTTGATAATTTTTTGAAATAGACAGCAGTCCAGTCACACCACTATTCAATTCTATCCATATATCTACAATAAAAAGTACATATTTCTTGGCTTTGCCATTTACTTTTATGTAGTAAATAGGTTCTGTCAGGTAAAACAGAGCTAGTTTTAAGTAATATATATTTCATTTATGGATATTAAAAACAAGGTATCGATTTAGGTGAGTTTACTTGTGTATCTCTGTGTAAGAAAACATTGAAACTTTAGTTAGATTCATGTTTGACAAAAGTGCTTGCATGTCTGTTGGTTTGGGTTTAATTTCAAACTATGCCTACATCGTAATTGAAGGGGTTACGACATAAAATCAAATAAATGTTAAAGAAAGACTGGGCTGTTGCTTGTATAATGTGGAGATGCCGGCGTGGACTGGGGTAAACACAGTAAGAAGTCTCACAACACCAGGTTAAAGTCCAACAGGTTTATTTGGTAGCAAAAGCCACTAGCTTTCGGAGCACTGTCCCTTTATCAGATGAGTGGGATTTCAGTTCACAAACAGGGCATATAAAGACACAAACTCAATTTACAAAATAATGGTTGGAATGCGAGTCTTTACAGGTAATCAAGTCTTAAAGATAGACAAAGGTACAGCCTGGGCTTGCAAAATCTCTAACTGTCCTAGCTGGAGACAATACACATCTCTTTAACCTGTGCTTAACCCTCTCTCCACTCACATTGTCTGTAACTTTAAGACTTGATCACCTGTAAAGACTCGCATTCCAACCATTATTTTGTAAATTGAGTTTGTGTCTTTATATACCCCGTTTGTGAACTGAAATCCCACTCACCTGATAAAGGGGCAGCACTACGAAAGCTAGTGACTTGTGCTACCAAATAAACCTGTTGGACTTTAACCTGGTGTTGTGAGACTTCTTACTGTGTTGCTTAGTAACCAGTGGTCACTTTAGGTTAGAACTAATTTTTTGTGTTTAGTTTAAAGCTGGACCAAGTTGCAGTTGGAACTAGACAGCTGAAAAGGAAGCATTTCTCATAGACACTGCCAGAAGAGAGGCCAGGCAATGGTAGGGCAAGTCCCAGAAACTAAAGAACAGATAGTTCGAGAAACCAGGGAATCAAAGAGAAGCCCCAGGATGACTGAAGTTAAAGGAACAAAAGGAACTGGAAATTGAACTAAGTACTGTTCACTAAAGTTAAGGAAAGGGGCAGAGAAAGGTTCCCAGTTAAAGACATAGCTGAAAGATGCAGACCTAGTGAAGTTGGCTAGCAAGAAGCCAGATATCAGAAGTAATCCTAAGGTTGATTACCTTAATACAGCCTATAAAGCAGTTATGTTCTGTTGTCATGGCTGGGTACCTCAGAGAATGTGAGGAAGCTTGAATGCACATGGCAATCCAATGCTAGGGAATACTGAGGTTGAAATCTTGGAAATGGATCCATGGTGGTGGCATCTGAGAGAAAGCATTGTTTGGGAGAAGGTTCTAAGGCGTGTCTTTCATGAATGGATTTTGGAAACACTTGTGCGGAAGTCAAAATTCCTGTAAAACTACTTGGCTCACAACGTGGCAAGCATCAGTTTAAAGTTTATTTATTAGTGTCACAAGTAGGCTTACATTAACATTGCAATGAAGTTACTGTGAAAATCCCCTAGTCGCCACACTCCGGCACCTGTTCGGGTACACTGAGGGAGAATTTAGCATGGCCTATCCATCTAACCAGCACGTCTTTCAAACTGTGGGAGGAAATCAGAGCACCCGGAGGAAACACACGCAGACATGGAGAATATGCAAATTCCGCACAGACAGTGACCCAAAACCAAGAATCGAACCTGGGCCCCTGGCACTGTGAGACAGCAGTGCTAATCACTGTGCCACCGATTTGATGAGAAATCCACAGAATTAAACTTTAAATTGTATTGGGTGGCACCTGCCATTTGGTTTCAGAGTGGGGGTGTCTGACCACAGTTGGCCTATTGGTTTTCAGGGACCGTTTTGTAAAGGGGCAGTGGCTGTAACGTGAGCTCTTAAAATGGCTAACACATGCACTTTAAATTTAACAAATTATCATTATTGCTTATTTCAAAGCTTGCGGATCACACAAAATTGAAAATGTTGTAAACTGTGAAGAAGTGTCAAACTCCAAAAGGATGTAGACAAGTTGGTGGTAGACAGATAGGAGGCAGATGAAGTTCATTGTGGAGAAGTGTGAAGTGATGCATTTTTGTAGGAAGAACATGGAGAGACCATATCAAAGGGTAAAATTCTAAAAGAGGTACAGGAGCAGAAGGACCTAAGTGTATTTGTGCATAGATCATTGCAAGTGGGAGGATAGGTGGAGACAGCAGGTAATAAAACATGAAAGATTCTGGGCTTTATTAATACAAAAGCAAGGAGGTAATGCTGAATTTATACAAGACACTAGTTAGACCTCAGCTGGAATATTCTGTACAGTTCTGGGCACCACAATAGGAAGGATGTTGGAGAGAGTGCAACGTGGCAGGCAGAAGAAGTAAATTCGCCCCTCTGGTCACTTGCCTTTTCAATTCAGCATCTTGCTCTTATGCCTACATGTCCAGTCTAGGCCTGCTGCAATGTAAACATTGATGCCCAATGTAAACAGGAAGAACATATCTTACAATTAGACACGTTACAGCTTTCTGGGCTCAACATTGAGTTCAACAACTTTAAACTGTGAACTTTTCCCTCCATCTTGAACTTCCCCCCACCCCACCCCCTTTCTGTTTTTTGGTCCTCTTGGTTTGCCCCAACACAGCTCTACCCTTCCCCACATGGCCACCTGTTCCTTGTTTAATTTTGCACTCACTGAGCACTGATCTTTTTCTATTAACACATTCTGCTACCTTACCTTTCGTCACTTTTAGTACTCTTCAGTTTTAATGGCACCTTTGCCAATCTCATCTTTGCTCCATTCTTCTTTTAGAATCCACAGAATCCCTGCAGCACAGGCCATTCAGCCCATTGAGTCTCCACCGACTTTCGGAAAGAACATCTTATCCAGGCCAACCCCATACCCTACACATTTACCATGGCTAATTCCCAAACCTACACATCTTGGGACACTAAGGGACAATTAGCATGGCCAATCCACCTAACCCGCACATCTTTGAACCAGTGCACCCGGAGGAAACCCATGCAGACACAAGGAGAACTTGCAAACTCCACAGTCACCCAAGCCGAAATTGAACTCGGATCCCTGGCACTGTGAGACAGCAGTGCTAACCAGTGCCACTCCAGCGATATAAATACTTTCTACCCCTCTTCAGTTTTGTAAATCATATGTAATTGAAATATTAACTTTTATTTATTCATTTACAGGATGTGGATATCGCTGGCTAGTCCATTCTAAGCCAGTTGCAATGCTCCAGTGATGCCTATTGCAAACTAGAAAATATCTCATCTGTTTCTCTCTCCCCAGATATTGCCAACCTGCTGAGTTTATCCAGCATTTTCTGTTTTTATTTATTACTCATATTCCACAGTGACTTCAATGTGATTTACAATTGTTTGAAAGTTTCACAGGTTTTGCTGGTGGCAGGTAGTTATTGAGAAGGGGTAAAGTGTAAGATTCATGCTTCAGTGGCATAGAAATATGGTGTTTATTCATGATAAAACCTACCTGAAAAAACATTTATTGCAGTACTAGGGATACATAATTTATGTGATGCCTTGATGTGAGGTGGACAGTTACTATTTATCTACATAAAGAACATTTGCTTCATGCTGTGTTTGTATGAATAGAATTTGGATGAACAGAGCTCAAAATGAGCAAAATGTTGTCAAAATTAAAGATCATTAACCCATAACGCTGTCAGATAAACAGGAAATCCACAGAGTACAAGTACATAGACATCTAATTAGTGCTTTATATGATTATTCCTTTAAGTGTTTCTGATAAAAATCTATGCTTTAGTAAGAGATAAGTAGATGATAACAATAGGTGATTCAATTTGCTCCAGCTTTCTTTCAAAACCAAATATAAGAAACAGGCATGAGACAGGTTATTCTAGTCAACATATTTCTTGATCAATAAATTTATTTTTTTAAAGTCTCAGGATATTTTAAAACTTTTTTTTGCTTTGAGTTCACAATAAGACAGCAAATGATAACATAAACAGTCATAGTACATGAGCAAGATTGCATCTTGTACTTCCTCTCTCAGATGAACTTGCCGAGGGTTGTGAGATTGTTGGAAACCATCCAAGCAGTTCTTCCACATCATGAGTTGCCCAACAGTAAAAGCAAGCTGCTTTTATATTTTAGGACACCTGTGTATTAAGAGTCAAGAACACCAAGTGGGTTTTATCACAATAAAAAGCAGCTCAAGGCTGGCATTGACAAGAGAAATTCAAAGGCCAGACATCAGGTTCTTGCATGTAAAAATAGCAATTTTGATTATTCGGTCAAGTGATTGTAAACAAATGCCCAGAAGTACTCAAGCCTTAACTTGACAGTATCAAGACACTTTTAGCAATATTTCAGTGCTCAGGAAGGAAAGAAAACAACATGTTAGAAATTTGCTTGGTATGTTATACCAAACCAAAGTAATGGAGGAAGTAAAATGGAATGTCGGCCTTTATTGCAAGGGAAATGGAAGATAAAAGCAAGCTACAGCTGTTAGGGCATTGGTGAGACTGCATCCAGAGTACAGTGTATAGTTTGGCCTCCTTACTTAAGGAGGGATATATTTGCATTGGAAGCAGTTCAGAGAAAGGTCACTCGGCTAATTCCTTGGGTGGAGGAATTATGAGGAAGGGTTGAGCCTATACAGGTACATTGTTTCAAAGTCAACAACCCTGGGACTGAGTCTGTACCAGATTTCAGATCTTGCCTGTTTTCAGGTCGGGCAGTTTGGGCTGGCTCAAGGGTCACTCACATCACAAGGAAAGACAGGCTTGCAAAGCTGATAACTAGTCAGGGTGGCACCACATGAATACAGTATCTCGCTCAACCAGCTAGTAAGTTATTTTACTCATGCATTAATAATAAAAGTTTATGCATGGCAGCTTAAAAATTGTTCATTGGTTGGACAGCACCAGTTTCTGGATTGCAAGATTTGACTGTATCTGAACTTATTTAAATTTAGAATAATGAGGTAATTTTTTGAAACACAAGATTTTGACGGAGATTAAACATAGTAGATGTTGACAGGGTGTTCCCCTCTTGGGGAATCTACAACTAGAGGACAAAGTTTAAAAAGACATTCAAGACAGAGATGAGGAGGAATTTCTTCTCTGAGGATTGTTAGGCTTTCTAATTCTCTTCCCCAGAGAGCATTGGAGGCTGAGCTATTGAATATATTCAAAGCTGAGTTAGACAGAACAAAGGAGTCAAGGGTTATGGGTATCAGGCAGGAAAGTGCCAGTAAGGCTATGATCATATTAGCCATGGTCTTAGTGAATGGACGGGCCCACTGCTGCTACCATTTCTTATGATCTTGCCCTTTTATCCACAGTTTGTGGAGCAGCACAGCAAGACACTTGCCTACTAACCTTCATTATAATACAATAATATCAACAAAGTCCATTCAGGTCCAGGCTACAATAAAACTACTAATTACAGAGAATTTAAAACTTTGCTTCCCCTTCTTCAACCAAGTGCCTGAACAGGTACAGTGATAAAGGGCTACCTTGAAACTTTGTCCACAATTCACATTCCGATCCATTTGAAAGCGACAATCAATAGAACAACATCTGTTCATACCAGATTTGCACTCAAATTTCCTTGCAAGTGGTAACATACACAGAATTACTACTACTGCATCTGCCACAGTTCGATATAGAATTTGAAAGGCAGATGCTTTTAACTTCAATATCTTCCCAAAAAGGCCAACGCTAGTGTTGGCTAGCAGGTTGGTCAACATCAATAAAATGATAAGCTGATGGCGTTTTGGGTGTAGACTTTTAGTCAGAAATTATCTTTCCTCTTTACAGAAGCCAATTGACCTGCTTTGCATTTTGAAAATTCTAATTTTGTTTGTTTTCAACAATTGGAGTTTTAAAAGCAATGAGTGGGATAATGATGAATTATGTTGTGCAAGAATTATAAATCAGTAACTTGGAAATTGCTTCCAGAGAATATTTGGCAGCATTTTTTAAGTGAACCAATAAGACTTTGTTAATTAATGATAATTCAAGTTCACTGTTTCAAGATATACAAGATAATAGAACTATACAGCAAACTCTCAAACATCAGTTATAATCTTATGTGATCCCACTTCAAAGTACTTACTCCATCGGGTTCCTTCAGTCATACTCAAAATCTTGACGAGACAGGAAACTTTCAATCTTCCACCACAGGCCTCGCCAAACTGCAGCTTGATATTCTCAAAACAAATGGCTGACTGTGGCTTTCCTTCCTCTCCTACCTCTGTGCACAATTGCCTCACCCCAACAACTGTGACTCTATGGGAGGGGAGGGGGGAGACATGAGCCGCTACTTAGTATCTCCTTCAAATAGTTAAAAATAGACTGGCAATTCACCATGGGGCATCTCATAAACGGAATAAGGTAATACTAGGTGTTCAGTGTCACCATGCCACCTAGAGGGCATTTTATTACTATCAGTAGCAGAACAAAAAACGATAAAAACCGTTTTCAGAAAACAAGTACAAATGTCTACAATGCGCTTAAGGCATTGTGTTTCTTGTTCTGAAAGATCTTTACAGACATTTAAGTATTAAAATTAGAATACAAAGCCATATTATACCACCTTAAACTGAACAAATAGCACAGTGAGTGAATACAGAAATAATAAAACAGCCTCCATCCAATTGAATAAATAATTGCACCATAATGTTAAAATAGTTATGTAACCATTTAAGAACCAAAAAACATGTATGATACAAATAATAATATGCTAAGAATGCGTGTTTATTGCAGTGTTATTGTTCTTAATACTGTTACAGGTAAAAGATTGCAGATAGTAATTTTTAAAATCTGAAGTGCTTTGCACAAATGCTTCTGCTATGTGCAACCACTGCACAGATTGTGTTTAAAACACGAAAGGCTGTGGAAGTGAGCTGAATTTAATATATCTGGAATTAGGAAAGGCTTGCTGTCATTCCATCATGTGCTCAGCCCAGTTCATTACATTCTGCAACAAATTCCACTGTGAAGAATAAATAGAAAAACAGACAAGCCATATGCATTCTTTCTAATCAACATCTAGCACGTGACCTAGACAACGAAAATTAAAAGGGAAACTGAAAATATTATGATCAAAGAAATGATGCAAGTCATATTTCTGAAGTGGGCATATTATTAGAATTATTTTTAAAAATGAATTTATCTCTGAAATATAACCTTTACTACAATCCCATTTAATGGACATTCACTACACCCCATGTAACTGAAGGTAACAAAGGCAAATTTTGAGACAAGATGTAAGATTTGCTATGGTTATGAGAACTTTTGCCTCAGCTTTTTCTGAAAGAACACTGGGAGGAGGGAAAATATTGCCAAAATCATAAGAACAAAGACAGAATTCCAGGAAACAGCCTCTCCTGCCGTGGTAAGTTGGTAAAGGGTTGTGCCAGCTTTAATAGCCACAAACGATGGAGGTGCGACACCTGAAAGGAGACAAAAAGGACCTGTTCAAGATTTTCTTTAGTTGCCTATAATACCCATGTCATTTGAACTTTGATAACATTTTAATTTTTTGGGTTATTTTGATTAACATTGATTCAATTCTCTCCCAAGAGAACAGTAAACCATACAAGTCAAAAGTCACCTCGGTCTATGCTCAATGAGCAAATCTCAGGCAGGGCAGTAAAAAGAGCACCAAGCAAATTCAGTATTTCTAGGTCATGATAGCAGAAAACCTAGCATTCATGATTGCTATCCAATTGCTAGAAAGTGTGTTAACATCCGGCATGGCCAAGATATGGCATAGTCCTTAGTCCATATTCAGTTTGTATTTGCATTGCCTTTTCAACAGCAAAGTTAACCAAATTGCCTTAAAAGGAATATGTCTGCTTGAGGGCATACAATTTAAAAATATTTCTTTGGCTTTCATCTTTCCATACTTTATCAGTTCCTTCGAGTTCAAGTAGGGTATTGGCTTTCCTGCAGGTATGTTCACAATTGGGTTCTCTTTGGTTTGTAAATCAGGAAAGTGATTCAGGTGCACCATTTTGCTCAGTGTCATAACAGTACAGTTGCTTTCTTGGGTAATTCAGTTCCTGGACCAACTGAATGGCTTCAGCAATATGGCCACTATACACGCACAAATTACTAACTCCACTTTCCTGTGTAAATACAGGCAAAAGAGCATCCACCAAATTTCACATTGCCCAAATGCTAGAATCCTCAGTGAAAAATTCATTCATTGTTTAAAGCAAAGGATAGAGGTGAACAGAACAGCATGACATGACAACTCTCCCCACTTCTTTCATAGAATCATAGAATACCTATGCAGATGAGGCCAGTCGGCCCATCGAGTCTGCACCGACTCTCTGACAGAATATATCACCCAGGCCCTCTCCCCCACCCTATCCCTGTAACCCCATACATTTACCATGGCCAATCAATCTAACCTGCACATCTTTGGACACTAAAGGGCAATTTAGCATGGCCAATCCATCTAACCCACACATCTTTCTCCAGCTTCCAGCCACACATTTCTCAGCGTGTCATTTGCTGGTAGCAGGATCCTCTGGTTCCACTGCTATCAATAGGAATTCCACTGAAACCACCCCACACCGCCGAGAAACCTGCGGCAGGGGGGTGCGCCACCAGTAGGACCAGAGAATCCCACCGGTGTGAACAGCCAGGGAATTCCAGCCTTATTGTTTTGCTGCTGCCAGATTGACATACATCGTTTTGTCCACGGTATCGGCTGTAAAACGAGGCAAGAAGCAAGAATACGATGACCTTGCACCTTTGCTGGCACCTTCTCCTCAGAGAATTGCTGTAGCACCGAAGGAGGCCATTTGGCCAGTCATATCTGCGCTGGCTCTCCATAGGAGCAATTTATCTAGTGCCACTCCCCTGACTTCTCCATGCAGCCCTCCATATTCTAACTTTTCAGATTATAATATATTTCCCTTTCGAATGCCTCAAGTGAACCTGCCTCCATCACACACTCAGACAGTGCATTCCAGATCCCACCAACTCAGGACATGAAAACGTTTCTCATGTTTCCAGTGCTTCTTTTGCCATTACCTTAAATCTGTGTCCTCTTGATCTCAGTCCTTCCACCAATGGAAACCGCTTGTCCCCATCTACTCTGTTCAGACTCCTCATGATTTTGAGTACCTGTATCAAATTTCCTCTCAACAATCTCTTCCCCAAGGAAAACGGTGGCACAGTCCTTCGCACTGCTGCCTCACAGCGCCAGTGACCCAGGTTCAATTCTGTCTGTGACTGTGTGTGTGGAGTTTGCACATTCTCCCCGTGTCTGCGTGGGTTTCCTCCGAGTGCTCCGGTTTCCTCCCACACACCAAAGATGCGTGGGTTAGGTGGTTTGGCCATGCTAAATTGCCCATTAGTGTCAGGGGGATTAGTAGTATAAATACGTGGGGTTAAGGGGATAGGGCCTGGGTGGCATTGCTGTCGGTGCAGGCTCGATGGGCTGAATGACCTCCTTCTGCACTGTAGGGATTCTATGAAAACAGTCTTGCCAATCTACAAAACTGAAGTCCCTCATCCCTGTAACTATTCTTGTGATTCTTTTCTGCATACTCCCTAATGCCTTCACATCTTTCCTAAAAAGTGTATCACCCACAACTGGATGCAATACTCCAGCGAAGCTGAACCAGTGTTCGAGACATGTTTAACATAACTTCCTTGTCATTGTACTCTATATCCCTATTAAGCATAGGATGCTGTATGCTTTGTTAACCAGCCTGTCTTGTCTACTTCAAAGACTTAAGCACATATAACCCAAGTTCTTCTGCTCCTGCACCCACTTTAGAATTGCACCCTTCATTTTATATTGTCTCTCCAGATTCTAACAATCAATTGCTTTATACTTCTCTGCATTGAATTTAATCTGCCACTTGTCAGCCCATTCCACTAACTTGCCTATGTCCTTTCGAAGTTCTGCACTATCCTTCTCAGTTCACAATGCTTCCACGTTTTGGATCCCTTTCAACATCTTCTTCTTGAGCTCAGTGTCAATTGTCAGATTGTAAAATGCTTGGGGGTACATTCCTATGTTAAAAGTGCCAAATAAATTAGAGGTGTTGTAAACCGTTATTTCCTGTATCTCTATTTGCTGATATGTTATAGAAAGATGAATCAGACTGAACTGAGCTTGGTGGCCATTAGGTTGGGTTGTGGAAACCATTTGCAGTTCGGAAGATTGGCTATTCACTCCAGCTGGATTTATAAGGATAGTTAGTTTTATCTTTCATAGCATTGCTGGCTCTGTAAGTCAGACATTGGCAACAGAACCACAGCACAGATGTGCCTAGGAACTGAAATCAGTTTTTCCAATGAAAATGTGGCTCATCTTGTCGCTCAGAATGAAAAAACTAAAAGATGACAGCTGTGCTAGGAATCACCATCATTTCAGTAAGCAAAGCACTTGGATGAAAAGTGTTCCCTTGAACTGGTACTGTTGCATGCACCCACCGCTGCCTTAACATGAAAAACTACGGGATTCTGGATCAACACTAAATCAGAAGCTTCAGAAAGGCTCCCAAGAGTCTTGATGGAAGTTTACATCTGAGAAGAACAGTGATGGGATTGTTAAAGCAAATTGGTGAGGTTATTTGACCAACAGTCAAAAGGGTAACTCTTTGGCAGATTTCCATCTTGTGAAATGATGATTTGTACCTTGGCGTTAACTCTGTTAAACATTGCATGGTAGGCTCAGGAGCCCCACTTCAGCATGTTAGCCCTGCTGTATTTGCTGCAGAAAATGACAGTGGGCTGAGAAGATGCAGGATTTGCCTTTCCTTTCTCTGGGTTTGCTTCTCAGCGAGCTGAACTTTGTCTGGAGTGGCATTGGAAGAAAAACACAGCCTCCAGAGATGACAGCCTGGTGACTGATTCTCATTCCTTTGTTTTAATGTCCACCATCTTCATTTGTGGGTGTCCTTGTTGTGCAGCTACAGCAGATCATAACCCAGTGGCCAGTTCAGATTGTCTTTGGGTATATGGCTATCATCCATCCGATGAACATGACTAAGTTAGCGAAGACATTGTTGGCTTATTAATGTGTGTATATTGGTCAAAAGGATAAATATTTAGCTATACAGATCAGAAGAACCCAGGTTCGATTCCTGATCTGTACGGAATCAGATCATCTCAACTGGACCAGTAGGTAGGGAGCAGAGATGTTCAGCAAGGACAAGATCGACAATAATTATCATGTTCTGCACAGATATTGCCACTGTCATTCTCATATATAAAGTAGGACTAGGAGAGGTCCTGTGAGGGTGGAATGCAGCAAGCACAAATCAATCTTCAAAAGAGCAGAAAACGAGAGCACGGGAGGGATCAGGTAAGGGGAGAACCAAGTTCCTAGAGTTGGAATGAAGCTGTGACAAAAGTCATTTTTAAAAAACTAAACACATACTATTTTCTGATGCCAAGAGAAAAGAGGCGTAGCACATGTGTAAGATGTATACATGCACATACATCTTAAAGCACAAAGGCATGTAGCCCAACTTTTCTATTATGGAGTGCAGTGCAAGAGGAAAAATGTACAAAGCACAACAATTTTAAATGCTTATTTTAAAACAAGAGCTCACAACAAACAAGAAACATCTTTAAACTTAGCAGTGTTAACTACAGTTTAATGTTACAAACTCATATTTTCATGCAGCAGCAATTAAAACAGTTGGATTTTCAGGCATGATCCTATACACAGGATTAATCTCGATGAGCTAACACATAGGCCTGGATTTTATAATCTTACCTGAAGAAAAGTAGTAAGTCATGATCTGAAGAAAAGTAATAAAGGATCCAGCAAAGGGAAAACAGAAAATTGATAAAATGGGAAAAAAATAGAATGAAGAGAAAAACTTGCCAGGAATATAAAAGCAGATTTTAAAAGCTTTTACAATTACAGGTATACAAAGAAAGTAGCCAGAGTTGGTGGGTTCCTTAAGACAGAAGAAACAATAGGGAATAAGGAAACGGAAGTGAGACAGTAAACAACTATTTTGTGTCTATCTTCTGGTATGTAATGTGTGTCTATCTAAGACACACATTACATACCAGAAATTGAGGGTAAACAAGGGGCTAATAAGCGTGAGGAGGGTAAAGTAACTAACATCAGCAGAAAAAACATATGAGAATCTTAAGGTGAAAAGCTGATAAATTCCCAAGACTTAATGGCCTGCATCCTAGAGTTCGAAAAGGGGGAGCTGTAGAGATAGTGGATACACTGGTTATGACTTTCCAAAATTACTCAGATTTTAAAACTAGGAGTCTTGCTGCAATTGTATAGGGCTTTGTTGAGACCACATCTGGAGTACCGTATGCAGTTTTGATTTCCATATCTATGTCTCGCCGGTACAGCAAAGGCTCACCAGATTGATTCCTGGGATGAGAGGGTGGGTTATCCCAAGATGAAAGGTTGAGTAAATTGGACATATACTCTCTGGAGTTTAGAAGAGCAAGAGATGATCTAATTGAAACATACAAGATTTTGGAGGGACTTGTCTGGGTAGATACAGAGGTGGTTTCACTTGGCTGGGGAATCCAGAACATGGAGGTACAATCGCAGGATAAGGATTGACTATTTAGGACAGATGTGGAGAACATTCTTCACTCAGAAGGGTTGTAGATATGTAGAATTCTCGACCACAGAATGTTGTGGATGCTCCATCATATTCAAGGCTGAGATAAATCTTCATTCCTCAAGGCATCATGAGGTATGGGAAGTAGTCAGGAACGTGGAGTTGATGCAGAAAATTAGCCATGATCATACGGAATGGTGGAGCAGGTTCGAGGGAACATATAGCCTATACCTGCTCCAATGAATGATGTAGTTCAATTAACCACATAATCAGTAATATTAGAAAATTTAGTTTCCTCATAGGGATAATCTGGGCAGAGAGCGGTTAGGTTGTTCCAACTCAACATCTGAGTAGTAAGTTCAAGCTTCATTACAGGGAGAAAAAAAATTTGAATGGCCCATTGGGTAAATATATTGTGATGATGAACTGTGTCATACAGAATAGATTCAATCCTTGGTCTGTGCAAATTAAAATGATTCCAGGTGCTCAACAGTTGGAGATCAATGCAGGATTCCTAGAAGATAAATGAGCTTCTGATCTGGGGGTGGGCAATTAAATTCACTGTGCATATTGATGATTTTGATTTCTACTGAGAAGTATTGTTGCAATTTGTAGATTGTCAAAATATGAGGCACAATTAATTCTCCAGGAAACGGCCAAAGAAAGCTGCAGAAGAGATACTGATAACTTGAGGAAATTAGGCTAAAATGTGCCAGATTGTTGAGATGAAAAAAAGCAATTATATACTGAATAGAATTAAGTTTACTGCTGTGGAAGAGCAGAGGGATTTGGGAGTACAGGTTATTAAAGGCAGCATCACAGGTTGATGACATTTTTTTAAAAAGTCAATGGAATTCAAAGTTTTATGCCAAGGTTTAGAGGGGCGGCACGGTAGCACAGTGGTTAGCACTGCTGCTTCACAGCTCCTGGGACCTGGGGTTGATTCCCAGCTTGGGTCACTGTCTGTGTGGAGTTTGCACATTCTCCTCGTGTCTGCGTGGGTTTCCTCCGGGTGCTCCGGTTTCCTCCCACAGTCCAAAGATGTGCGGGTTAGGTTGATTGGCCATGCTAAAAATTGCCCTTAGTGTCCTGAGATGCGTAAGTTAGAGGGATTAGCGGTTTAAAATATGTAGGGATATGGGGATAGGGCCTGGGTGGGATTGTGGTCGGTGCAGACTCGATGCGCCGAATGGCCTCTTTCTGTACTGTCGGGTTTCTATGATAAAGAGCCGCTATAAAAGGTGCCTACAAATTCTGTGCGGTTTGGTTTCAGATTGTAGAGGGAATAATGCAGATTCACAAGGCTTCTGCCAGTACAAGGGAACACAAACACTGTACAAACACCAACACTGAAAATTTTCTTCAGTTTGACTGATAGGTTGCAGAACAATATTAGAATCGTTCAAAATTATTTTTAAAATGACATAGTAGATAGAAACAGAGTATCCACTAATAGATGGGTTGCAAATTAAGAACTATTAAAATATTAAGCACAAAAACAATGTGCAGGAGCAAAGTCTACGTGGACAACAGTGGGATGTGGAATTCACTCTCAGGTTACTGTTTAAGGCTGAAATGGTCAACATTCAGGTGGTGACTGAATATGTATGAAGGGGTTGAAATAATATAGGAACATAATGATTTGATCTATTGCTCATATGGGCATTAAACATTAACAGGGGCTAGCTGGGCCAAACAGCTTGTTACTGTGATGTAACTTCTACATAGTCGATAAGATACTGTTCCTGAAGTTTGCACTGATCATGAGTGGAACGTTTATGAAGCCAAAGAGAAAGAGGAGGGATTCAAAATGGAAGGAGGAGGCAAAGATCAAATATGTGATAAAATCGACGTTTCACATCCCACCACAGCAGCTGGGAGAATTTTAATTAATAAATCGGAATTAAAAAGCTAGTCTTATTAATAATGATCATGAAACTTCTAGATTCTTGTGAAAACCAGTTCACTCATGTTCTTGAGGGGACAAAATCTGGTGTCCTTACCTGCTCTGGCCTAAATGTGACTCCAGATTCACAGCAATGTGGTTGACTCTTAACTGCCTCTGAAGTGGCTGAGCAAGTCACTGAATTATAACAAACTATTACATAAAAGTAAAAAATAAATAAAACTGGTCAGACCACATGGCATCAACCTAGGCATGGGAAATGACAAAAGCACACCATACCAAGACAAATCTGCAAAGTCCTCCTCACGAACATCTGAGGACTACCAAATTCGGGAGGGTGTCCAACGGAATAGTCAATGAACAGCCTGACATGGACGTACTCACCGAAACATACATTACAACAAGTGTCCCAAACACCTCCATCACCTTCCCTTGTATCACCAGCAGGACAACCCACAGACATAGCTGCACTGCGGTATACAGGTGGTCATGATGTGGAGATGCCGGCGTTGGACTGGGGCGAACACAGTAAGAGTTTTAACAACGCCAGGTTAAAGTCCAACAGGTTTATTTGGTAGCAAATACCATTAGCTTTCGGAGCGCTGCTCCTTCGTCAGACGGAGTGGAAATGTGCTCTCAAACAGGGCACAGAGACACAAAATCAAGTTCCAGAATACTGATTAGAATGTGAATCCCTACAACCAACCAGATCGTAAAGATACAGACAATGTGGGTGGAGGGAGCATTAAGCACAGGTTAAAGAGATGTGTATTGTCTCCAGACAGGACAGCCCGCAAGTCCAGGAGGCAAGCTGTGGGGGTTACTGATAATGTGACATAAATCCAACATCCCAGTTTAGGCTGTCCTCATGTGTGCGGAACTTGGCTATCAGTTTCTGCTCAGCGACTCTGCGCTGTCGTGTGTCGTGAAGGCCGCCTTGGAGAACGCTTACCTGAAGATCAGAGGCTGAATGCCCGTAACTGCTGAAGTGCTCCCCCACAGGAAGAGAACAGTCTTGCCTGGCGATTGTCGAGCGGTGTTCAATAATCCATTGTCGTAGTGTCTGCATACGCTGCAGGAAAGGATGTCCCGAGGCATGGTACATTGGGGAAACCATGCAGACATTACGACAACGGATGAATGAACACCGCTCGACAATCACCAGGCAAGACTGTTCTCTTCCTGTGGGGGAGCACTTCAGCAGTTACGGGCATTCAGCCTCTGATCTTCAGGTAAGCGTTCTCCAAGGCGGCCTTCACGACACACGGCAGCGCAGAGTCGCTGAGCAGAAACTGATAGCCAAGTTCCGCACACATGAGGACGGCCTAAACCGGGATGTTGGATTTATGTCACATTATCAGTAACCCCCACAGCTTGTCTCCTGGACTTGCGGGCTGTCCTGTCTGGAGACAATACACATCTCTTTAACCTGTGCTTAATGCTCCCTCCACCCACATTGTCTGTATCTTTAAGATCTGGTTGGCTGTAGGGATTCGCATTCTAATCAGTATTAGAACATAGAACATTACAGCGCAGTACAGGCCCTTCGGCCCTCGATGTTGCGCTGACCAGTGAAACCAATCTAAAGCCCCTCT
This sequence comes from Mustelus asterias, assembly GCF_964213995.1. Lineage (NCBI taxonomy): Eukaryota > Metazoa > Chordata > Chondrichthyes > Carcharhiniformes > Triakidae > Mustelus > Mustelus asterias. Next base: position 102,205,698 of record NC_135809.1, on the reverse strand, counting down.
AATCTACACTATTCCAATATCATCCATATGTTTATCCAATAACCATTTGAATGCTCTTAATGTTGACGAGTCCACTACTCCTGCAGGCAGGGCATTCCACGCCCTTACTACTCTCTGAGTAAAGAACCTACCTCTAACATCTGTCCTATATCTCTCACCCCTCAATTTAAAGCTATGTCCCCTCGTGCTAGCCATCACCATCCGAGGAAAAAGGCTCTCACTATCCACCCTATCTAATCCTCTGATCATCTTGTATGCCTCTATTAAGTCACCTCTTAACCTTCTTCTCTCTAACAAAAACAACCTCAAGCCCCTCAACCTTTCCTCATACGATTTTCCCACCATACCAGGCAACATCCTGGTAAATCTCCTCTGCACCCTTTCCAACACTTCCACATCTTTCCTATAATACGGCGACCAGAACTGTACGCAATACTCCAAATGCGGCCGCACCAGAGTTTTGTACAGTTGCAACATGACCTCCTGGCTCCGAAACTCAATCCCTCTACCAATAAAAGCTAACACACCATACACCTTCTTAACAACCCTATCAACCTGGGTGCTAACTTTCAGGGATCTATGCACATGGACACCCAGATCCCTCTGTTCATCCACACTACTAAGTATCTTACCATTAGCCAGTACTCTGTATTCCTGTTACTCCTTCCAAAGTGAATCACCTCACACTTTTCCGCATTAAACTCCATTTGCCACCTCTCAGCCCAGCTCTGCAGCTTATCTATGCCCCTCTGTAACCTGCCACTTCCCTCCGCACTGTCTACAACTCCACCGACTTTAGTGTCATCCGCAAATTTACTAATCCATCCTTCCACGCCCTCATCCAGGTCATTAATAAAAATGACAAACAGCAGTGGCCCCAAAACAGATCCTTGCGGTACACCACTAGTAACTGAACTCCAGGATGAATATTTCCCATCAACCACGATCCTCTGTTTTCTTACAGCTAGCCAATCCCTGATCCAAACCATCTCTGTAACCTCTTAAGAACCTGATTACCTTTCAAGATCTCAACACTCCTCCAATCCGAGCATCTTGCGCATCCATGATTTCTATCACTCCACCACTGACGGCCGTGCCTTCGGCTGCCTGGACCTTAAGCTCTGGAATTCTCTTCCTAAATCTCTCTACATCTCTCTCTTTCTTTAAAATGCTTCTTGAAACGTAGCTCATTGACTAAGCTTTAGGTCACCTGTCCTAATGTTTCCTTCTGTGGTCCCATGTCAAATCATAGAATCATATAGTGCAGAAGAGGCCCTCCGGCCCATCGAGTCCACACCGACACATTAGAAACATCTGAACTTCCATCTGATCCCATCTGCCAGCACTTGGCCCATAGCCCTGAATGTTATGACGTGCCAAGTGCTCATCCAGATGATTTTGTGTCTCTGTGCCCTGTTTGAGAGCACATTTCCAATCCATCTGACGAAGGAGCAGCGCTCAGAAAGCTAATGGTATTTGCTACCAAATAAACCTGTTGGACTTTAACCTTGTGTTGTTAAAACTCTTGCTGTATACAGGTGGGACAGAGGGATCCTGGGAATTGTCAACACTGATTTTGGTCCCCATGAAGTCTCATGGCATCAGGTCAAACATTGGTCAGCAAATCTCCTGCTGATTACCATCTGCCATTCTCTCCACTGATGAATCAGTTCTTCCTCATGTTGACCATCACCTGAAAGAATAGCGTGGACACAGGGTTTGGGACTTCAATGCCCATCACCAAAAGTGGTTCAATTGCATTACTAAATTGCATTACCAGGCTGCCAATAGGTGATGAGGAGCCGACAAGGAGGAAAGCAAACGACCGTCCTCAAGAATCTACCTATTGTAGATGCATCAATCCACAATAGTTTTGATAGGAGTGACCACTCTGCAGTCCACATGGAGATGACGTCCCGTCTTCACATTGAGAACATCCTCTACCGTATGACATTACCAATGTGCTAAATGGAATAGTCACAGAACATGCCTCGCAGTTAAATTCGGGATATCTAAGAGCGCTGTCGACCATCAGCAGCAGATCTGTATTCAGCCATAACCTGTAATCTCATGGTTCAGCATATCCCTCATTATACCATTATTATCACAGCAGAAGACCAACCCTGGCTCAATGAAGAGTGTAGAAGCACATTCCAGGATCAGCACCAGGCATATCTAAAAACTTAGGTGCTCAACCTGGTGAAACTACAATACAGGGCTTCATACATACTAAATAGCAGAAGAATCATGCTTATGGATAGAACTATGCCATTCCATAATGAGCAAATTCCTGCCCACATCCAAATACAGTAAAACCTGAACATTCAGGCTTCAATAAGTGGCAAGTAACATTTGCACCACATAATTGGTAGGCAAACATCGTTTGGAATTCTCTGGCAAATAACTCACCTCCTGACTCCTCAAAGCCTGTTCACTATCTACAAGGCACAAGTCACAAGTGTCATAGAATACTGTCCACAGATGAATACAGCTCCAACAACAGTCAAGGAGCTCTACACCATTCAGAACAAAGTAGCCCACTTGATCAGTGCCCCATCCACCACCGACGCACAGCAATAGTAGTGTACACCATCTACATGATGCACTGCAGCAATAAATCAAAGCTCTTTTGACAGAACCTTCCAAACCTGTATCCTGTACCACCTGGAAGGACAAGGGCTGCAAATGCATCAGATCATCATCTGCAGGTCCTCCTCCAAGTTACACACCATCCTGATTTGGAACTATATTCCTGCACAGTGGGTCAAAATGCTGGAACGCCCTTCTGAACTGCACTGTGGCTGTACCTACATCAAATGGACTATAGCAGTTCAAAACAGCTCCAGAGCTTTTATGGATGGGCAATAATGCTGGGCTTGCCAGTGACCCTCAAGAACAAATAAAACAGATAAAGCATATAAGAGTTGAGAAAATAGTCTGCAGCTACAGGAATTGGTCTCTCTATTCACTCCATACAAGCACTTCAGAACTTGAAAATGCTCAATCATATTACTTATTGATTTTCCTGCTCCAGTGTAAATAGTCCCAACATCCAAAAGCTGTCCAAATAACTATAATTTCCCACCACTAACAACATCATCATGGTGAATCTATGCTGAACAGTGGCTGTTGTCTTAATGTTCCTTCTATAAGGACATATCCAAAACTGCACAGAGTGCTTTAACTCTGACCTAACGACTGTTTTCTGCAAATTGATTACATGTTTAACCATGTACTCTTTACCCTTATTTGTAATACTCCAAATCATTTTCTTTCTGCTGATATTCAACCTCAATCGTGCTCAGTAATCTCTAAAGCAAGCTACTGAGCAATCCATCAATGAAATTTCTGTTTGGCCAAAACAGAGTATACATTCTTTCACCTGGAGATATTACACATACCTAGCCCAGAAATTTCGGGTGTAATCTGATGAGCGCCAAGTCTCAGGGATGTTGCAGGTGTTGAAGTTATATCATACGGACAAGGCTTCCATTGTTTTCCAGCCAAGATCGGATAACTAGTTATGACACCAGCTGCAGGTCTATACATCCAAATTTTATAAAAGTGAACCAGGGTGGTGAGTTAATAATCAACACAACCCCTGGAAACAAAACCGCTGAGTTTGGGTGAAATTTTCCACTCCCACCAGCAGTGGGAATCATGTTGAGTGGTTTGCATTAAAATGCCACATCACCAGAATTAAGCACCCCTTCAAAATAAGTTCGAGAATTTAGAATGTTCAGTTTACGATTGTGGATAAGTGGTGTGCACCTGGTGAACTCATCTTCCACAACTCGGAGGTCCAAAGATGTTGCTTTTTCCTTCTTGAAGACCTCATGTAATTATACTCATTGAGTGCAATTAGCAAACCCAGTGCCAAAGCTGGAGAAGGGAGGGATGGGCAGGCTTACCAAGGAAGTGTTTCTGGGCAAGTATGGGGGTTGGGGGGGGGGGGGGATTCAATGGTGTCAACAGTGGGGTCCTGGAGGAGAACTCAGGCTATTGGTGATAGGATGGAAGAGCCATAGTAAGAGAGGGGAGTGGGATGTGGTAGAGCGGCAGACCCAGGGTGAGAGACTGATAGGTGATTGCCTCATCGGGTGGGTCACAGAGCGGGATTAGACAGGTGGCTCTGAAAGATGGACATGAGGTTGGGAATGCTGTCGGCTCTGAGGGGAGGAAAGGCATGTCGAGGAGGATAGTGATATGGTTCATGGTAACAGGGGGAGGTTCAAGGATGACAGAGGGGGGGGGGGAATGGTGATATTGGGTGGGTCGATGGATTGCGGGGTGTGGAAAGTTGGTGTTTGACAGAAGGATGTGGTGGAGCGAGTTTAAGGGTGGTTTTGCATTATACATCCAAAGAAACCTTGACCAAGAGATTAGTCAGTCAGATCAGGGTCAGTACACACAGCTGACTAAAGGAACACCCCAATAATTGAGGCAACCGGATGTCATAGATGCTCACTTATGTTCTCCTCGCTGTTGTGAAGGTTGCATTGCAGCAAGTTTGTTCCTTACTTATGGATCATGTAACATCATTATCTCAGCCTTCATTCGGTGTCATTTGCCATCGGCTGCAGTCAGCGGCAGGGAGGGAGGGAGGTGGATGGCAACTAACTTGTAACTCCAAACCTCAACCTCAAGAAAGGACTTGAGCAGCAAGAGGCAGTTGGGCCTCTACAAAGGTAAAAAGGCTGACAAACATGGAATATTGCAACAGCAAGTACTGACCCGACCATGGGTGTATTGCAAGTGGTGCCCTTATGTAAAGGTGAGTGAAGGCAATGTCGGAGATGCCCTAGTAGGTCCTGAAATGTGATTGCTCACATCTGCCAGATTCTCTAGTATGAGTTGCGGACTCTGTAGGATGAGTGCAGAGCTCCTGGCCTACAGTACATGAATATCTGTCCGGATGCCCTTTAAATATGGACCTTCCACCCCATGAGGTAACAGCAAGACAGGTGACTTCTTGCCCACCCCACCACAAGATTTACTGAGCTACTCAATGATGCATAATTAATTAGCTGAAAAGCAGATCAAACAAGTGTACCCACTCCACCACCCAGCAAGAATCATGCTGATTTTCATAGAATCCTATGGCGGGAGCACCTGGAGGAAACCCACGCAGACACGGTGAGAATGTGCAAACTCCACATGGACAGTGACCCAAGCCGGGAATCGAACCCAGGTCCCTGGCACTGTGAGGCAGCAGTGCTAACCACTGTGCCACCGTGCTGCCCTGCCTTACCACTGCACTTATTCTCCAGAATGGAAAATTCTGCTCTCTGTCATGGAGAACTTGGTTTCAATCTTTCATCATCACACGTCCCGTTGGGCCATTTCAAACCTCAAGAAAGATTAATTTTCCCAACCTACCACATGGAGAACAATTACTACTCTGTCATTAAGTAACACAAAGTATGAGTTTAAACATTCAGCAGGAAGAGAACAAATTAATAAACTGTGGGCAGCACAGAGGCATGCTGCCTCAAATCGCCAGGGACCCGGGTTCAATTCCGGTCAGGGGGACTAGCTAGGGTAAATACATGGGGTTATGGGAATAGAGTCTGGTCGGGATTGTGGGTCGGCATAGACTCGATGGGCCAAAAGGCCCCTTTCTGCACTGCAGGGATTCTATGATTCTAATACTAGAAAATGTGTAGACTGAGCCACATACTTAATAAGTTCTCACTAAGAACAAGACTGAGCATCCTTCCAAATCAATGGAATTTAAAAAAAAGACTCTCCATGAAAACACACAGACTTACCTAAAAACGTGCCAATGAAAAAGACACCCAGAGGTACATTTATTACAGGACTGGTAATGTTAATGAACCAGTTTGGCAGGAAAGGAGTAATTCTCAAGAATATGATATAATTTATAAGATGCTCCCTGTGCTTGTCAACCTGTAAGAAAATGTTCAAAAAACAGATGGAAATTAGGCACAATTTGTAGTCTACTGCATTCAGCCATGAATACTCTTGCACTCTCTTCTTTAAAGATAACTTCATTAGCAAGTTTACAATGGACTTAAGTTATATAACATTGCCACATTACATACAGCAAAACATCACTGACTAATAATTTCTTTGATTGAGTATACTCCTAACACAACAGTTGTATGTTTGATCATGTAATGACAGATCACGCAGGTGAACTAATGACCTCCCCTGATGACACACCACTGGAAAATGCATGAAAGCATAACCAAAATAATTCCACACACCCATTTTATTTACATGAGGATGTTTCCATATTACGTGCATTCCCCTTCACTTGCAACAACTTGGGCAATACTGTCCATTAGTCATGCAAAGTATCTGGAATGAACCCCAAATCTTACTGCTCCTACTGCTTTGCAAGGCAAGACTGTGATTTTTGCTCCTTGCTCCTCTCTTTCCTTCTAAGCTTCGGAATGGTATTTGACCTAAAGCTGTTAGACAACTTAAAATATTTAAATTATTTTAATAATGTCTTGAAGTAATTTTCTTTTTAATATTCATATTCTGTATTTCCAAGAGGATGGAAGGCCAACCTATTACAGAGTGCCACTAATGTCTCTCACAACCTTCTGCAAGGAAGCCTTAGAGACCATCCGTCATGACTCACTTTAACCATTTCTTATTCTCTCCTTCAGATGTTATAACTTTTATTATACTTTTCTTGTACAGGCCATTCAGATCACGTAGCAAATTTACCTCTGTCGTTCAATGTTAGACCTCCAACATTCAGCACCATCTCACCATCCTAATATGAGAACATCCTATAACTTTAGCAATTCTCCATTAAAGAGAAAGGAAAAATAACTTAGGTAAATGCAGGTTGCAGTTTGACTCAAATGGAGATCAAAGCAAGAAATTGACTTGGCATGAACAGTCATAGCAAATATTCTTTCCAAATTTGAAGGATTTCATGTCATTGGTTTTCTGTGTTGTCAAAATACTGATTAGTAATAGCATTAGTAAAATATATTAAACGGGACCAAATTTTACTTTCCAATAATTTCAGTTAAACTAAATAAAGGATGCTTTTTGGCATTGGTATTCATTACCATGAATAAATGCTGACATTAATTTTCCATTAGCTTTGTCTGGAATGGCAGCCCTGAGGTTGTCAGCAAAGTAAACAAGGCAATACACATCAGCAAAAGTCAACAGGATTAATGCTCATGGGAAACAACCATGAAACAAAAATAGAAAATATTCAAAAAACACAGCAAGTCTGTCAGCATCCACTGAGGAAATAGACAAATTTCCATTTTGGAAGTAATCCCTTCTGCAGAACTGAAATGATTTGTTATAGTACATGGGGTCAAACTCCACTCTAAATTTAGTTACCTTAGAATATAATTTCTCCTGCCCTCTTCCTGATTGTCTTCTCATATTGTTTTTTAAATTTTCAGTTCAGAGGGTTCAAATCTGAAACGTAGACTTGCGTGTTTTCTCCACCAAAGCTGACTGACTGGTTGAATGCTTCTAGCATTTTGTTTGTGTTTTAGATTTTCAGCATCAGCAGTATTTTGCTTTTTAAGTTTTTTGGCTGGAGGGGATTGAGCAGCTAACACTCATGCCTGCTTCATAAAGGACAGTAATGTATTTCTTTAGTTGATCGGCCTGTACATCTATATCTAGCAGTCAGTCAGTGGGGAATGCAGTAACCCAGATAAGAAGCCTAACAATGACTTTAGATGCAGCTGTACAAGTCAAGTGACTCTAGAAGATCAAGTATATGTTAAACAAAATGCCTCACAACATAAATTAAAGCCTTGGGAACAGCATTTGGCATTACAAAATCACTCTAAAAACCGTACGTCAGTGGCTACATTATTTAGCATTCTTCTTCTAAACTTCACATTGATTAATATCACTCAATAGAATCTTTGAATCACTGAAAATGAAAGTAATGTTACCTGTTGTGACCATTTTGTTGCCCTGTCTGTCAAATATTTATAAACAATTGGTCGTCCAACTAAATACGAAAGCATGTAGCAAAAGGAAGCTCCAACCCCAGAACACTGTAATGATTGCACAAAAACAAAATCCATATTAAATTAATTTTCAAAAAAGGGTTACTTCACAAATGTGGTTACATTTCATAACATACAACTCAAATTGTTGTCAACTTGCCTCCACTACAGGAAGTATTTCACAACACAGGAACAGGAGGCGGCCATTTAGTTCCTTTAACTGTTTCGCAGACTCCTGGATGAAATATTCCCTTCCCTCCCCACTAGCGAATCAAGTCAAAAATCCCAGAATAAATTTCTCTTTACTAATTAGTTACACAAAGTGTGGAAGAAGGCCATTCAGCCTGTGGTGTCCATGTTGACTCTCTACAAGAGAGCAAATACAAAAGAATGCAGAACAAAAGCAAGCTTTGAGAATAAACTGCTACCCTCAATCATAATACATGGATTAAAGAGGAGACATACAAATACCCTTTAAATGTACAGTGCAATAGTAGCAAGGGGTTATATATGCATTTCACTTCAAGAATTCTAATCCTCTTATTGTATGCCCTTAATTTCATTATTTAACAAATTATTCGGCCTAAACTTTGTTAGTTTCATCAACACTGGTGTCTCCAAGTAGTCAAAATAATTTCTAGCTGCAAATCTAGCCATAAAAAGACAGCCTAAGGTAGATTAAGAACTGCAATATTAAGAAGGAATATCAGAAAGAAGAGATTTAGCAAGACAAAAGGCTTTCTTTCAAAAAAATATAACGAATGGCTCACAAGCTGCTACTAAAATGCACAGAATCTAAACCAGCCCATCAGTTTGTGAAGTGCACATCTTGCTGGCTACAGGTCAAAAGTTAAATTTTCCAAGTCTACTTAAAAGCAGCTGCTAGGAAGCCATGTTTATGGGTCATACAGACCAAGAAACCCCCATATGACTTTTGATCCCCTGTCTGTTCAGAGTTGGCACTCAGCCATGGAAATGGCTAGAGAATTACAATAGGCCTTAGTGCCCTGGGGAGGGAAAAGATGGGAAAATAATCAGGATTATCATTCTTAATCACCATTTTCTGTTGAAAAATGCATGAGTGAGCTTTGCACAAGGGAACAATTGGGTTCAGTTATTGCACAAAGTGTAATTGAATCCTTATCATTGTTTCTGTTCACAGATTAAAAATTACTACTTGGGGCAGTCTGTACTTTTGGAATCATACTCCATGAGTCATTGCCTTTACAACAGAAGTTAGGGACAGGAAAGAGAAGAAAAGTCACCCTAGATTGCTTTCCTGTACTAACTGGATGGGTGTAAGTAGGGCCGATTAGGGACCAAACAGGAGATTTACATATGAAGGCAGGAGGCATGGTTAAATTGGTAAATAAATACTTCGCAATTGTCTTTACCAAGGAAGCAGTTGTCACCCAGGCCATGGTGACAGAGGAGGAAACCCTTGTCACTCGAAGGGTTCAAAATTGATGAGGTATTAGATAAACTGTTGAACTTGAAGTTGACAAAGCACTGGGACCAGATGAGATGCACTCAAAAGATGTTGAAGGAAGAGAGGGGGGAAATTGCAGGGGCACTGGTCATAAGAACATAAGAAATAGGAGCAGGAGTTGGCCATCTAGCCCCTCGAGCCTGCCCCGCCATTCAATAAGATCATGGCTGATCTGACGTGGATCAGTACCACTTACCCGCCTGATCCCCATAACCCTTAATTCCCTTACCGATCAGGAATCCATCCATCCGCGCTTTAAACATATTCAGCGAGGTAGCCTCCACCACCTCAGTGGGCAGAGAATTCCAGAGATTCACCACCCTCTGGGAGAAGAAGTTCCTCCTCAACTCTGTCTTAAACTGACCCCCCTTTATTTTGAGGCTGTGTCCTCTAGTTTTAACTTCCTTACTAAGTGGAAAGAATCTCTCCGCCTCCACCCTATCCAGCCCCCGCATTATCTTATAAGTCTCCATAAGATCCCCCTTCATCCTTCTAAACTCCAACGAGTACAAACCCAATCTCCTCAGCCTCTCCTCATAATCCAAACCCCTCATCTCCGGTATCAACCTGGTGAACCTTCTCTGCACTCCCTCCAATGCCAATATATCCTTCCTCATATAAGGGGACCAATACTGCACACAGTATTCCAGCTGCGGCCTCACCAATGCCCTGTACAGGTGCATCAAGACATCCCTGCTTTTATATTCTATCCCCCTCGCGATATAGGCCAACATCTCATTTGCCTTCTTGATCACCTGTTGTACCTGCAGACTGGGCTTTTGCGTCTCATGCACAAGGACCCCCAGGTCCCTTTGCACGGTAGCATGTTTTAATTTGTTTCCATTGAGATAGTAATCCCCCATAATCTTTCAGTCTCCCTTCAACTGAGGGGAGATGGCAGAGGATTGAAGAATTACAAACAAAGCCGTAACTCAAAAAGGATAAGCCCAGCAATTACAGACCAGCTAATTTAACTGTGATGGGGAAGCTTCGAGAAACAATTGTTCACGATAGAATTAACAGTCACATGGAAACATGTTGGGTGATTAGGTAGAAATAGCATGCATTGCTCAAGGGAAAATCATGTTTAACTAATTTACTGGAGCTTTTTTGATGAGTTAACAGGAAGTGTCGATGAGGGTAATACTGTTGATGTGGTTTACATGATTTTCCAAAAGGCCTTCGATATGTTACCTCACAACATACTTGAGAAAAGTCATAAAAGAGACAGTAGCAAACTGGATACAAAAATTGGCTGAGTAATAGGAAACAGTTAGCAATGAAGGATACGTTTCGGACTGAAGGAAGGTTTACAGTGGAGTTCCCCAGGGGTCAATATTATCCTTACCCATCTTGATATACATTAATGTTCTGGATCTTGATGCACAGGGGACAATTTTAAAGTTTGTTGATGATATAAAACTTGGAAATATTGTAAACTATGAGGAGGAGAGAGCAGTATTTCAAAAGAACATAGACAAGTTGGTGGAATGGACAGACAGGTGGCAGATTAAGTTAAATGTAGAGAAGTGCGAGATAATTCATTTTGGCAGGAAGAACATTGAAAGACTGTACAAAATAAAGGATACAACTTAAAGGAGCAGAGGGACCTGAGTGTACATATGCATAGATCATTGAAGGTGGCAGGACAGATGGAGAGAGCAGCTAATAAAACATACAGTATCCTAGGCTTTATTAATAGTGGCATAGAGTACAAGAGCAAGGAAGTTATGCTGAACTTACACAAAACATTGGTTAGACCTTAGCTGGAGTATTAGGTTTAGTTCTGGGTACCACACAACAGGAAGAATGTGAATACATGGGAGACAGTGCAGAAGAGGTTCACAAAAATTATTCCAGGGATGAGAAACTTCAGTAATGAGGGTAGATTGGAGAAATTGGGACTGCTCTCCTTGGAGAGGAGAAAGCTAAGAGGAGATTTGATAGAGATGTTCAAAATCATGGAGGGAGCTGGAGAGAGCATATAGGGAGAAACTGTTGCCCCTCATAAAAGGATCAAGAATAAGAGGACACAGATTTAAAGTAAAATTCAAAAGAAGCAAATGCAACAAGAGAGAGTGGTTTCGTACAGCGAGTGGTTCGAGTCTGGAATGCATTGGAGACCGGTTCAATCAGACATTCAAGAGGGCATTAGATGATTATTTGAATAGAAACAACGTGAAGGTTGCTAGACTGAATGGCCTCCTTTTGCACTGTAACAATTCAATGATAGAGGGGTGGTGTGTAGTGACACATCCTAAAGAGACAAATTATTACATTGAACATTCAGTTTCGGGATAAGGTGTAGAAGAATCCCTGGGTACTGATAATAAATCACTACAGCAGCAACATATATTAATACAGCCAGGCTATTCAAAAAGTAAACAAAGCACTGTGGTTCACTTCTTGAGCTGTAAATCAAGCTTGCATTAACCTTGCATAGAATCTAGGGTAGATCATACTTGGGAGTACTGTGAACAGTTGTGGTCTCCATATTACAAAAATGATAGAGACAATGGAGAAAAAGAGTGATTTACTGGAATGATACTAAAACCTATCAGGAGAGGTTGAACAGGCTGGAGACTCGCTTCACTACAAAACAGAAAACTGAATGGTGATCTGATAGAGATCTTATAAGATTATGGAAATATATCAGGTAGACTTGGAGAAAATTGAAACTCAAGGTTATTAATATATGATTGTCATGAATAAGTCTCCCCTCAGCCACCTATGTTCAAAAGGAAACCTCCAGCTATCCAATCTTTCCGCTTGCAATAAAACCTATTTTCCAGGAAACATCCTCTGTAACCTCTCTAGCGTGAATGTAACGTGGTGACGAGATTCACGCACAGTACTCTGGCTGTGGTTTAACTAATGTTTTATACAGTTCCAGCATGTGAGAACAAATGTTCCATATTATCAACAATAAATTTATTCCACTTTATCAGCTTACCAGACAGACGAGGAACAATGCTAAAGGAAATGGGTACAAAAACCCTGAGAGGATGCTAAGAAATATGGAACCAGGTATGGCAAAAGTCTGTAAACTGGAGAATAAGGTCAAGGATTATTTTGCAAAATATGGTACGCTGTGCAACAATATCTTAAATTCACACAGTTGCACTCTATCATGAATACTGTACTTTAAATATCCTTTAATGTATTCATACACATTCACCATATCAGCAAGAATAATGACACCATAGCAGCGTTTTAGTCATGTGATGATATTGGAACAGTGACCTGAACATTGAACAAATCTTAAGTTAACATTAGGCATGCAAATTAGACAACTAATCACAACCTTACCATGAAGTGGAGACAATTAAAATAAAATGTTTCAATAAAATTGAGAATCTCCAAACAAACCAATTAATTTGTAGGTAATGAGCAGTAGATGCTCAAGGTGAAGAAAAAATTGATATAATCCTAGAATCCCAAAAATGCAGAAGGGGACCATTTCGCCCACCGAGTCTGCATTCTTACCCAGGCTCTCTCCCTCGCCATATCCCGTAATCCTGCACAAGATATCCTTGTCCCTCACACAAATTTGTTGATAGTCAACAAGCATCACAAGTATTTATAGAGTGAGAACTGCATTCAGATTAGATCTATATAAAGCATTCACTGCCTTGCCTGCTTCTAGAGTCCTCCTGCACCAGCCTGAAAGAGAGGAAACCAATTGTCCACCAGGAGAGCAGTTCTTATTTTTCTATAACGAAAAGGACTGGTTACCAATCAGCACTCCCATGGTTGCATGCTTTACAGAGATAATCTGACATATGTTGAAAGGGGTGGATGAGAATCAAAAAAAAGCATTTGAAAATTGTCTGCTTTGGCTTAGTGGTCGCACTCCTGCCTCAGAGGCAGAAGCTTGTGGGTTCAAGTCTTACTCAAGAGACTTGAAAACATAACCCAAGCTGAGGAAGTCCTGAACTGTTAATCTTTTGGATGAAACATTAAACTAAGCTATTTTTAGTCTGCGCAAGTAAATATAAAAGTACTATGGTAGTGTACTCCCCATAGCCCTGGCTAACATTTATGCCTCATGCATCATCAATAAAACAGATTCTGATCATCATCTCTGTCATTTGTGGGGTATTAAACCTGTAAATTGGCTATTGCATTTCCCTATTATAGAATCACAGAAACCCTACTGTACAGAAAGAGGCCATTCGGCCCATCGAGTCTGCACCAACCACAATCCCACCCAGGCCCTATTCCCATATCCCTACATATTTACCCACTAATTCCTCTAACCTACGCATCTCAGGACACTAAGGGCAATTTTTAGCATGGCCAATCAACCTAACCCACACATCTTTGGACTGTGGGAGGAAACCGGAGCACCCGGAGGAAACCCACGCAGACACGAGGAGAATGTGCAAACTCCACACAGACAGTGACCCAAGCCGGGAATCGAACCCAGGTCCCTGGAGCTGTGAAGCAGCAGTGCTCACCACTGTGCTACCGTGCCGCCCTGACCGCCTATATTAATGCAGTGGCTGTACATCAAAATTAATTTATTGGCTGCAAAGAACTTTGGGACATCCTGGGTTCATAAAAGGTACTTCATGTTTGCAAATTCTTTCCGAAACAGAACTTTGCAAATTTTCCAGTTGAAAGGAAGAGTTTCAGTACCATGACTGTCCTGTAACACTCTCCTTACATGCTCATTCCTACAAACAAATATATCTGAAACATTTAACTACATTTTAACTTACTTTTTCACATGAATAGTGTTTGAGAAACATATGATCATGTTGCCAGGAGGGGGGTAATGGGGAGTAAAGTTGACATTGAAAAATGTGACACTCAACAATTGGAATGAAGAACAACTGAGATTGTGTTGATCCATATCTGTGCTGGCAACACCCAGAACTACCATCACTCATTTTTGACCCTCCATTACGAGTGTTGGATGAGCAGAATATTTCCTCCAATTAAATACTGGGAAGGGCAAAGTCATTTCTTTCATCCCAACCACAAAACCATGTTCGCTGAACACTGAATGTATCTGTCCAGGCTGAATGAGACTTTATTTAACCTTAGTGTCCTATTTGACCCACAGATGAGCTTCCGACCCCCCTATCCTTTATCATCACAGTGGGCTACGTCCACCTCTTTAACAGTTCACCTATCGCCACAACAGGTTCATTGCAGACGCCATCTCCCTGACCCTACACTCAACCCTGGGACACCTGGATAACAAAGACTCCTATTTGTTGACTACAGCTCAGCTTTCAACACCATAATTGCAACAAAACTCCTCTCCAAACTCTGTAGCCTAGGACTCAGCTCCTCCGTCACTGGATCCTAGACTTCCTAACCCACAGACCGCTATCAGTAAGGATGGGCAACATATCTCCTCCATGATTAACCTAAACAATGGTGCCTCCCAAGTCCGTGTCCTCAGTCCCTTACTATACCCCTTATACACTTATGACTGTGTGGCCAAATTCCCCTCCAACTTTATTTTCAAATTTGCAGATGACACCACCGTAGTGGGTCAGATCTCAAACAATGACGAGAAGGAGTACAGGAAAGAGATAGAGAATCTGCTGAAATGCTGCGACAACAATAATCTCTGCCTCAATGTCAGTAAAACAAAGGAGATAGTCATCGACTTCAGAAAACGTAGTGGAGGACATGTCCCTATCTATATCAATGAGGATGAAGTGGAAATGGTCGAGAGCTTCACGTTTTTAGGTGTCCGGATAACCAACAACCCGTTCTGTCCCTGCACACTGATGCTATAGTTAAGAAAGCCCACCAATATCTCTACTTTCGCAGGACTATCACCAATTTTTACAGATGCACTATAGACAGCATCCTTTCCGGATGTATCACAGCTTGGTATGGCTCCTGCTCTGACCAAGGCCGCAAGAAACTACAAAGGCCTGTGAACGTAGCCCAGTCCATTACTCAAACCAGCCTCCCATCCATTAACACTGTCTACACTTCCCGTTGCCTTGGAAAAGCAGCCAGCATAATCAAGGACCCCATGCACCGTGGACATATTCTCTTCCACCTTCTTTCGTCGGGAAAAAGATACAAAAGTCTGAGATCACTTACCAATCGACTCAAGAAGTTTCTTCTCTGCTGCCATCAGATTTTTGAATCGACCTACTGTATATTCAGCTGATCTTTCTCTACCACCTAGCTATGACTGGAGAACTATATTCTGTACCCTCTCCTTTCCTTCTTCCTGATGTTCTCTATGAACGGTATGTGCCTGTATAGTGTGCAAAACCAATACTTTTCACAGTATTCCAATAGGTGACAAAAATAAAATCAACATTGCCCATCTTCACTTCACCTCATCCGCTGTTGAAACCTTTATCCATTCTTTTGTTTCCTCTAAATACAACTATTTCAATGTTCTCCAGCCACCCACCCACTCTGCACCCTCCATAATGAGCTCATTCAAATTTCTGCTGCCCATATTATAACTCACACCGAGTTTCATTCAACCATCACCACTGTTTACAAGACTAACATTAGCACACAGTCTGGCAAATCTCAATTTAAAAGTTTTCAAATTCCTCCATGGTTTTGCATTTCTCTATTCCTTTAGCCTCCCTCCGCCTTACAGCCTTCTGAGAACTCTGTGCTCCCCAATTTTGGACTCTTATTCATTCCTGATTTTGATCACCATTGGCGGCCATGTAATTAACTGCCTAAGCTGCAAACTCTTGAAGCCCATCCCTAAACTTCTCTGTCCCGCTCTCCTAATAAAGTGCTCCTACTACCTACCTCTTTGACCAAGTTTTGATCAACTATTCTAATACCTCCTGTGGCAGTGTCAAATTTTGTTTGCTAGCACTTTATGAAGACTCTACTACAAATGCAAATTGTTACCATTCTACCGGGCGAAAAAGCTACTGCACCAGAATTAAGTAAGTTTATTTATTAGTGTCACAAGTAGACATACATTCCCTCATAGCGCCAGGGATCTGGGTTCGATTCCTGGCTTGAGTCACTGTCTATGTGGAGTTTGCACGTTCTCCCTGTGTCTGTGTGGGTTTCCTTCAGGTGCTCCGGTTTTCTCCGACAATCCGAAAGACGTGCTGGTTAGGTGCATTGAGCATGCTAAATTCTCCCTCAGTGTACCCGAACAGGCGCCAGAGTGCGGCGTCTAGGGGATTTTCACAGTAACTTCATTGTACTGTTGATGTATGCCGACCTTTGACACTAATAAATAAAGTTTAAACATTAACACTGCAATGACATTACTGTGAAAATTCCCTAGTTGCACTCCGGTACCTGTTCAGGTACACGGAGGGAAAATTTAGCATGGCCAATGCACTAACCACCACATCTTTCGGACTGTGGGAGGAAACCGAAGCACCCGGAGAAAATTCATGCAGACACGGGGAGAAAGTGCAGACAGTGACCCAAGCCAGGAATCGAACCTGGGTCCTTGGCACCGTGAGGGAGCAGTGCTAACTACTGTTGCTCTTTGATCACTGTTAATTTAACCGATTTGTCAGGCTGGCAAAAGGATGCTACAATTGGACTCAGTGCCATGGTTTGAGGAGGAGAAAATGGAATCAGCCACAATTACAGCTTTTGACTATTTTTTTGCAACTCATGCTGAAAATGGGCACGTGGTTGTTTGCAGTTAAATAGCCCGCTAATATTCAGTCCACAGGCTGATATATGAACAATGAGGACGAGATGTACAACACATTTTATCCAGCATCAGGACTGCATATCTCTAACTGTGAAAACACTCTTGTACATACAGCATAACACAAGTTAAAACACAGGAGATGTTCTTCAAAGCCAAAGTAGAAAAATAGTGTTTCACGCAATACTAAACCATAAAAGAATCAATAACCATCCTGCTACTACAGTCTTTTGTAAAATGAAGTAATTTCATGAGCTAATGGATCCATCATAGTTTCCATCCACAAGGCAAAATTTTGGCTACTTACCACTCAAGGGTCCCTTTCTTATTTTCCCAAAATCTAACTATTTAGAGTGAAACACATTTTTTTGAACATTCTGCAACCTTCATCTATTAAGTGAAGTCATCTTATTTTTATACAGAAAGCAACGTGAACAGGAGATGCGCTATATTTTTTCGGAGTCATTTACATGTATTTTTTAATCACCTGTTTTCAGTTCCCTTCACAACCACTCCTTAGCATTGAGGGCTTCACCATAACTACTTGAATCTAATGCTAAGAGTTACAAGTACAGCACAGATTGACTCTTGATTTTTCCTTCCTTCCTTCTTTGTGCGTTGTGTGTCACACATCTGTTTCATGTCTCCCCCAGTGGCACCATCAAAACCAAGGGCACATTATGCAAGCAAAAATGAGCTTTCTTTCGAAGTACATAGTGTACAAGCACATTGTGTAGCTCAAAAAACATTAGAATCTATTTAATAAAGTAGTGCTCCACCTTGTAAGTATGCAAACATGGTGCTGATTACATGTGAAAGGATACAAAATATATGTGGTAAAGTATGCTACCAATACTTGTACATAATAGGTGTCCTTGTATTTGGAAAGAACCTTTCCCAATGCCTTGGCATCATCCATGTCTTTCGGAATTACAATGGTCTTTTGCTCCTCTCTATTAAAAATCAAAAGACAGAATGATAAGGTTAATAAACAGCTTTAAGGCAAATATCATTTGAATGCTATTACTTGATAGAAAATATTTCCCATAGTACATTTTTTTTGTTGGATGATCCAGCTTCACCCTCTATGTTCTTTGAATCACATCTATGAATAATCTTAATTGCATTTGATGGACAGAGATGAAGATGTGTGAGGTGGTGGTATTGGGGTGGGAAGAGACACCACTGCCTTCAATATGAGCAGATCCAATTCTAAGTAACCAGTCAACCAAACAGCCTCCACTACTGCAATGGAGTGGAGCTTATTCGATAGCTCTTTCAAAGGATTGACACAGCCCTGATGGTCTGTGGTGGGGGTTTTTGGAGAAGATACTGAGGAACAGGATATATGTACATTTGGAGGAAAAAGGATTACTTGGTGACAGGCAGCATGGTTTTGTACGGGGGAGGTCACATCTCACCAACTTGATTGAGTTTTTTGAAGACGTGACAAAGAAAATTGATGAGGGAAGAGCTGTGGATGTAATTTATATAGACTTTAGATGTTTGACAAGGTCCCACATGGCAGACTGGTACAAAAACCAAAATCACATGGGATTCGGGGTGGGCTGGCTAGATGGATACAGAACTGGCTTGATCGTAGAAGAGAGAGAGTAGTGGTGGAAGGATGTTTTTCAGAATGGAGATCTGTAGCTAGTGGTGTTCTGCAGGGATCTGGGACCTCTGTCATTTGTAGTATATGTATATGAAATGATCTGGAGGAAAATGCGAGTGGTCTGACTAGTAAGTTTGCGGATGACATGAAGATTAGTGGAGTTGCTGATTGTGCCGAGGATACAACAGGATATAGACAGATTGGAGACTTGGGCACAGAAATGGCAGATAGAGTTTAATCTGGACAAATGTGAACTGATGCATTTTGGAGGATCAAATTTAGGTATGAATTATACTGTAAATGGCAGAACCCTTAGGAACATTAACATACAGAGGGATCCGGACGTGCAGGTCCACAGTTCCTTAAAAGTGACAACACAGGTGGCCAAGGTGATTAAGGAGGCATATGGCAAGCTTGCCTTCATCAGTTGGGACATTGAGTATAAACGTTGGGAAATAATGTTGCAGCTATATAAAACCTTGGTCAGGCTGCATTTGGAGTATTGCATGCAATTCCAGTTATCCCACTACCAGAAGGATGTCGAAGCTTTGGAGAGAGTGCAAACAAAGTTCACCAGAATGTTGTCTGGTCTTAAGGGTGTTGGCTATGACGAGAGGTTGAATAAACTAGGATTATTTTCACTGGAAAGATGGAGGCTGAGGGGAGACCTGATAGAGGTCTACAAAATCATGAGAGGCATAGACCGGGTGGATAGTCAGAGGCTATTTCCCAGGGTGGGAGTGTCAATTACACAGGTTCAAGGTGAGAGGGGGAAAGTTTAAGGGAGACGTGTGGGGGAAGTTTCTCACGCAGAGTGTGGTGGGTGCTTGGAACACGCACCAAATTACAGATTTGGAAGACTGATGGTTGTGTACATGAATTTAAGGCTGGAGGAATTAGAGATAGGGTGATGCAAAGTCATGGACAGATTTGAAGCTTAGGACAAGGAATTAAAGGTAATGCTTCAGGACAGTGTCAGTGTCGGATTAGTTAATTGCATATAATTAACTTTGATTTTTCAGAATTTAATTTTTAACATACATATTTAATTTTCAATTACTATTTTGTGTTGAATTCATACTGTGAACATTGGTGATAATGCGTACAACTGAAAATGCATCATTTTAAAACCCAAATAAACTAGGGAAAAGTGGTGAAATCAACAGTAGACAAACAGTTAGATATTATTAAACATTTCATAGAATCCCTACAGTGCAGGAGGCCGTTCGGCCCATCGAGTCTGCACCAACCACAATCCCACACAGGCTCTACCCTCATAACCCCATGCATTTACCCTGCTAATCCCCCTGACACTACGGTCAATTTAGCATGGCCAATCCACCTAACCCACACATTTTTGAACTGTGGGAGGAAACCGGAGCACCCGGAGGAAACCCATGAGACACGGGGAGAAAGTGCAAACTCCACACAGTGATCTGAGACCAGAATTGAACCCGGGTCCCTGACGCTGTGAGGCAGCAGTGCTAATCAGTGCCACCGTGTTGCCCATTCATCTTGGAGCACAGTTCCAACATAGCTAGCAGCTCTCTGGTATCTTCCCTTCTTGACCATTTTTCATCTTTGAGCCACTGCAATAAACCACTTAAATTGTGGGAACATCGTAAATCTTACATGTGATTATTCTCACCAAACATTGGAAGAACCTTGCCAACAAAGGGTCATTGGACGGAAATCAGGAGAAGCACGCCAGGTCAATTTTTATCCCCTTTGGTATACCAATGGTGACAACAGTAACCAGAACCAATGGAACTCAACACAGATCCAGAATTCAAACTGAGACATAAGTCTATGGTGGTGTAATTATCCATTGGAGCTTTCAAAGGAGCTGCATCATCTAATTTTATATAATCCTTGCAGAGGATAATGTTGCTTGTTACTAGATACTGAGACTAATCTTGTTCTGATTGCATCCAACACAACCCAAGACAAAAGTGTGCTAAGAGAGTTGTTCTGTACTGATCATGCCACAGTAGCAACTCATACCAAGGAACATCTTCAGTGGTAAATAGTTAGAGACTCTCACTCCGGAAAGGAGTTTGGTCTCTCGCACCTGAAGAGAGCAGAGTTTGACCATCAGCAAATGATCATCTTGGTCCAGGACATTACAATATCACTATGAATCAGCATTGATAATGCGATAACATAACTTAAAAGGAGCAGAAGTAGGCCATCTGGCCCCTCGAGCCTGCTCCGCCATTCAATAAGATCATGGCTGATCTTTTCGTGGACTCAACTCCACTTACCCGCCCGCTCATCATAACCCTTAATTCCTTTACTGTTCAAAAATTTATCTATCCTTGCCTTAAAAACATTCAATGAGGTAGCCTCAACTGCTTCACTGGGCAGGGAATTCCACAGATTCACAACCCTTTGGGTGAAGAAGTTCTTCCTCAACTCAGTCCTAAATCTGCTCCCCCTTATTTTAACGCCATGCCCCCTAGTTCTAGTTCTGCCAGTGGAAACAACTTCCCTGCTTCTGTCTCATCTATTTCTTTCATAATCTTATGTTTCTATCAGATCTCCCCTCATTCTTCTGAATTCCAATGAGTATAGCCCCAGTCTACTCAGTCTCTCCTCACAAGCCAACCCTCAACTCCGGAATCAACCTAGTGAATCTCCTCTGCACCCCCTCCAGTGCCAGTATATCCTTTCTCAAGTAAGGAGACCAAAATTATACACAGTACTCCAGGTGTGGCCTCACCAGTACCTTATAGAGCTGCAACATAACCTCGTTGTTTTTAAACTCCATCCCTCTACCAATAAAGGACAAAATTCCATTTGCCTTCTTAGTTACCTGCTGCACCTGCAAACCAACTCCTTGTAATTCTTGCACAAGGACACCAGGTCCCTCTGCATTTTTTACCATTTAAATAATAGTCCATTTTGCTATTATTCCTACCAAAATGGATGACCTCACATTTACCAACATCGTACTCCATTTACCAGACCCTCGCCCACTCACTTAGATTATCTATATCCCTTTGCAGACTTTCAGCGTCCTCTGCACACTTTGCTCTGCCACCCATCTTAGTGTCATCTGCGAATTTTGACACACTACACTTGGTCCCCAACTCTGATGCAGGAGGTTGTGGATAGCTTCATATATCTAGGCTCCACAACTATCAGCAATCTGTTACTTCATGCTAATATCAATACGAACATAACAGCTACAACGTTTCCAATGGACAAGCTGAATAAGTGTGAGAAACAACAGCAACCTGAAGAAGAACACGAAAAATTGTAATTCTACCAACTCCTGTGTTCTCAGTGCACTCCTCTATAGTTGAGACCCAGCAAGAGAAAAGGCTAAACAGATTCCACCTTCACTGTCCCAGACATGGCATCTCATAGTGGGTCAGTTCTCCATCTGAGGTCCTGAATCGTGTTAATTCTATCAACAACACTTCTTCTTAGACAGTCCCTTGGGAGTCGAAGATGACTTGTGTCTAGGCCACAAATGAGTTCTCAGCTGACTGAGGAGCCCAATGTGCGAGCTATGGTTTCTATCCCTAGTGGGGCAGATGGTAGTTGGAGGAGTGGGTGGGATGCCCAAGTTGCCATGCTTTTCTTTCACGGTCAACACTTTGCTTCAGGTTTCTCTCGCTGATGAAACTCGAGGTGTTCAGCTCCTTCCCAGATGCTTTTCCTCTACTCTGGGCAGTCATGGGTCAGGGGTACCCACATGTGTTTGCTGTGACAAAGCTCTGAGCTGAGCACTTGTTTTGAGTGTCTTGTGTCAGGCATGCAAACAATGTGGCCCACCCAACAGAACAGATTAAGTGTGGCCAAAATGGTTTGATGCTGAGGATGTTGGCCTGAGCAAGAAGCTGTGCCTATCCTGCCAATGGATTGGCAGGATCCTGTTGAGACAGCACTGGTGGTACTTCTCCAGGATTTTGAGCTGTTTGCTGCACATAGTCCATGTCTCTGAGCCACAGAGGAGGGGGGGAATTATACTGTTTTGTAAAACATGAGTTGGTGCTGGGTCTGAGGTTCTGGTCTTCAAACACTTTCCTCCTCAGACGAAGAAAGGCTGCACTGGCATACTGAAGATGGTCTTCAATCTCATCATCAATGCTGCTCTCATTGGTATGGCTCCTAAGGTATGGAAAACAGTCCACATTGTCCACAACTTTGTCGTGCCACGAACGTGAATTGGGTCTGTAGTGGATCTGTTGGTCAGGATCACAGCTTGTACGTCATTGTGGAGGCAGCAGAGGATGGTGACAAACTTTGTTTAACTCTGTTTCTCTCCACAGATGCTGCTAGACCTGCTGAGTTTATCCAGCATTCTCCCTTTATTTCAGATTTCCAGCATCTGCAGTATTTTGCCTTGAAGGGAAATGAGGTAATGTACTTACACCGATATTGTTTCTTCGGGGATTCCATCTGCTCCTGACGCCTTGTTGTTCGACATCCTCTTCTACCTCATGCCAGGTTAGGGTTGTGCTGAAATGGTGGCAGGTCACATGCTGTGGGATGGAGTCAAGGACACTCATGTTGAAGACAAAGTCTCTATTAAGGAGGTAATGGAAGTATTCCTTCCAGCAGGTGCTGACTGTCTCTCTCCATTCTTGAGGAGCACCCCTCAGTTCTTGCCAGAGCAGTGAGGTGGTCTTGACTGCACTAAAGAAACCTTGCACACCATAGTTGTCGGCGAACTGCTGGATCTGCTGCACTCTCTCCAGCCACCATCTGTTCTTTAGGTCATGGGTTTTCTGCTGGATCTCAGCCTTCAGCCGTCTGTAGAGCTGTTTTCTTGCCCTCGAGTTGGGTTGCTGTTTCAGGTTCAGAAGAGTCTTGTGCTTCCGTCTCATCAGCTCCTTGATCTCCCGGTCATTCTCATCAAACAAGTCTTAGTGTTTTTTTGGTGGAGTGACCAAGCCTCTCTTTGCAGGTGTTAATTATGGAGGCTTGGAGGGCAGACTAAGTGATGTAGACATTGTGCGTTACCAGGACTAGTCAGATTGGCAGTGAGGCACTATCTGAATAAGGCTCCCTTCCCAGGGTCCTTGAGTGCGCAGCACTGATTTTCCTGCGGCATTGTTTCTGTTGCCATCGCTGTTTTGGGGCTAAATTGATGTTGATCACAAGAGAAGATTAGATAGTGTCCATTCCGCAATTGCCAGCTCCTGTCATGGCACTTGGACGATGCATGTCACTTGGATGATGACACAGTCAAGCAGGTGACAGTGCTTGGAGTGAGGGTGTTGCCATGGGGACTTTTACTTGTTTCGCTGATGGAACAAGGTGTTGGTTGTGACAAGGCCGTGTTCTAAACATTTTGTTAGGAATAGAGTGCCATTGGTGTTGGATTTTCCTACACTCCTCTCTACCCATTAAACCTCCCTGGTTTGTGTCCTTTCCAATTCTAGCACTGAAGTTGTCAAGGAGGATCAGCTTGTTGTCCGTTGGGACTTGAGGCAAGAATTGTTCAAGGCTGGAATAAAATTTCTCTTTGGACTCCTCTGTAGCTTCCACTGTTGGGATGTACACTAAGGACAGTAATGCACTGGTTCTGGGCTAGACTCCCTTCTGAGACTCTCAGCCAATGACATCTGTGATGGCTCAGTCACGTGCATGTGAACGTTGGCTTTATGCCCAAAGCCTTCTGAACAGTGAACTAACCAGTGAGTCATGGCAGACTGGACACCTATACCTCGGTACAAGGTCACATGCAAATGAGGTATGAAGATGGCAGATATCGATAAAGACAATTGGTAGATAGTCGCTGACGATCAGACCTCTGGAGGGTGACTGTTCATAAGGACATCAGAAGAGTCAAGAAGAAACAGAAAGCTCTTCTGGCTGAGAAGGCGGCCAGAGAAAACAGAGGCCAGCGATTCTTGCTTCTTCGCAGCCCATTGCCTTCATCTGCAGCAAGTGCAGGAGAGACTGCAAAGTCAGAATGGGGCTTCTGAGCCCACCAAGTTATGTTTAGCGCAGAGTTGACCACCAAGGCGTAAACCATCGTCTCACCAGACAGAAGGCTGCCAGAGGATTCAACACGAAGATGATCTACACATTGGAATAAAGTTACATGAGAAATGCTCATGAATATTCTTTCAAGTATCGTGGTGTATCTAAATAACGGATTTCACATTCTATAGCCATTATCAGATGCTCATATCATTACTATTCAATTAAATTTCTTTTTACCACAAACAATGACACCACTATTCCCAACCAAGCATCTCCATTCTGGCTAAGTGCCCGGGTGATCATAATTAGAAAACACAGAACTGTAAATGATTGGGATTGATTTTTCCATACATAATCTGTGTAACTGTTCTCTATTCATTGTATTTTGTATGTGAATTCACCCTGCCTTTAATCAGAAGATATTTCTCCAAGTTCAGTCACAAAATCTGTTTGCTGTGATTCATAGAAACTCTTTTTAAATGGATTTTGCAGACAGTTTGCAGTAGTGCATTGTTTAAACAGTCATTAGACCTAGTTTGGGAGAAAATACATTGCTTGCCGAAACGGATGCATATTAAAGTTTTAATGCTGGACGAGCAAGATTCTGGTGTGCTGTTGGCCAGTTGTGAAAAATCAAATTCAACAACAAAAATAAATATAATCTACAGCAATTTATTTTATTGCTTTTGCAGCACTTAATCACTGTATCTGCTTGTGGAAATAGCAGACATTACATAACAAATGTAATTAATTGCATGAAGTTCTTGAGGCATTTTAACTTGACACAGGGAGTAGGCTTCCTTTCAATTGTACAAATACTTACTCATCAAGCTCTGGGAAATTCCTGTATACTAGGTACATAACAAAAGCAGCTGAGGAGAAGGTAGAGAGAAGAATAAAGATAGACGTCCGTGCTGATCCTCCCTCCAACGATGTTTTCCCTAAAAGTACAAAACTTCATCAACTGACATTCTAGAAATAATTTCCATGACATATAGAGCTTAAAATACACATCAACATATTATGTCCTATGACTCAATTTGGACAATTCTTTCACACCTAATAATGCATATATAATTTACCGCATAAACCAAAATGCTGACAGCAACCTATATTTATATAACACAATTAGCATAATGAAATGCCCCAAGATGTTTCACAGATGCACTATAAAACAAAGTATGACAATGAGCTTGATAAACCAAACTTCGAGCTCAATTTCCCAATTCACCAAACTTCAGATTTCCTTAAATCTCATTTCTCAAGTGACACCTTTATTCTCGTTTTCTCTTTTTTGCTCCAATGGTGCCTAAACTCCATTTCAGAAAATCAGGAGGATGATCCCTCAACATCTGCCAAAGGCAGGTTAGTCAAAGTGCTACTAAAATCTGGGTCTTGTTAGACACATCATAGACTATTCAAGGTAATCAACCATTAGTTGCATCACATAACTCAGCAAAATGTCATGAATACTGTCTTTAGAGCAAGTAAAATTTCACTAAACAAGTGGCGAGTTTCTTTTATACTGATTGTATTTTTTTTCTTATTAAATTTTCCAACATCAGAATTCTAGTTCAGATATTATGGCAAAAGTAGAAAAAGACTTTTTTCCCCAATTCCACAGTTTTGTCAGGGACTTTCTCAAAATGATACTGACAAGAAAACAACTTTTAATGAATGAATATAATTGGTTAAATCTTTCCCCAACAAGTTATTCTGAAACAATGTCTACAACATTGCTGACAAAGGAATCAAAGGTTATCAGGGGTAGATAAGAATGTGGAACTTGAAATACAAACAGATCAGCCACATCTTACGAATGGTGGAGTAGGCTCCAGGGTCTGAATGGCCTACTTCTGCTTGTATTTCGTATTGTTATGGCGCGGCTGATGGTAAATGCCGAGCTACCCAAGTCCCAAAGGGAAACTTGAAACAGCTGCCAAAACATTTTTTTCAATTTGTATAGCATGAGGAGAGACATTAAGATCCAGAAATGTTGCCCCCGACTACTTAAAATCCCGACAGTGTGGAAAGAGACTATTCAGCCCATTGAGACTTCACCGACTCTCCGAAAGAGCATTTTATCCAGGCCCTCGCCTTGTAATCCCATGCATTTACCATGACTAATCCACCTAACCTAAAAATCCCATGACTAATCCACCTAACCTAAAAATCCTCGTGATGATTTGATAGTAAAGTAAATGTTTAAGAAATAAAAAAAACACAAAAAAGGCTTCATACAGTAAAAGTGCTTTAAAACAGTTCCAAAGTTGTTTATTTTACCCTGAGCTGACTTTCCCTTTTTAGTTCTGCAATTAGCCTCACAGATTTTAAAATTTATAGAATTCCAGTAACTTTTGTGATACAGTGCCTTTGTTTTCTCTTAGGGTGTCCTCGAAGGCTGACAACAGCTGGTTCTGTGTTCTGGGAGTTCAGCTATCCTGCTGTCTTCTGGAAGATCCAAGCAGGTGCCCTGTCTCTTACTCCAAATTACCATACTTACAACCCCAAACAACTTGTCATCAAGTACATAAGAAATATGACAATGACATTAGCAAAAGAATATTACATTTTGCTTTCTTGACAGTATGTTCATAATCCACAGGCTCATTATATGTCAATTCTTTAACAGTTGTCTTTCCGCAGTCATAACTTCAGCATGACCAATGTTAGAAATTTTGGTCTGCCAAATTGGGTTTGTATAAAAAAATATTTTTTGTGCACATCACATTTAACCTGAAAAACTGAATATTATTCGTGTACCTGTTTGAAATTACCTGCCTGAATAACCAGGAGTACTGTCATCTTTCAAGTTTCCTGAAGCAACAATGTCATCCAAAATCAATGTTAGGTTCCATGTGTATGCTGACGACTCCCACTTCTACAGTGCAATCAACTCTCAGGACTTCGCCACTCCCTCTGATTTATCATGCTGCGTGCCTGACATGCAGTATTGGTATAGCAAGTATTTCCATTAATTAAACGACGGGAAGGCCAAAACCATTGTCTTCACCTCTGGATGCCACCATCATAGGCAGTCTAGTACACTCTCTTCTCAGCTGTTGAAGTCAAAGCCTACCTCCTTCAAGTAGGCTTTCTTAGAATGTTTTCGCTGAACACGCTGTGATCCTAACATACACCCCAAAGACAGCTTAGATTATGTAAGCCCTGAACCTACAACCTTTTCACTCTGAGGTTAATATAATACATTTAACAGTTTCACTTAATTTCCCAGTTTAATTTAGTTTAAAATCACAGCTTCGTCATTAATATTAGATTGCCTGTGGCAATCAGTCTTTCTTGTTCAAATAATATAGTAATACCTTGCACAAACTCATTCCCTAGTCACCGCCAATTCCACCCCTTTCCCTGGTCACTTGTTGAGATACAGATCATTTGCAAACTTGGCATCCTGTTTGACCAAATTAATCATCCAACCCCATATTTTCTCCTATTACCACCTCACTTATATAAACTTGTTCATATCCACCCCTGCCTTGCTCAAGTCATCATCTGCTGAAATCCTCATTCATGCTATCGTTATCTTCAAACTTGACTACTTCAATAGTCTCCTGGCCTGCCTCCTACTTTACACCCTCCCTCCTACTTTACACCCTCCCTAAATCTAAGCTCGTCCAAAACTCTGTTGCTTGTATCCTAACTAATACCAAGTTCCGTTCGCTTATCACTCATGCTTGCTGATTATGTAGACCAATGTATGGTTCTTGGCCCATAACACCTCTATACTTCTATTTGTTTTCTAATCCTTCCATGGCTTTTTTCCTCAACTTAACTCTTTAACCTCCTCCAGAACGAAGAAAAAAGGCAGAAAAGTAACT
This sequence comes from Mustelus asterias, assembly GCF_964213995.1. Lineage (NCBI taxonomy): Eukaryota > Metazoa > Chordata > Chondrichthyes > Carcharhiniformes > Triakidae > Mustelus > Mustelus asterias. Next base: position 102,177,209 of record NC_135809.1, on the reverse strand, counting down.
CATCACATCTCTCAAAGCTTCCAAATTCTCAGACCCAATGAATTACCCTTTTAGAACTGTTGTCGATTATCAGGATAAATATGTTAGAAATTTATACACAGCAAAAGCCCACAAACAGCAACGAGATGAATCAATAGTTCAGGTACAGAGGAAAGTTAGCCAGTTCTGTGCTTCTTCAAACAATGTGATGGAATCCTTTACATCCATTTGAATGGCTGGAATAGGCAAATAAGCTCAATTAACAAATGCATTTGCCTAAGAGTAGTTCTGGCAATGCAGCACTCCATAGTAAAGTAACAGGAGTGCACTTGCACTAATCATCGAGTAAAGAGAGGGCGAAAGAAAGAAAAAGTCAGGAGGGGAGAGAGAGGGGCTGTAGGAAATTGGGGTGAAGTCAATGCAAGGTAAAGGAGATGGAAAAGGGAAAGTAAAAGGGTAAGGAAGGGAGAAACAGCATTAAGAGGGGGCGAAGAAAACCAAAACCAGCAGTCAGTCATTGGTTAGTTGGTCATTCTGTGATCATCATGAGCAGTCCAGTATACGCTCTTCCCAGCTGTTGAGGTCAAAGCCTATCTTCTTCAAGAAGGCTTTCAGGGTATCTTAGAAACATTTCCGCTGACCACCCCTGTGATCTTAACGCACTCCCCAAGTGACAGCCTAGATTATGCAAGTCCGGAACTGACAACCGTTTCACTCATAGGCTTGAGCACCAGTTAATATGATACTTGTAATGGTTTCACTTAATTTCCTGCAGTTTAATTTAGTTTACAATCACTTCTTCATAATTATTAGAATACCTGTAGCAGTCAGTCTTTGATCAATTAATATAGTATAACCTCACATAAAAAATGAAATTCTCCTAACGGATGGATGACAAAGTACATTTTACTTTTGTGAGAGATTAAATTCTGTTCATATAATTAATAAATACATCAGGGACAATCTTTTGGCAAGCTCTATGACACAACTGTATGAGTGTTATTCCCATGTCTGTTTATACAGAGTCTTGTGACTAAGAATCTCAGCTGTTGACAGATACAGGTAATGAAGGCCATAATATTGAATGAAAACACACAGGAACCATTTCAAGTAACCATAATCAGAAGTCAATGTACAGAAATAAAGGGAGCTAAATTGCATTCCTGGAATGTGGAAGACCAGACCTCCAATTGGTGATCAACTCTGCTACCACTGAAACTCTCATCCATGCGTTTGTTATTTCTAGGCTCAATATTCCAATCATCTCCTGGTCAGAACTCCATCAACTTAATCTTATCTAAATCTCTGCTGCCTATATCCTAACTCACAGCAAGTTTCATTCACCCATCACACGTATGCTCGCCGACTTACATTGGCTCCTAGTTGAGCAATGCCTTAATATTGAAATTCCCATCCTTATTTTCAAATCCAAATGGCCTTGCTCCTCTCCATCCCTGTAATCTTCTCCAGCCCTGAGATCTCGGAGCTCCTCCAATTATGTCCTTTTGCACATCCCACAAATTTAATCACTTCACCATTAACCAGGCCTTCAGTCGCCTGAACTGTAAACTCTGGGACCCCTTAAACCTCTCCATCTTGCTGTGTCTCTCCTTAAAACCCCTCTCCTTGACACAGGCTGTGGTCATCTATCCTAATATCATCTTATATGATTCAGTGCCAATTTTTGTTTGATAATGCTCCTCAGAAGTACTACATTAAAGACGCTTTATAAATACAAGTTGTTGTTGTTGATAATCTAACATCATTGCCTCTTTGTTCAATATTGCATGCAAATAAGTGTATACCAAAATATTGCATGTTTGGAAGTATGGATTTGGGTTTCTCCTAAATGTGTATGCCAGCTTGGAACACTTGCAACACTGAAGGACCAACTGTTTAATTTGACAAATCAGGATTATGAATATATTGTAAAATCAGCTAACGTAGCTCAAACAGGCTGTCCTACTAACCATCTATGACAAAAGTTCTTTACAGCTTGATTCACAATTGTAGAATAGCACAGGGGAATGAGCATGAAGTTGCCCAAATTGGTTTAAGGCAATTAAAAAGTTGCATAGATATTTACCATTGTTACAATGACAGCAATGCAATTTTAATTACGAGATTAATAACCCACATGGCTGGACTAATAATCCAGAAAATGGGAGTTCCAATCCCACTTTAGCCATTTGTGAATTTCAATTCAGTACTTTTAGGGTACACATGGGAATAAAATAAAAAAGTTGGCATCAGCAAGACTAACAATGAAGCTGGTAAATTGTTACAAAAACCCAACCAACGCAAACAATATGCTTTAGGGAAGGAAAGCTGCTGCCCTTGTAGCAATATAGAATATCAGTTAGGAATTTCATCAGCAGGGCTAAATTCCCTGCACAATTAGTATTGTGGGGAATTATTTTATTTATTTAATAGTCACAAGTAGGCTTACACCAACACTGCAGTGAAACCACTGTGAAAATCCCCTAGTCGCCACATTCCAGCGCCTGTTCGGGTACAGCTCAAATGGTAGAGAGCACTCGCTTAGCATGCGAGAGGTAGTGGGATCGATGCCCGCATTCTCCAAATTGTTTAGATATGATAGTGGCTTTTAAGGGGCGTCTTGACACATACATGAATAGGATGGGAATAGAAGGATATGGCCCCCGGAAGGGTAGGGGGTTTTAGTTGAGTCGGGCAGCATGGTCGGTGCAGGCTTGGAGGGCCGAAGGGCCTGTTCCTGTGCTGTAATTTTTTTTGTTCACTGTTCTTTGGTGTCAACTGAGATGGGCATTTTAATTGTTAAGTCAATTCAATGACTTGGATGAAGAGGCGAATGTATGGTAGCTACATTTGCTGATGACACCAAAATAGTTAAGTAAATAAATTCTCAAGTGGACTAGTCTAAAAAGAGATAGCCTAAGTGACTGTTCAAAAGATGGAGTATAATATGGGGAAAATGTGAACTTGTCCACTTTGGCAGGAAGAATAGAAACACAGTATACTATTTAAATTGAGAGAGATTGAAGAACTGGAGTGATCGAGGTGCTCCACTACATGAATCAGGAAAGGTTAGTATGAAGGTACAGTAAATTATTAGAAAAGCAAATGGAACATTGGCATTTATTGAAAAGGAATGAAAAAGGGAAGTTTTACAAAAGCCGTACAGGACCTTCGTGACACAACACCTGGAGTACTCGGTGCAGTTTTGGTCTCTGTAAAGGCGGCGTGCAAGTGTAAATGATTTAAATGAACTGGGGTAAAGTTATGACAGACAGAGAGTCTGGGAGGTTTAAGACATTAAAGGATAGAGGTGTTCGGTTTGTGCATTTGTAATCAAATATTACGGCGGGTTTAAGGTATGTAGATTGGATCTAACATTTGCAGTTCTTTACATAAGTTGAGTGTGTGTTAAATTTCTAAGGGAAATAAAAAGGCTCTTACAGCTTGCAAAGGTTTCATAAGTAAACAAGGTACGGTCATTAAATGTTATTTGACATAAAAGTGGGAGCAACAGGAAAATACGAAAAAAAATTATATTTTAGAAAAGATCAAAGAAGTACCAAAGGCAATGGAATTGTAGATTAAGGCAAAGAATATTTAGAGAGATGTTGAGATCTTAATGCTTTTGGCTGTGTGAGAAAGACCTGCTGAAAACAGCTCTGGGCCAGGAGAGAAGGTGTACTTTAAACCAGCCATCGATTGAAGCCAGAAAAGTCTCAAGGCTGTAAAAAAAAGGCAGTTTTGTTTTGAAGTTTTGGATTTCCACAATAGAGTGGAAGTGATAAGTGCAACGTCATGTGGTATGTCTCATTAAAGTAAGAGTAGTTTTGCCTAGGAGGTAATATTACTGGATTTTTATAGTTAAACATCTTTAAAGGGGATTATTACTTGGATGGTGTTTACTTTTGGTCCAAACAAGAAGAGAGACTTTGTGGGGGAATGTTTTGTAAGACTAATTTTAACTGTGTAACTAATCTTGTATGCTTAAGCCTTTTCTTCTTGTTAATAAATCTTTGACTTTTCAGATCCCAGTAAGAAGTCTCACAACACCAGGTTCAAGCCCAACAGATTTATTTGGAACCATGAGCTTTCAGAACGCTGCTCCTTTCTCAAGTGAGTTTAAAATCCCAAAAGTGTTACAGGACTTAGCACTGCTGAGATCAGTATATTTCTTTCTCGTTTTCAGAATACAAAAAAAAATGGTCCAGTAAGCCAAGTTTCCCTATGGGTTTTGGTTTGCTCGGCATTTAGCATCTGCTATGGTGATAACACATCAGTTGCTGTACTGAGCAACTTATGCTGTGAGTGCAATTTCTATCATCGCATTCCTTCCCCTCGAAATTCAATCTTCTCCTGACTCACCACCATCCCCTCAACCTTACCCACTACTTCAGCCTCTCTGTCTTATACCATGTGTGATGTGGAGATGCCGGCGTTGGACTGGGGTAAACACAGTAAGAAGTTTAACAACACCAGGTTAAAGTCCAACAGGTTTATTTGGTAGCAAAAGCCACACAAGCTTTTGAAGCTCTAAGCCCCTTCTTCAGGTGAGTGGGAATTCTGTTCCCACTCACCTGAACAGAATTCCCACTCACCTGAGGAAGGGGCTTAGAGCTTCGAAAGCTTGTGTGGCTTTTGCTACCAAATAAACCTGTTGGACTTTAACCTGGTGTTGTTAAACTTCTTACTGTGTTATACCATGTGTGTCATGGTCATTTCTAACCATAGACTTAATCATACGATGGATTGTTAAGCCAGTTGTAAGAAGTTTAACAACACCAGGTTAAAGTCCAACAGGTTTATTTGGTAGCAAAAGCCACAAGCTTTCGGAGCCTTAAGCCCCTTCTTCAGGCGAGGAAGGGGCTTAAGGCTCCGAAAGCTTGTGGCTTTTGCTACCAAATAAACCTGTTGGACTTTAACCTGGTGTTGTTAAACTTCTTACTGTGTTTACCCCAGTCCAACGCCGGCATCTCCACATCTTAACAATCCATCACCAGAGTTGGTCAGACCACATCAAGAATAATCAGACTTTACTCACCTCTGCCAAAACCAAAAGAGCATTGGGATGTCCTGAGGTTGTGAAAGCAATATAAAAACTTTTCTATCTGCACACTGCCCCCTTTTTACTTTTTTTACTTTTCCTTAAAGTTACAAAGCCAATGCTCAAAACGGACCAGGCAAACCCAAATCCATTCCTTGCTTGCTCCACAAACCCATTTCAAATTCTAACTGAATCCAATTCATAGCCCCACAAGAGAGACCAACAAGATCCAAGATGACAAGATAAGGTATTGCACTGTACACTGCTCCTTCGCCGACATCGTGTAGACTTGCAGTGGCATCCAGCTTGACCTTACCAACACATATCTTGACCATTGTATTGTCAGACTGTACTCTCTTCCAGCTTGCCTATGGGGAGATGAAAGATGAAACCATAAACTCCATTCCCTTTGTCACGGTTTCCTGTTCGACTCTAAGCGGAGCTGTTGGTCTCAAAACTCCATCAGACAAACTGCTTAACACTCTCACAGACCTCAGTAACCGCCAGATTCGATTATTCCAATTCTTTCCAAACCTGGTCCCAGAGACTGAGGGAATCTTCTCGACCCCTCTGCGAACTCTTGAGTCGAACTCTATTGACCCGCATATCGACATTAACCATCCCCGGGCGCACCATTGCCTTTCGTTACCTTTAGCAGCCTCGCCGTCAGACGTGGTGTTCAGGGGCGCCGCTTCTTTCCGGGTAGTATGATTCAGAATTACTCTGGATCGCCTCACCACTCCACCACTACTCTTCGTGGCCATTTTGCTGCGCTGTGAAGATCGAATAAACCGGCGAACAAGCGACGTATTGCAGTCACAGCCCAGCCCGCCCTTTCACCTTTCACACCGCGACAAAGCGACAACGCTCTGCTCAATAGACGTGTCAAGAGCTCTAGCGCTGCTGTGGCCTGGAGGTGTAACTTCATGATCTATGTCCCCCCTCCTCCCTTCCTCCCCTCCTCCTCAACCCTGCATTTCGGTGTGAACTTCCTTCTAGCAACCAACAATTGAACTGAGGCTGTGACTTTTAAAATTCACCAACAAATTATATATTTATGTGGTTTATTTATTGGTATATTTCATAGCACAAAAGACAAATAAGAGATTTGTGATAACCCAAAGCTTTTGCAAACCAGATCATTCTTCAATGGATCTATCTACTGGAAAGTGTCCCAGACCTAAATGATAACCCCACCCTGATTAGTGCTCTCCATGAAGATCAAACCAAAGCATGCAAAACTCAAATGATGAACCACAACTAACTGCCCTCCTTCTACCTCATAATAATGTTTGTTGTTTAATTATGCACAATGTCTTTATAAATCCTCTTTAGTATTCTATACAGCCTTTATTAAAATGAAATTTAATTTTAAAATAACAATTATAAGGATTTGCATCATTGTTAAATGTTAAGAGTAATGTGCTTTGATCTTCAGTTCTAATATCAGTGTTTTCTTTTGTTTACTTACTTAAAAGATAATTATGTTCAAACGTGAAGTAAAACTTTTTTTTAGGTATTGGTTGTGGTCAGTGGTAGTACTCTCTCATCTTTGAGTAAAAAAGATGAGTGTTCAAGTCCAGAGACTTCAGTATATAATGTAGGCTGAGACTCCAGGACAGTTCTGCATTGTTGGAAGTGTTGTTTATTTTGGACAAGATGTTAAACTGAGGCCCCATCCTGTCAAGTGAACATGAAACCATCCCACATCACTAAGGGTAGAGGAGTTCTCCACAGAGTCATAGCCAATATTTATCCCTCATTCATCATCACCAATAGAACAGATAATCTGGTCAGAAGTGCCCATCTCATCACCTCTCCTCACTATACTTTGTATCCATTTGACCATATAACATAGTCACTGCCTTGTTTGTGATTGCCTTGATGTACAAAATATATTGAAAATCATTCCATTTAGAAGACTTTTTTGAATGACATACAACCACAAGCTGTCTGCACTGCATTGTAAAGACACATTTAACATTCCGACACCCCACCTGGAGAGTCATTTTAACTGCTGCGATAGAGATTAAATTCCAACGCAAGGATGTCTAACTTCAATACATCAATTTGGAAACTTACTTATAGAATATATTTTAAAATGTTATCTCTTGATGCAATCATCTTGAACCCTCAGGCAGTGGTAGCAATTCTGAGGAAGTTATGAGCTCACTGAGGCTGAACCACAGGTGTTAGCTATTCAGAATTCTTTGCTATGTTCTTTATCACTTAAATAAATTTTGTAGTAATTTTAGTCTATAAAGTGTGTGAACTTGTGGCATTCGAGATTTTAAAAATTGATTTGCATTTATACAGCCCCTTTTACATCTCATGTTATCTCAAAACACTTTGAAACCAATGAATTACTTTTGAAATGCAGTTGCTATTGGTCAGTTCGCAACATCGACAACCAAATTATGTGCAACAATGTTCCAAAGAAGCCATGTAATTAATTCCATATAATTTATTTTTAGTGGTACTCATTGGGTTGTGACTGTTATCCAGGAAAGCCTCATCCTGTTCCTTCAAATGCTACAGGACAAACTAAACAGGGTTACGATTTAATGTTTCGTCTGAAAAACTAACACCTCGATACTGCAGCTCTACCCATGCAGTCCTTTGAAGTCATGATGTGGAGATGCCGGCGTTGGACTGGGGAAAACACAGTAAATAGGGCATGCTGTTTATGAGCAGATCTCCCACTCACCTGACGAAGGAGCAGCGCTCCGAAAGCTAGTGGTGTTTGCTACCAAATAAACCTGTTGGACTTTAACCTGGTGTCATGAGACTTCTTACTGTCTTTTGGAGTGTCAGCCTAAATTATGTGCTCGAGTCCTGAAGTAAGGTTTGAGCAGATACATTTTCTGACTCAGAGTTGAGGATATTACAACTAAACTAAGGTTGACACAAACAAATCGAGAAATCTAGGACATACATGAAATGAAATCAGTTTTCTTCCGATGCAAAATGGACAAATATCTGTATTTTATATGACTTTACATGGACAGGATGTATGCAATTTTTAAAATGGTTTTAGCTTGCTGTAATTTTAAAATCGTTCTTTGTCTCGGTATCAGGTATATGGCCAATACAGACAATTGTCAAGCCATTTTACAGTAAGTTTTACAGTAACTTAATTGCAGTGTTAATGTAAGCCTTACTTGTGACTAATAAATAAACTTTATTACTTTATTTTTATGGTTTCAATGAGAAGCAGCTTGGTTAACTTATCAGTTATTATTGGGCAGCATGATGGCACAGTGGTTAGCAGTGCTGACTCACAGCTGCAGGGACCTGGGTTCAATTACAGCCTTGGGTGACTGCCTGTGTGGAGTTTGCATGTTCTGCCTGTGTCTCCGTGGGTTTGCTCCAGGTGCTCCGGTTTCCTCCCACAGTCCAAAGATGTGCAGGTAAGGTAGATTGGCTATGCAAAATTGCCCCTTAGTGTCCCAAGATGAGTAGATTGGGAAGATTAGGATGAATGTGCAGGGTTACAGGGATAGGGGACGGGTGAATGGGTGGGCCTAAGTAAGATGCTCTGTCAGAGAGTTGATGCAGGCTCAATGGACTGAATGGCTTCCTTCTGCACTTCCAACAGCCCACAGGATGCAGAGGAGCAGTTGTGTAGTCAGACACTAAAAAGGTGTGAAAAAAGCAGGGTAGTTGTGATGGGTGACTTTAACTTCCCCCATATTGACTGGGAATCCCTTGCAACCAGGGGCTCAGATGGAGAGCAATTTGTTAGATGTGTCCAGAATACAGTATGTTGACAATCCAACCAGAAGGGGGCCATACTAGACTTGGCATTGGAGAATGAGCCAGGTCAGGTGATCAATGTTTCAGTGGGGGAGCATTTTGGGTTTAGTGACCACAATTCCATAAGATTTCAGGTCGTCATGGATAAGGAAATCACCTTGGGTGAGGGTGCTAAATTGGGCGAGGGCCAATTACATCCCAATTAGACAGGAACTGGGAAATATGGATTGGGAGTGGCTATTTGAGGGCAAATCCACTTCTGGCATGTAGGAGGCTTTTAAAGGCCAGTTGATTGAAGTGCAGGGTAGACATGACCCCACAAAAATGAAGGAAAGAAATGGCAGGATTCAGGAACCATGGATGACAAAGAAAATTGTAAGCATAGTCAAAAGGAAAAAGAAAACATACGATAGGTCTAGACATCTAAAAACTGATGAAGCCCTTGAGGAGTACAGTGAAAGCAGGAAGGAACTTAAAAGTGGAATTAGAAGGGCTAAAAGGGACCATGAAATGTCTTTAGCAAACAGGGTCAAGGAGAATCCCAAGGCTTTTTATGCAAATATTAGGAGCAAGAGGGTAGCAAGGGAAAGAGTAGGCCCACTCAAGGACAATAGAGGGAAGGTATGCGTGGAATCACAGGGAGTGGGTGAAATCCTCTTTAATAAGTACTTTGTATTGGTATTCACTTCCTTCTGCACTTCCAACAGCCCACAGGATGCAGAGGAGCAGTTGTGTAGTCAGACACTAAAAAGGTGTGAAAAAAGCAGGGTAGTTGTGATGGGTGACTTTAACTTCCCCCATATTGACTGGGAATCCCTTGCAACCAGGGGCTCAGACAAATTATTCACCAAGGAGAAGGACATGACGGATATGAAGGTCAGGGATAGGTGTGTAAACGTTCTAGAGAACGTCAATATATTAAGGAAGAAGTGTTGAGTATCCTAAATTGCATTAAGGTAGTCAGGTTCCCAGGGCCAGATGGCAGCTATCTCAGGTTACTGTGGGCGGCAAGGGAAGAAATAGCTGGGGCCTTAACATATATCTTCACATTCTCTTTGACCACAAGTGAGGTTCCAGAGGACTGGAGAATAGCCAATGTTGTTCCTTTGTATAAGAAAGGAAGCAGGGATAATCCAGCAAATTATAAACCGGTGAGCCTGACATCAGTGGTGGGGAAGCTTTTGGAGAAGATACTGAGGGACAGGATGTATGCACATTTGGAGGAAAATAGATTAGTTGATGACAAGCAGCATGACATTGTACAGGGAAGGTCATGTCTCACCAACTTGATTGAGTTTTTTGAAGAGGTGACGAAGAAAATTGATGAGGGAAGGGCTGTGGGGGTAGCTTGTATGGACTTTAGTAAGGTGTTTGACAAGGTCCCACATGGCAGACTGGTACAAAAACCAAATTCATATGAGATTCTGGCTTGATTATAGAAAACAGAGAGTAGTGGTGGAGGGATGTTTTTCAGAATGGAGATCTGTAGCTAGTGGTGTTCTGCAGGAATCAGTCCTAGAATCTCTGTTGTTTGTATATATGAATGATGTGGAGGAAAATGTGAATGGTCTGATTAGTAAGTTTGCGGATGACACAAAGATTGGCGAAGTTGTTGATAGTGCCGAGGATTGTCAGAGGATACAACAGGATATAGATAGATTAGAGACTTGGGCACAGAAATGGTGGATGGAGTTTAATTTGGACAAATGCGAGCTGATGCATTTTGGAGGATCAAATTTAGGTATGAATTATACTGTAAACAGCAGAACATACAGAGGAATCTGGGCGTGCAGGTCCACAGTTCCCTAAAAGTGGCAAGACAGGTGGCCAAGGTGATTAAGAAGGCATATAGCGTGCTTGTCTTCATCAGCCGGGGCATTAAGTACAGGAGTTGGGAAATCATGTTGCAGCTATATAAAACCTTGGTTAGGCTGCATTTGGAGTATTGCGTGCAATTCCAGTCATCATACTACCAGAATGACGTCAAAGCTTTGGAGCAAATGCAAAGAAAGTTCACCAGGACGTTGCCTGGTCTCAAGGGTGTTGGCTATGAGGAGAGGTTGAATAAACCAGGATTGTTTTCACAGGAAAGACAGAGGCTGGGGGGAGACCTAATAGAGGTCTAATTATGGGAGGCATAGATAGGGTGGATAGTCAGAGACTTATTCCCAGGATGGAAGAGCCAATTACAAGGGGGCACAGATTCAAGGTGAGCCGAGGAGGTTTTTCACGCAGAGAGTGGTGGGTACCTGGAATACGCTGCCAGAGGAGGTGGTGGAAGCAGGCACATTAGCAACATTTAAAAGGCATCTGGATGGGTAAATGAATAAGGAGGGAATAGAGGGGTACAAACCGAGTAAGGGCAGAAGATTTTCTTTTAGTTTAGTTAAGGCATCGTGACCAGCAAGGGTTTGGGGGGGCCGAAGGGCCTGTTCCTGTCCTGTACTTTTCTTTGTTCTTTGTTCCTTGTAGGGATTCTCTGATTCTGCTGCTTTTACTCAGAAACAGATCATTTGGTGCTTCAAACCCTACAATTTCATTCCCTTCACCACTGCCACATATTGGCTGCAGTGTGTTCCATCTACACTTTTCAAGCAGCAACACACCAAGGTTTCTTTGTCAGTTCCTCTCAAACCCACAATCTCTATTATTTAGAAGGATCAGGGAAGTAGTACATTGGAACACCACCATCTCCAAGGCCATCTCCAAATTTCATACCATCCTGACTTGGAAACATATTGCCTTGTTCCTTCATTGTTCCTGGGTCAAAATCCTGAAACTCCATATGTAACAACATCTCATGTGTGCCCTCACCACATACACACTGCAATGGTTCAAGTGGGTGACATTCCATTTTCTTCTTAGGGGCAATTGAGGATAAATGGTGGGTTCTGGTCTTGCCAGCAATGCCCATATCCCATGAAAGGGTAAATCTATGCCAGTTTATTTGACTATAAAGCTCACCATGGGTGAATCCATTCCTGTCCTCAGTGAATATCAATATTTTCTAGCAAGAGTCACTTGACTTGACCAAGGCACTGAGGTCAATTGAATCAGTCCATTTGTTTTGTTTTATTCTTTCATAGAATGTGGGCATCACTGGCTAGGCCAGCATTTTTATTACCCTGCCCTAATTGCCCTTGAGAGGGTGGTGTTGAGCTGTCTTCTTGAACCATGGCAGTCCATGTGATATAGGTACACCTACAGTCCTGTTAGGGAGGGAGATCAGGATTTTGACCGAGCAATAGTGAAGGAACAGGGTTTTAGTTCCATATCAGGAGGATGGGTGGCTTGGGAGGGGAACTTGCAGTTGGTGGTGTACCCATGCATTTGCCCATGCATTTGCTTTTCTTGTCTTTCCAGGTGATAGAGGGTCTTGGTGAGTTGCTGTTGTGCATCTTGTAGATAGTACATCCTGTTGCCACTGTACATTAATGATAGAGGGAGTGAATTTTGAAAATGGAGGATGAGGTGCCCTGGATTGTGTTGCGTCTCTTGTGTGTTGTTGGAACTGCACTCATCCAGGCAAGTGGAGAGTATTCCATCACATTCCTGACTTCTGCGTTGTAGATGGTGGGCAGGTTTTGGGGCGTTAGGAAGTGAGTTACTCGCCACAGACCTACTCTTGTAGCCACAGTATTTATATGGCTGGTGTAGTTTCGTTTCTGGCTAATGGTAACCCCGGGCATGTTGACAGTGGGGGATTCAGCGATGGCAATGCCATTGAATGTCAAGGGGTGATGTTGGAGATAATCATTGCCTGGTCCTCATGTGATGTGAATGTCACTTGCCATTTATTTTTTGTTTATTTAATATTGTCAGAAGTAGGCTTACATTAACACTGCAATGAAGTTACTGTGAAAATCCCCTAGTTGCCACACTCCAGCACCTGTTCGAGTACACTGAGGGAGAATTTAGCATGGCCAATGCACCTAACCAGCACGTCTTTCAGACTGTGGGAGGAAATTGGAGCACCCGGAGGAAACCCATGCAGACACAGGGAGAACGTGCAAACTCCACACACCCAAGCCTGGATATTGTCAATGTCTTGCTGCATTCAGACATGAACTGCTTCTGTGTTTAAGGAGTGGCAAATGTGGCTGTACACTATGCAAGGGCAAGTATACACCCTTCTGACCTTTGAAAGGAAGGTCCTGCAAGTGGGCACTTATGAGAAATTGAACTGAGAACTTGTGGCTGGTGTGCTTTTACATACAAAGTCAATGAAAAGAAAAAGTCACAAGCCGGGGGATGGGGGAGAATGACAACCACGTGCGGCCTCCAGGCACATCTCCCTTTGCAGAATGTGATATGGAGATGCCAGTGTTGGACTGGGGTGGGCCAGATGAGAGGTCACACGACACCAGGTTACAGTCCAATAGGTTTATTTGAAATCACAAGCTTTTGGAGCGCTGCTCCTTCGTCGGGTGAAGTGGAGAGAGGCACGGAATATATATGATGTGGAGATGCCGGTGTTGGACTGGGGTAAACACAGTAAGAAGTCTCACAACACCAGATTAAAGTCCAACAGGTTTATTTGGTAGCAAAAGCCACTAGCTTTCGGAGCGCTGCCCCTTCGTCAGATGGAGTGGGAGTTCTATTTGGAGATCCTCTCCACTTGGAACCGGCAGTTTGCGGTGTCGATGGTAGTCATGATGTGGAGATGCTGGCGTTGGGCTGGGGTAAATACAGTAAGAAGTCTCACAACACCAGGTTAAAGTCCAACAGGTTTATTTGGTAGCAAAAGCCAGTAGCTTTTGGAGCGCTTGTGGCCCCTTGGTCAGGTGAGTGGGAGTTCTATTTGGAGATCCTCCCCACTTGGAACCGGCAGTTTGCGGTGGAGAGGATCTCCAAATAGAACTCCCACTCACCTGACGAAGGAGCAGCGCTCGGAAAGCTAGTGGCTTTTGCTACCAAATAAACCTGTCGGACTTTAACCTGGTGTTGTGAGTTTCTTACACGGAATGTATAGGCAGAGTGACAATAGCCGCCGGACACTCACAGGTAATCACGAGTGTTAACTGATGAGTACAGACAGTGTACGCCGGCTGACTACACCTGTCTTTTGCAGACTGCAGGATGTGCCTGCGCTCAAAGGAGGTGGTGGGGGACTACATTTCCCAGGTGCCGCGCGCAGGCAGAGGCGGCAGGATGTGGGCTGGGAAAGCGGAAGGTGGTGAGTGGGCCGGCCGGCCGGCTGATGACGGGAGCTCTCGCGCCCGTGTATCCGGGCTCGGCGCGCGACGCTCTTCCTTTGGCGCCGGCGGCTGTTGAAGCGCAGCTTCCATGTGCGCATCGGCCGCTCGCTGAGAGGCCGAGTGAGCGGCAAGGCAGGAGCGGCCCAGCGAGCACAACACCCGCTTATATAATATTAAAAAATATATAATTAGAAGGAAAGGAGGAGAGAGGGGACTTTGAAAAAAAAATTAAAAAAAAACAACTGAACGTCGATTTTCTTCCAGAGCGCGGCAGAGAAACTTCCAATGGATCCGGCTAAGATCATCGAGGCCCTGAGGGGGACCATGGACCCTGCGCTCAGGGAGGCGGCCGAGCGACAGCTCAACGAGGTAACCGCGGCCCACTTCCCGGCTCCTTGCAGGTGTCGCTCGCTCTGCGTCGAGTTGTGAAATGTTCGGGCTGGCGGCCTCGGCCCCGGCGCCCGTGCCGCGTCCGCTCAGTGGCCGCCTGCTGCCGGCAGACATGTTAGAGTGATTCGCCTTTCTCACGCCTAAAATCGCACGTAACGGTCCGCGATCTTCTTTGGGCCAATTTAGTGACCTCTAGCCCGCGGGTTATTGCCTTCCCTTTGCCCATCAAGGTAAACTGAATCACTTGTTAGGGCGTCTGTTGAGTTAGAATTTACGCCAGGCTCGTCATGTCGAGCTTTGCTGGTTCATGCATCAAGTGGATTGCGAACTTTTATTATGTGTATATAGAGGGAATGCGGCTACAACATTGGTCCTCACAATCCTCATCTTCCTAATTTGTTAAGCAAATAAAATTGTGGCTGAAACATTGAAGTACAGTGTTCTTTTGTCAAAGTTCAGAGCCAGCTGTTTTTTGAACAGGGTTTCAACCTCATCTATATCTTCACCTTTTGCCCCACCCCCATTTATTTATTTTGCTTGTAAGCCTCCTGCCAAATGTGGCTTTTCCCCCTCTGACACTGCAAGTTTGTTAGGGGACTGTAGAGCTTGCCTTCACTGAGAATGAGTAAAGAATGGAACTTGCACTAACCTCTGTAGCATTTACAAGTGCTCTCGTTCTCAACTGAATGTTGCAGATTTTATGACGGGGATGGAGGACATAAAGGGAAGTCTTACAGTTTATGTGCAGACTTGAGTTGATAAAGCAACCATTAGCTTGGCACAAAACATTTCTTGTATGCATTGCTGTAGCATTTGAGCAATCTGGATTTAAATATTAAATCAAATTCCTTGTAAACTGCAGCTTGATAACCTATCTAGTGGACCAATGTAGTGTCCTATCTGTCTGATAGTACTTTCTATGTAATGAAGAAGAGCATTGATCTGATATCTATTATAAATACACAGTTCTAATAAGTTGTGAAGAAAGCTTGAGCATTTTAAGAAAATATATTTGTTTCCTCTTTTTGCTACTTTTATCCCATCCTTTCTTGAAGACGATTTATCCTTTCATTAGATTTTGGCTCATAGATGCCACCTCCCTTTGGTACTTGTTCAAGCAACTATTAGTCATGAATGCTGATAGATACTCCCATGGTACAGTAATCTGTCACCTGTAGCCGACAGGTGACTGACCGTCTTCAAGGGGGCGGCACGGTAGCACAGTGGTTAGCACTGCTGCTTCACAGCTCCAGGGACCTGGGTTCGATTCCCGGCTTGGGTCACTGTCTGTGTGGAGTTTGCACATTCTCCTCGTGTCTGCGTGGGTTTCCTCCAGGTGCTCCAGTTTCCTCCCACAGTCCAAAGATGTGCGGGTTAGGTTGATTGGCCATGCTAAAAATTACCCGTAGTGTCCTGAGATGCGTAGGTTGGAGGGATTAGTGGGTAGATATGGGGGTAGGGCCTGGGTGGGATTGTGGTCGGTGCAGACTCGATGAGCCGAATGGCCTCTTTCTGTATTGTAGGGTTTCTATGATTTCTATGGGGACCAGCTATCGGATGTGAGAAACTTAACTGGTATTAATTTAATCTTTGGCAGTGACTGCTAGGTTACTGAACTGTAGTATAACAACAGTTAGGGTAGGAGTCCTAGATTTTATTCTCCCCATAGCTTCTCTTTGCCCTCCAGTCTCCCACACTTGATTCATCTTGGATCTCGATTCTAGTTTGTGAGAATTCAGTTGTTTTTAATCTGTACTATCAAACTAGGCCTCAGGATATGATGTTTCAATTTTGAAAGAAGTATTTGTGGAATCTGTTGGGAAGTGCACTTGATGTAACTGCTATTACTATTAAGTTTTGATTCACAAGAACGAGCCCTGGAATGAAGAGCTTGTCGTATGAGGAACAGTTGAGGACTCTGGGTCTGTACTTGTTGGAGTTTAGAAGGATGAGGGGGGATCTTATTGCAACTTACAGGATACTGTGAGGCCTGGTTAGAGTGGACGTGGAGAGGATGTTTCCACTAGTCGGAAAACTAGAACCAGAGGGCACAACCTCAGACTAAAGGGACAATCCTTTAAAATAGGTGAGGAGGAATTTCTTCGGCCAGAGAGTGGTGAATCTGTGGAACCCTTTGCCGCAGAATCATAGAAACCCTACAGTGCAGAAGGAGGCCATTCGGCCCATCGAGTCTGCACCGACCACAATCCCACCCAGGCCCTACCCCCACATATTTTACCCACTAATCCCTCTAACCTACGCATCCCAGGACTCTAAGGGGCAATTTTTTTTTAACCTAGCCAATCAACCTAACCCGCACATCTTTGGACTGTGGGAGGAAACCGGAGCACCCGGAGGAAACCCACGCAGACACGAGGAGAATGTGCAAACTCCACACAGACAGTGACCCGAGCCGGGAATCGAACCCGGGACCCTGGAGCTGTGAAGCAGCAGTGCTAACCACTGTGCTACCGTGCCGCCCAGAAGGCTGTAGAGGCCAGGTCATTGAGTGTCTTTAAGACAGAGATAGATGGGTTCTTGATTAATAAGGAGATCGGGGATTATGGGGAAAAGGCAGAGGATGAGAAAAATATCAGCCATGATTGAATGGCAGAGCAGACTCGCTGGGTCGAGTGGCCTAATTCTGCTCCTATGCCTTATGGTCTTATGGTTATGGTCTTATGATTCACTTAACAAGGAAACATTGAGTCCTGGTTTCAGAATCTATATGCATTTCAAATCTGTTTGGATATTTTGGAGCAATTATGATTTTAGGCCAAACTTGAAATAACCTGTCTTTCAGGTTTGTCACGAACAGCTGAATGTCTTTTACTGAACAATTCTAACCTGATTTCTGTCGTCGCCAATTTCAGAAAATATTTTCATATTATATGGCTATGCTGACAGCTACATGAACAAGTAAAATCAAAACGTAATGTGTGCATGTATTGCATAAAATATAAATTTGTGCATCAATCACTGGAAATGATCCTTATGTCAAAATGTCTTCGTAGAAACATTAGTTGAAATATGCATGATGTAACAAAGTGCTTTTCTGTCTTTACTGTAAGAAAAGCAATGATATATACGATTCACAAACTTTCCCATCTCTTGCTAAGTATGTTTAACTTAGTCAACACATTATTCTCATGTGACTGCAGATTGGCTTTAACTATCCTGTAGAAACTCTTAATTTTCATCTATGACAGTAATTTTAACTTTCAATTAAACATTTAATATTTTGGCCAATTGCACTCATGATTACTGTATCTATATGGGACTGAGGTGGAGCTGACTACTCCAGAACACAGATGTAGTGCAGTTGTACCTTGGGTTGAAAAGACAAATCCCTCTCACCCAGTAAGTTAGTTAGTAATCCAACAGTGCTGTATTCTAATAAATTTGACAGTTGTGTCATACAGGATCTTTGGACTTCTTGTTAAATGCATTTTCAATATGTTCTTAAGGATTGACTACCAATTTCTTCATAAAGAACATGTTTAGTATGAACATTGATTTCAGGAGCTTCACACTTCAGATGTCTTCATTTGCAAACATGCAAAAATTCCAACATGACTTTCAGGTTTTCCATGTATTTCATTACTCCAAAATCCACATGCCCATGGCTATTTGCTCATCCATCTGTCTCTAATGTATCTTTGTATTTATATGCTTGTTCATGTGTCAGTTTCAAAAAGGGTCTGCACCTGAAATCTTAACTTGCACGGGTCCTGCCTGGTGTGTGATTCTAGCACTTCCTGTTTTGTTTCATTTCCAAACTCTATCATAATTTGCTTTTCACTTGGACTATTTTGGTTCTGAGTTTGTGCTAATAGAGATGACAGTTGCGATGACAACTGATGACCGTGTTCCTGATTGATGTCCAGTATAACCTGACTGAATAGTATAGGTAGCATGTAAGAATAGGTTTGGATTTAATGAGAATGTTGTCCAATGTTGAATAGATTGCTAATGCTCACACATAACCAATGACCACTTGATGGTGCACGAGATCTCTGTTTAACCATCCACCAGCAAGAGTTAGCACCTTTTTAGGAAAAATTGGAAATGTGGCAATGAATGTTTTGAAAATTTTGTTTCTAACATTTTGTACAGGATAATACCATTGCATTGCGAGAAATCAGGGATTTGAATAGGAAGATTGTGTTGCACGCTGTTCTTTCATTCCTGGTTAGGTTCATATCGAGATAAACTGATGGAATGAAAGTACCTTGGGTGTAGAAGTTCTGCATGAAATGAGTTTGAGCAATATCAGGCTAGTCCTTGGGAAGGAATTTGCAGCATAAAGCAACATTCAGCAGTAAATTGCCTCAATCATATTAGCTAATATAACTGGAATTTTGAGAGAATCATAGAATCCTACAGTGCAGAGGAGGCCATTTGGCCCATTGGGTCTGCACCAACAACAATCCTATGCATTTACCCTAGCTGGGCCTCCTGACACGAAGGGGCAATTTAGCATGGCCAATCCACCTAACCCGCATATCTTTGGACTGTGGGAGGAAACTGGAGCACTTGGAGAAAACCCATACAGACACGAGGAGAACGTGCAAACTCCACACAGACAGTGACCCAAGCCGGGAATCGAATCCGAGTCCGTGGTGCTGTGCTGCCCAGAGAGGGAGTATCATACAGGGACTTCATATCTGAGATTAAAGATCATGCATATTAAAGTTATGACATATTGTAGGATAGGCTAGAATATGAGGTCGTTTTGCATTCCATTGAGTCATGATGGAAGCACTTTTAACATCAGATGATCAAATCACAAATGTTTCTCAGTTCTGCTTCCCCATGTCTTAGTATAAAATTGTTATCTGCATTTAAGTTTTAAGTTGTTGTATCACTCAAATATACATGTTTAATAGATTTTTATCTTTGTACATTACAGGCCAACAAAGCTGTTACCTTTGTATCGACTCTGCTTCAAATTACAATGTCAGACCAATTGGATTTGACTGTAAGGCAAGCAGGTAAGTTATTAACTGTCTAGAAACAATGTGCAACAGAGCCCAAGACAGGTTTGAGTTAAACATTCCAGACTACTGAGTATATGTTTTCTAGATGTTGGTATCCATGAAGCGCTGTGGGGCAGCAGCAGCAGAATTGTACTCAACTAGAATCTGTAACCTTGGCCTGGCATATCCCCCATTCTACCATTACCATTAAGTCAAGGGATCAACCCTGGTCCAATGAAGAGTGCAAGATGCCTTGCCAGGAGCAGCACCTAAAAATGAGGTGCCAACCTGGTGAAGTGACAACACAGGACTTGTGTGCTAAGCAGCATGCAATAGATGCAGCTAAGCAATCCACAACCTACAGAACAGATCTTAAGCTCTCAAGTGCTGTCACACCCAGTCATGAAGGTAGTGGACAGCTCACTAGAGGAGGAGGTTCCACAAATAGCCTCATCCTCCATGATGTGGGAGCCCAGCAAATCATTGTGAAAGATGAGAGGGAATCATTTGCAGCAGTCTTCAGCCAGAAATGTTGAGTAGATGATCCATCTCAATCTCTCCTGGAGGTTTCCAACATCACAGGTGCCAGTCTTCAACCAATTTGATTCACTTCATGTGATATCAATAAATGGTTGAAGGCACTGGATGCGGCAAAGACTATGTGTCCAATAATGTTCTGGCAATAGTACTGAAGACTTGTTCTCCAGAACTTGCCACGCCCCTAGCCAAGCAGTTCCAGTACAGCTACAACACTGGCATCTACCCAGCAATCTGGAAACTTACCCAGGTCTGTCCTGGCCACAAGAAACAGGACAAATCCAACCCAGCCAATTACTGCTCTATTAGTCTACTCTCGATCATCAGTAAAATGATGGAAGGGTCATCGGCGATGCTATCAAGCGGCACTCTTTCAGTAATGACCTGCTGACTGATGCTCAGTTTCTACCAGGATCATTCCGCACCTGACTGCATTACGCTTTTAATTCAAACATGGAAAGAAGAGCTGAACTTTAGACATGAGTGACTGCCATTACATCAAGGCAGTATTTGACTGAGTGCGACATCAAGGAGTCCGAGCAAAATTGGAGTCAATGGGAGTCTCCTGCTGGTTGGAGTCATACCTAGCACAAAGGAAGACTTTTGAGTTGTTGGAGGTAAATCATCTCATTCCTAGGACACAACTGCAGGAGTTCCTCAGGGTACTGTCCTAGGCACAGCCATCTTCAGCTGCTTCAATCATCTTTCTTCCACCATAACGTCAGAAGTGGAGATGTTGGCTGATGATTGCAGGATGTTCAGCACCATTTGTAACTCCTCATAATGGAGCAGTCCATGTCCAAATGTAGCGAGACCTGGATAATCTTCAGGCTTGGGCTGACAAGTGGCACGTAACATTCGCACCACACAAGTGACAGACAGTGACCATCTCCAACAAGAGGAAATCTAACCATCACCCCATGACATTCAATGGCATTATCATTGCCGAATCTCCCACCATCAATATCTTGATGGGTAACATTGACCAGAAACTGAACTGGACTAGCCATACAAATACCGTGGCTGCAAGAGCAGGTCAGAGGCTAGGAATTCTGTGGTGAGTAATTCACCATCTGACTGCCCAAGGCCTGTCCACCATCTACAGGGCGCAAGCCAGGAGTATAATGGAATACTCTCCATTTGCCTGGATGAGTGCGGCTCGACACCATCCAGGACATAGCAGCCTGCTTAAATGGCACCCCATCCACCACCTTTAACATCTAGTTCCGTTGCCCAATGGCAGCAGTGTGTACCATCTACAAAGATGCACTGCAGCCACTCGCCATGGCTCCCTAGTACATCCCAAACCCATGACCACTGCCATCTAGAAGGGCAAGGGCAGCAGATACATGGGAACACCACCACCTGCAAGTTCCCCTCCAAGTCACTCATCATCTTGACTTGGAAATATATTCTTTCAATGTTGCTGGGTCAAATTACTGGAACTAACAGTACTGTGGGTGTACCTACATGATCTGGACTGCAGCAGCTCAATAAGGCAGCTCATCACATTATCGAGAGCAATTAGAGATGAGCAATAAATGGTGGCCCATGAATGAATTAAAAGAAAGAGTAATTTGCTTAGGAGTAATATCCTTTTTGATCTAGTGTGATTATTCACTACATTTAGTTCTGCATGTTACATCATAGTGGTCAATAGCAAGAAATAGTTTGGAAATGTAAAAAGATAATTATCATGCTTTAAATGTCCTGCATTTCAAAGCATGTCCAATCGAGTACATGGAAAAGAGAAGGGTTGGTTCTAAACTATTCCATGTTCCCGACTTGAAAGACTTTGCCCTTTATCCATCAGTGTAAAGTTTGGGAAATAGACTCCAACAATCAGACAGCTTTATAAGTTGAAATAAGCATAGATACAATAATTCAGCCAGTAAATATCAGTCTAGTTTTGTTTTAATATGATGATTTAACAGCAAAACTAATACCTATGTTTTAAGTTTTGTAATCCCCACCCAGCCCATTTTCTTTCTGGCCCTTTTCTAACTGTCATTTTACTTTTTTCCTTTCTGAACTTTCTTTTCTAATTTTTCACTTTGAAAATAATTTGCTGCTTTATTTAAGTTTTTTGCTAATTCTCAGTTTCCCATTAGAAGGTGGAAGCTACTTTTAAAGTAACTATTCTGGGTGGGAAAAGCTTGTAACTTAGTTTATTGAAGGCATGTCATTCTTTAACATTTTCTGCAAGGTTCAAACAGCAAGGGGAACAACTTGCATGAACAGTTGTAATTGTTATGGACAGTAGAGTGAATGATATAAGCCAAGTTTGATTCCCAGTCTCTCAAGTTAGCTGGTTTTAACTGGGGTTTGAATTTTGTAACTACAAATATATTTGACCCAGCAGGTCCAAATTGGTGTTTGCTCTGCAAGTGCCTCCTCATACCCTTCTTCATGTAAAATGTCATCATAATCCTTTTTCCCCTCATGTTTACTTAGCTCCCCCTTAAAGGCAACTATGCTCGTCACCTCAGCTACTCATTGTGGTATCATGTTCCCCATACTAACCCATGACTGGGTGCAGAAGTTTAACCTCAATGTCCAATTTGGATTTAAATCTGTATAACCCCTCAGTTCTGTGCTAATGTAAGCCAACTTGTGACACTAAGAAATAAACTAAACTAATTTTGGACATGGGACTTATCATTGGACTGGCAAACCGCATATGCCTGCTGGGTATCCCCAGGCAGCTTGGGGAAGACTATTTTAATTTCAGGCCACGGTGACTCATAAGGTAGGTACTAGAAGAAAGGGATTGGCAGGAAATGGGATTCAGTGACCAGGAAGGAGGAGAGGGTCGGATCAGAAATGACGTTACCAGGAGCCCACAACAGCTTGTTTTTAATGCATTTTTTCACTTCACTGGCAGACATTTTTTATCTTTTCTGGTAGGGACAGTGGGCCTTTTAATGACTGTTGCTGAAGCTGTGTCATCCTTGGTGACTACATTCAGGGAAAATCAATTGTGTGAAGGGAGCATAATACAAACATTAGGCTTTATGCTTGTATTATGTTTTTTGCTGGATGCAGAGACAAGAAAGCCTTTTTCAGGCACAGGCCCTCGGTGCCTCTTTTGAAGTCTCCACCAAAAACACAGATGTTTGTTTCAGAAAGTGTGTTCACTATCTGCCCTGTTGGACATCTGCCATCACTGACTTAACTATATATCAAATATGTCTAGCTTTTGGACAGCCAGATTTTGGATAATGTGCCTGCACATATCAAACTCTGCAAAAAAAAACACTTCTCACCTTCTGTCTTTAAACTATGAGCCTTCAAAATTTGTTTGATGCTTCAGCAAACCTGTGTTGTGAATATCTATTGTGGGTACAGCATTTAGCTAACTTTTTAACTTGCTTTTTTCTGGAGCATTGTTGATAAAGTTTGTAAACAAAATCAGAAACATTTGAGTAAAGTGAATCCCCAACAAATAAGTGCATATTACATTAAACCTCATACTGATTATTTTATATCTAAATGCATTTAGATTGTAAACTTGTATTTTATTTTCAATTAAGTTATGCACTTCATTTATGTATTATAATGTATGGGTGCTGCCTTTAATCATTCTTGTGAGAGCAAAATGGTTGCAGCCTCAAACTGTGTACACCTCTGTACACTAAAGTCATTGACTAGTATTGGTGCAATGAATGTTGAGTGTGATGTGGACAGAAATTATTTGCTGGCAAACCAGCACGGATTTATATAATCCGACTTTTCCAATGTTTTTACACTAAATTCAGGACATCAGTAACTATCTTGCTTAGATTTGATTATAATATTTAAGAATTTTTTAAAAAATAGGCGATCAGTTAGTATTGGAACTCAGCAAATTTGGTTCATTTTGTGTCTGTATTTGCTGAAGTCTTTTCTAGTTTGTGATGCAGTGGTAATGTAGCAATGAGCAAATTAGACCAGACATTTTGCTTGTAGTCAAATCTTTGTTGCTGCCATTGTTTTTTCTCGCTCCCTAATGCAGGGGAGCTGAACTAAGGTCCGTTGAATCATCATTACTATTACCTCATCTGCAATCAGCTAACTGAGCAGATAATTAGAAAGGCACAAAGCAACTTGCATTTATTTAGCCACTTTTAAAGTAGTGAAACTTCCCAAGATGCTTCACAGGAAAGTTATCAAATAAACTTTGACACTGAGGAGATATTTGGGCAGGTGATCAAAAGCTAGATCAAAGAGAGAAGTTTTAAGTTTGAAGGAGGGGTAGAGAGGTGTAGGGAGGGAACCCAAGAGCTTGGGACCTAGGCAGAAGGCATAGTTGCCAATGTTGAAGCAACTAAAATTGGGAATGGACAAAAAAGTTGCTTGTTCTTTGCGGGGAAGGTCCACAAGGATGTGGGCAATAAAGTTTTGACCGTGTTTAAGTTGGGTGGAAGATGGGAGGCTGAATTGGTGACTATGAAATCGTCAAGTCTGGAGGTAAAAAGGCATGGGTGAGGATTTCAGGAGCAAATGAGCTGATGCAGAGATGGAAATAAGCTGATTGGTGATGGAGTGATTGTGATCAGAAGCTCGTTTCATGCTCAGATATGACACCAAGGTTACGATATTCTGGTTCTGCCTCAGAAAGTTGCCAGGGCAAGGGATGGAGTTAGTGGTTGGGGAACAGAGTTTGGACAGGAACCAAAGACCCCAGTGAGTTGTGCCTTTGCAATATTTAATTGGAAGAAATTTCTGTCCATCCATCTATATGCTAGATAAGCAGTAATCAGGAGCAATATGGTCATTGAGCTTTGAATTTTCTTGATCTGTTTGGTCAAGCTACTCATTTAATAAATTTAAAGGCCTAAAAACAATTTTTTAAATTTTATTTGATGAGTTTAATTCTTTATTCAGCATACTTAAATTTACCTAAAATACCAGATAATCTATAGCAGTGGTTCCAAAGGGTGCGGCATGCCACACTGGTGCGGCAAGAGAGGATGGCAAGTGTGGCGGGAAGATGCAAGGACAATCGAAGAAACATTTAAACATGGATTAGATATTTTTCCAAAGTGATTGTTTTATACTTTCTGGATGTCCCATGATCATATTATAAAGTAGTTGTGTTCTATGTTATGAATCAAGCGCTGCTAGGAGTTGTTTTTTTTTGCTTTTGAATGTATTTTTTAATCAATAAAAAATTCGGTGTGGCGCAAGCAAATTTTTATTCCGAAAGTGCAGGCCAGTGAAAAAAGTTTGGGAACCACTGATCTATAGCATTGCTTTATGCTGCATTCTGCAGTTAGAATAGTGCTAAATATTGAAAAATAGTGACTAATTTTGATGAGATTATTCTTTAGATTTCATCAAAGCTGTGTTCTACAATCTGTGGTTTTAATGGGACATGTTGTTTAGCTCTTTGCTTTAAGAGAAGAGAGATTGAAGGCGAGTTTTGTTAAAACTGAAAGGGAGTGAATAGAAGGTAGACTGGTTGCAACTATACAACTACAAGTTTAGACCTGCTGATATAATGGGAACTGTTTTGTATTTAAAGATATTTTGAATAAACTGTTTACTTAAAACAACTTGAATTATGTAGCACTCCTGACATAAAGTAGCATTTTTCATTTCCGAAAAACCTCTGCTTTAAAAGGCACAGGTGGTAGATACCAAGAAGAAAAGCGGAAAGGGAAACTTGAGGAGTGAATGGGGAGGCTTGAAATAAGTCACTTGACAATAGAAAGGGGCTATCAAAATCAAGTTGTTTGCGGGAAAGGTCCACAAGGCAGTGCAGGGAGCAGCATTAGCAAAGTGCAGTCTGTTAAAGAAGTGAGCATGTGTCCTGGGTGGGTTGCTGAAAAGAAGTGGCGCAAATAATGTTGAGCAGCAAGATCATATCCTGATGTCTGGAAATGCTGGAAGCCTCGAGCTGAGCAAGGGTAGGAATGACCTGGAAGGGAATAACATTTTGGTTCTGAATAAGTTGTAGTTTGTGAAAAGATGGATTCAAAAGCAGAGAGCATTGATGCAGTGTAAGATTTGGTTAGGATTTGAGCACTTGTGGAGGTATAGTTGGGTTGTGTGTGAACAGTTTTGAAAGAAAGCAGTGTTTAAACAGCCAATCAGGTGTGCAGTTGGAAGGTTAGAACTGGGTCAGTCAAGCCACCAAAGTTGTATATTTCTGCAAGGGAAACTGGAGAAGTTGGTGTGATCTAAGACTGGAGGCAGATAGAAGCAGAGAAGATGCTTTTTGCTAACATCAAGCTTTAAGAAATTTTGATTCCAAATTTATGTTTATTGGTCGTGAATGGAGCCCAGTCCATCACTCAACCAGCCTCCCATCCATTTACACTGTCTATACTTCCTGTTACCTTGGAAAAGCAGCCAGCATAATCAAGGATCCCTCGCACCCGGACATACTCTCTTCCACCTTCTTCTGTCGGGAGAAAGATATTAAAGTCTGAGGACGCGTACCAACCGCCTCGAGAACAGCTTCTTCCCTGCTGCCATCGGACTTTTGAATGGATCTACCATATGTTAAGCTGATCTTTCTCTACATCCTAGCTATGACTGTAACACTACATTCTGCACCCTCTCCTTTCCTTCTCTATGTACGGGTATGCTTTATCTGTATAGCGTGCAAGAAACAGTACGTTTCACTGTATAACAGTACATGTGACAACAATAAATCAAAATCAATGTTTCCAATTTCAGAGATCACATTTTCTTTACCATCTACCACCAGAAATGTAGCTGCTTTCTGCATTGAAACAATGGTATTTTTGGCAGATATTGTTGTAAAAATATTTTCTCTCTTTACTCTGCTAAGGGTGTCAACTCTTGCAGGGCAAGTTTATGGCACTGGCATTCGTAGTACGTCACCCACATGTCTCTATTCTTGTGTGAGCATAGACTTTAAGTTTCAGCTGGTTTGAGTATAAAATAGCAAACTTGCCTGATGCTTCCCTTGTCCATTGTCCGCTTTCCAGCAGAGATACCTGGGTAGTGATCAGGGTGTTATCGTAACTTTTTTTTTCATTCTCTAACCTGGAGTTCAAAAAGGTTCAGTCTTGAGGTTACAGAAATAGACGTGATTGTGAATTGTGGATGGTTAATATTTCCCTCTTGAACACAGTTTGAAAATACATGGGTGCTTAAATGACCTGAACTGTGTTGTAACATTTCTGCGGGTCAAAAAGTGACCAGGTTTATTAAGAGAATTCCTGGAGAGAAACCAGAAATTAGAAACTTCATGTTGGATGCGAACTGTTGTATTCAGTCACCTTTTAGTTTCAGTCCTGCCCTTGGAAATGGTATGCCAGCAATTTCTGCTTTGCAGTCTCTTGTTTTTTCATGGACAGTGAGAAAATTGGAAGGTAGCACCTACTTAATATCCATTGTCATTTGTCTTAACAGTTTCAGTCCTTCTGTTAAAAATTCAGATCTGCATACTCTCTATGGTTCCGTGGTGTCACTTATTTCCACAAGCAATGTGAGATCTCAAATGTTTGCATGATTGTTTAACCGTGAGCATATCTGTTGCATTCTCCAATTAACTGGCCAAATATGTCTTTAGTATGACTGCTTCCTCAATCTCTTTGAAGATTGAATAACTACTTTGTGAATGAAACTTGGTATAAATTGAGCTGCTTTGATTCACAGCAAGATGAATGTACAGTACAGCAATCATGATGTAACTCGTTTGTTTTCAAGAAGTGCAGCTCCACAAAATACCAAATAAAATAGACCCAAACTTTCTCCTGTTGGTGGTTTATCATCTTTGATTTAAATAAGAAGTTCTGACTGCTTTCTTGCACTCTTAACTTCTAAGAATAATTGAATATAAAAGAAGACTGAAGGTGGCCATTTGGCCTAATATGCATTTGCTGGCTCATTTTTTGTCCGTAATACTAAGTTCCTCATCCTCAATTCGGATTTGAAATTATTTGTGACATTCTCTCCCTCTACTTTTTCAAGTCAAACATTCCGGATCCTGACTACCCTGAGGATTTTTTTTCCCATTTAATCTATCCTGTTGATCTTTTATGAATAATTTCAAATACATGATCACTTGCCAGAGGGGATAATTTTTCCCTATTCTTTTTCAAAACCTCGGGTTGAAAATTTCTCATTAGATTACCTTGCAACCTCCTTTTATAATAATAATCCTATCATTTCCAATCTCTCCACGTAATGAGGGATTCTCTCATTCTGGTAAACCACATCTTGATAAACCTCTGCCCCTTTTCTAATGCTTTTGCATCTTTCCAGAAGTGTGATGCCCATATTTGCAAACAACTTCCAGCTGAGGCTTTGGCATGATCGCTTTTGCTCTTGAATTGGTGTAGTCATTGTTTCCTCCTGTATGTTATGTAATATTTCCCACTGTCTACAATCATTCAGGAGATTGAAGATTTTCTATTTTATGGTACAAGAAATGCTTTGATTGCAAAGAAAGTCCATTGATTCATGTATAATTAAAAGTCTACGGGGATATTGTCAATGCTGGCGTCTTAAATATTATCTTTGCCGGTAGCGGCCGCGCAGCGGCTAGCACTGCTGCCTTACAGCGCCAGAGACCCAGGTTCGAATCCTGGCTTGGGTCACTGTGCGGAGTCTGCATGTTCTCCTCATGTCTGTGTGAGTTTCCTCCCACAGTCTGAAAGGCGTGCTGGTTTGGTGCATTGGCCATGCTAAATTCTCCCTCAGTGAGGTGACTAGGGGATTTTCACAGTAACTTTGTTGCAGTGTTAACGTAAGCCTACTTATGACTAATAAATAAAATTTATTTTAAAATCTGAGTGAATGCGCAATGCCTCTGTCAACCCAGTGTTAAAAGTAATTTTTTCCAAATTCTCTCTTGAAATCAATTATCAAAGCATGCCTTAATGTGATACCACAAGGATGCATAAATATTTGTACATCTGTCACACCAACTTTAAATTTAATTTGGTTCTGTTTTGGTGAGAGGAAAATTTGTATTCATAGAAGATTAATCCGATCAGAATATCTTTCCTCTAACGAACACATAAGTCATCCAATTCTACTGTCAGTGCTGCGATGGATGCTCTTGCTCGTAATGGTGGTAACTAGTGATACTATTGCTCTCCATGCCCTTGGTTAGGAAGGAGGAAATTGGTGCATGGTTTCTGCTCCGTTAGTTCCTATTGGGATTGTACTTGTGGGCATTGGATGACAGTGTGATTGCTGTGATACTGTGACATTGAGTTGTCAGGGTTCTCTTAATCATATCACAAGTGACTAATTAATACTTTGACAAGATACTGAAAGGCAACAACCATTATTGGAAATGTACCTCAGTAACAACATAGGATAAAATCAATTTGAAGGATTCCCTTTACTCTACCAGTTGTTAATTTCCAAGTCAGAGAAGGCTTTTGAAAATATTTTTCCCTGTTATGCAGTTTATTGTTGACATATCCTAACTTAATCCTTTGCAGTTAATGCATTCTTTAAAAAGAATAGAGTTTTTGCTCCGATTAATTTAGTTCCTGTTTAATAAAGATACACACAGGCAGCAATATCTCAATGTTCAAATAGATTTAAAACATTGTTGTATTGGAAAACTGGGCTTTTACTTTTCAAAGTTACCTTGGCCAGAGATTAAATTCATATTTGTCCTTTCGTGCCAACTTTGTCTGGTGCTTGACCAAGAGATCATGATGCTTGAATGAATTTTAGTGGTGTCAGCAGAAAATTTGAGGGTCATTAAAGCTGAACCTGTCTCATCATCTCTCACTTAAGGGTGGAAACCCAGGATTTGTTCACTCTCCCCTAAGCTTGAGGCATTCCAGCCCATTGTTGCATCTCTACTGCCTTAGTTGAAAGCTGGTTCAATACAAATGAGGTCAAACCATCTTGGTCTTTGTGTGTCTTGGTGATCATTGCATAAAATTTAGCAGTACAATAAATGCTCATTTTTACCTTGATGTAATGCTGAGTCATATAAAGCAGGCATTCCTCTGGTTTGACCTGATCTCTGGCACGGTAGCACAGTGGTTAGCACTGCTGCTTCACAGCTCCAGGGACCTGGGTTCGATTCCCGGCTTGGGTCACTGTCTGTGTGGAGTTTGCGCATTCTCCTCATGTCTGCGTGGGTTTCCTCCGGGTGCTCCAGTTTCCTCCCACAGTCCAAAGATGTGCGGGTTAGGTTGATTGGCCATGCTAAAAATTGCCCTTAGTGTCCTGAGATGCGTAGGTTAGAGGGATTAGTGGGTAAATGTGTGGGGATATGGGGGTGGGGCCTGGGTGGGATTGTGGTCGGTGCAGACTCGATGGGCCGGGTGGCCTCTTTCTGTGCTGTGGGGTTTCTATGATTTCTGCTGTGTTCGTTGATTTGAGGGGCCAATGGCCTGGATATTGTGGTGATAATGGTTGCAAAAATATCAGCATTCACCATCATTACTCCACTGAAATTGAAGTTTGTTTAACTTCTCGCTTCAGTTTTCATTTATTTCGCTATCTGAAAATAAATTCAAAGAATATTTGCTTTTAACTTCTGGAATGTGCATACTTCATTGTGGCTGCTTATTGCTTGATAATATCACTTGCTGTACACCTCGCAATCTCCTTGATTTAGCCCCAGAATTAAACTGACTAAAGGAAAGGGGAATTCAACGTCACCGAGATTGCTAGATCTTTGGAGGAGCTTGTGAGCACTGTTACTCCCTGCTGACTGCAAACTCCAGGCCAGTGCAACTGATCTCAGCACATGTGAATTTGAGAGTAATTATCTGAAAAGGAAGGATTTGCAGATCTTATGGAGAGGAGGCTAGGAAGTGGCACTGTGCGCATGCGGTAAAACGCGATAGGCCTGAGCTATGCTGTCTCCATTGTTGCATAATGAGCTTACCTGCCTTGGGTCAGGTGAATCAGCAAGCTACTAGAAAACTGCCACAGCCTATGGAGCTGAAACTCAGCATGAACCATTGCTGGGAAAGAAAATTTGTATGGATGGGCAAAACAAAATGAAACTTCAGTACAGTTTGTAGTAATTTTTACACGAGCAGTTTTTGAGGATGCAGTGCTCTCATTTAAGAGTCACGTGCACATTTTACTTTTATAGTTATTTTCTTGTTTTCACGTTAATTCATCTTAACATTCTGGCTTGGCTGTGTTTAAGTTTTTTTGCAAAAGTGAACTGACCTCCAAAATAGTCACTGACAACTAAAAAATTGTTCCTGTTGGTTGGCTTTTAAATCAAAAAAAAAGTTCAATTGCCTGTTCAACTGCAGAGAGGCCAGATGTTGTATGGTATTTTGAGTGAGTTAATATTTCAAGTTAGTTACTATCTAGATTATTAAATTATTTGATTCAGGATTTTTAGTGGACTGCAGTTGAGACATTTTAATTATGTAGAAATATAGCAGAGAAACAGACATAGCCAGTTGAATGTTTTGAGATTCTCCTTTCTTCCTTATTTATGGTTGCTTGTAAATATGCTAATTAAAACTTCAGATACTGTGATTACCAAACCTGAAATTTGAGGAAGGAAAGTGCAGGCCCTTTTTAAATGTCCTTTGTTGCTGCAAGCAAGGGTCAAATATATTTTCCTGTCACGAGCTTCATGCTCCTCAAATTGTGATAACTGCTGTCCAGAATATTAGCTCGAGATGCACAGGGCTGCACTTTGCTGTAAAATTTAATGGTGAGATGAACAGCATTCACTTAAAGTTTATATCGGTCAGGAAATACCAGTGACCACACATGATTAGTTAGTGGCAAAAGTCAGGAAGTTGCCCTGTTATTCCAGTGGTGGGGAGACTTGATATTGAAGTCCATAGAACGACATGACGTTTCAGTTCTTGCACGATAGACCTATTAAGCCATGAGAAAAGACTAAGGTGTACCAATGCCTGTTTTAAGTATTTTTTTAATAATGTGATTAGCTTTACTTCTTTAATAAACCTCCTTGGCATTAGCAATTAATTCTTAAGAAGATAGTGTCTCATTCCAGTTTTTAATTGTTGGAGAGTTACAAAAATAAAAGCTAATTTTTTTTCTGGATTTTTCCTGTCCGTCTATTTTATTTTGTTCCTTTAATCCCATCTATCTTTCACCCTCTCTATTTTGGTACCTGATTAAAATTGAACTCTATTTGACATCCTGGTTCAGATTCTGCACTCTTTACAGTAAGATTGAAGAACAGGTGGCACAGTGGTTAGCACTGCTGCTTCACAGTGCCAGGAACCCAGGTTTGATTTCTGGCTTGGGTCACTGTCTGTGCGGAGTCTGCATGTTCTCCTCGTGTCTGCGTGGGTTTCCTCCCACAGTCCGAAAGACGTGCTGGTTAGGTGCATTGACCATGTCAATGAAGTTACTCTGAAAATCCCCTAGTCGCCACACTCCGGCACCTGTTTGGATTCAGTGTACCCAAACAGGTGCTGGAGTGTGGCGACTAGGGATTTTCAGAGTAACTTCATTGCAGTGTTAATGTAAGCCTACTTATGACACTAATAAATAAACTTTAAAATATTTAAGTAGGCACACGTCGCACATCATGCTCAGGCCCCACACCCCCTGAGGACATGACCCTGACATGGTTCTCCAATCATAATGAATTCCAATATAAAATTCCATAGCAATCAGTGAGTAAGTATAATGAATGGTTGGCAGCATTGATCTGCAACTCAGTAAAATATGGCCCATAGAAAGCAGAGAGTAGCAGTGGACGGGTACTTTTCTAACCG
Organism: Mustelus asterias; assembly: GCF_964213995.1. Classification (NCBI taxonomy): domain Eukaryota; kingdom Metazoa; phylum Chordata; class Chondrichthyes; order Carcharhiniformes; family Triakidae; genus Mustelus; species Mustelus asterias. Next base: position 102,144,667 of record NC_135809.1, on the reverse strand, counting down.
GAGATCTGACTAGTGGTGTTTCACAAAGATCAGTGCTGGGGCCTGTTGTTTGTAATATATAAATGATTTGGAAGAAAATGTAGATGGTCTGATTAGTAAATTTACAGATGATACAAAAATTGGGGGACTGGCAGGTAGTGAGGAGGATTGTCAGAGGATATAAATCAGCTGGAGACCTGGGCTCCGAGATGGCAGGTGGAATTTAAACAGGACAAATGTGAGGTGATGTGATTTGGAAAGTCTATTGCACAAGGCAAGTATACAGTAAATGGTAGAGCCCTTAGAAATATTAGCATACAGGGGGATCTAGGCGTGTAGATGCACAGTTCCCTGAAGGTGGCAACTCGGGTTGACAAGAAGCTGTATGGCATACTGGCCTTCATCAGTCGGATGTTGACTATTGGAATTGGAAAATCATATTGCAGCTGTATAAGACTTTGGTTAGGCCGCATTTGGAGTATTGTATACAGTTCTGGTCGCCACACTACCAGAAGGATGTTGATGCATTTATTTGATTTATTATTGTCACATGTATTAACATACATTGAAAAGTATTATTTCTTGTGCGCTATATAGAAAAAGCATATCGTTCATAGAGAAGGAACCGAGAGTGTGCAGAATGTAGTGTTACAGTCATAGCTAGAGTGTAGGGAAAGATCAACTTAATGCAAGGTAAGTCCATTCAAAAGTCTGACAGCAGCAGGGAAGAAGCTTGAGTCATTGGTACGTGACCTCAGACTTTTGTATCTTTTTCCCGAAGGAAGAAGGTGGAATGGAGAATGTCCAGGGTGCATGGGATCCTTAATTGTGCTGGCTGCTTTGCTGAGGCAGCGGGAAGTGTAGACAGAGTCAGTGGATGAGAGGCTGGTTTGCGTGATGGATTGGGCTACATTCGCGACTTTTTGTAGTTCTTTGCAGTCTTGGGCAGAGCAGGAGCCATACCAAGCTGTGATACAACCTGAAAGAATGCTTTCTATGGTGCATCTGTAAAGGTTGCTGAGAGTCGTAACTGACATGCCAAATTTCCTTAGTCTCCTGAGAAAGTAGAGGCGTTGGTGGGCTTTCTTAACTATAATGTTGGCATGGGGGGACCAGGACAGGTTGTTGGTGATCTGGACACCTAAAGACTTGAAGCCCTCGACCCTTTCTACTTTGTCCCCATTGATGTAGATAGAGACAAGTTCTCCTTTACGTTCCCTGAAGTCGATGACAATCTCCTTTGTTTTGTTGACATTGAGCAAGAGATTATTGTTGCCACACCAGTTCACCAGATTCTCAATCACATTCCTGTACTCTGTCTCGTCATTGTTTGAGATCCGACCCACTATGGTGGTGTCGTCAGCAAACTTGAAAATCGAATTGGAGGGGGAATTTGGCCACACAGTCATAGATGTATAAGGAGTATAGCAGGGGGTTGAGAACACAGCCTTGTGGGGCACTGGTGTTGAGGATGATCGTGGAGGAGATGTTGTTGCCTACCCTTACTGATTGTGGTCTGAGAGTTAGGAAGTTCAGGATCCAGTCGCAGAGGGAGGTGCCGAGGCCCAGGCCACGGAGTTTGGAGATGAGTTTCGTGGGAATCATAGTGTTGAAGGCTGAGCGGAGTCAATAAATTGGAAACTGACATAGGTGTCCTTGTTATCTAGGTGTTCCAGGGTTGAGTGCGGGGACCAGGAATATGGCGTCTGCTGTGGACCTGTTCCGTCGGTAGGCAAACTGTAGTGGATCCAGGTAGTCCGGGAGGCTGCAATTGATTCGTGCCATGACTAACCTTTTGAAGCATTTCATAATGATGGATGCATTGGAAAGGATGCAGAAGAGATTTACCAGGATGTTGCCTGGTTTGGACTATGAAGAAAGGTTGAACAAACATGGATTGTTTTCATTGGAGGGTCGGAGGATGAAGGGGGAACTGATAAGATTTGTACAAGATTATGACAGGCCTGGATAGAGTGGATTTTCCTCGGGCTGAAGGGTTAATTACTCGGTGGCATAGATTGAAAGTGAAAGGGGGATGTTTAAGAAAGATGAAAGGGGCACGTTTTTCCAGAGGGTGGTGAACGCCTGGAACCTGCTGCCGGAGGAAGTGGTGGAAGTAGATTTTATAGCAACGTTCAAGAGGGATATGGCCCATGTAGAGGCAAGAAAATATTAGGCATGTGTCGGCACAGACTTGGTGGGCCAAAGGACCTGTTCCTCTGCTGTACTGTTCTTTGTTGTGTCTAGAAATATTTGCTTTAACCAAATAACTTTAAGTCAAGAGCAACTACTTCACTGGAATTTATATGTATGTGTCACGATGTGTATGTGCACATCTCCATCAATTCTGGTGTTAACCATGGCTCAGTGATGGTATTCTTGCCTTAAAGTTGGGGATTCAAGCCGTGCTTCAAAGATTTGACCATTTAATCTAGGCTGACACTTGAGTGCTCCACTGTAAAGAGCTGTCCTTTGGATGAGATGTTAAATTGCTCTCTGAGGTGGCCATAAAGACCTCCTGGCAATGGTCCTGACTAACATTTATCCTTCATTGGAGATTTTACAGCACTGAGACCATTTGGCCCAATAGGTTTATGCTCACATGAGCCTCCCTTTATTTTCAGCGCATCTGATTATCAACATATCTTTCTCTTCTTTTCTCCATTATGGAACCTTGCTGTGTGCAATTTGGTTGTTACTTTTCCTACATTCCAACAGTAATTGTTATAAAAGTATGTAATTTGCTGCAAAGTGTTTTGGAGCATCCTGACATTGTGCAACGCACTGTATAAATGCAGATCTTTCTATCTCAGTCATTTAATTTGAATGCTGATTTCAACATAAATTTCAAGTGCCATTTCTTTATAGAAGCTGGCCAGCTTGTACTATTCAGATCCAAATATTTAGTCACAAACATCAGTAAATCTTTCCCAAATTATATATTTAAATTCCAGAATTGTAAATCATCAAAAATGTTGGTAACTAATTTGATGCAGTTTTTAATGATTTAATTCTCTCTTAGGTGTAATTTACTTGAAAAATACAATTACACAGTACTGGGCTGAGCGTGAAGCTGCTTCAAGTGATGTGCCACCATTTACTATTCCAGAAGAAGATCAACAGTTCATCCGTGACAACATAATAGAGGCTATTATTCAGTCACCCGAGTTGATAAGGTTTGTAATAGGAAAGGCTTTTTTGCTGATAAACGCTACTGCACAGAGTGGTGAATACCATACTGCAAATTAACACCATGTCTGTGATCAGCAAATGCTGCCAGTCAATGTGAATTTGCAGTAACATTCTCTGAGAATGTGACAATCTTTGATCTGTTAAGGTCCTTTTTATCTAAGCCAAGAACACATGGATGCCCTATTTCCAAATCCTAGCCAATGCTTGGTAGCCAGCTGCAAGATGGCTTACAAAAGCAGCTGTGGTCAACTTCCATGTGTTCACTTTCTGTCCTTGAACTTGCTGTTGCTGCTAATCCTAATCGCTGTTTTACCCATAGCTGAACTTTAGCTTTCTCCCATTGGAGAGGATCAGTGATGCTGAATCCTAGCTCTGCGTATTATCCACTTCCTCGGTACATTATGCATGTAATGTGACCTCATATATTGTGTGTTGGTAGCAAGTGAAGATGAGGTATTTTACTTGGTATGGGGGCCGACTGAATCTCGCATTGTTTACATGCCCACTCTTGAGGTCACTAGGTGGTGATTGTGGCCGGGAGACCCGAGTTGTGTTCTCTACTCCAAGTCACTGCTGTCTTCCGCATTCAAGATGCTACTGCACAAGCAAATAACTCTGTGCATGCAGATAATCAAAAGCGGTCTGTTCTGTGTGGTTCAGTCACATACTGGTTTAACTGACTACTGGCAATTAAGTTCATACCAATAGTCTATTACTTGACTTGGCGTGTGGTAGTTTTCTTTCTCAACCTCAGAACACTCCTTTCTGGCTTACTGCTCAAATATTTGTAGCTACTTGATGTTGCTGTATTTTAGTTTTTTTGTTGTCCTGATACTCACTGGATGTGGGTCTTGTAAACAACCGTATAGGGGATAAGGTATTTTCTCCTGTTGGATGGTTTAAATTGATCCTTTGTTAATGGGAAGAAAAAAATCTGCACAACAAATAACTAAGCTTTATAAGCATGGCAGTTTGATCACTGTCTATGTGGAGTTTTCACATTCTCCCCGTGTCTGTATAGGTTTCGTCCAGGTGCTCTGGTTTCTTCCCATAGTCCTAAGATGTGCGGGCTAGGTTGATTGGCCATCTAAATTGCCCCTTAGTGTTGGGATTGGCAGGGTAAATGCGTGGAGTTGCGGGGATGGGGCCTATGGATGGGAATGTTGTTGGTGCAGGCTCGATTGGCTGGTTGGTCTCCTGCACTGTGGGGATTCTATGTTAGCTGATATTTGCAAAGTTAGTGGAAAGCTATATAAATTATTTTTAAAGTTGCACTTAGTGACCCTGGATAAGGAGAGGGTTGAATCGCTTTGGGATTCACGCACTCCTGATTACTGGGCATTAACCCCTAACTGTTAGCAATTGAACAACACCTAAACATGACAAAATACAATTCTTAACTGCTAACCTATCGCTACGAGTTCCCATTATAGACTTAAACCCCTCTTTTTAGTTAGCAAAACACAAGCATACTTGCTTGTGCTTAGGTTAACAGCCTTTGAGCTTTCAGATAGCCTCTGGAGAGAGAGAGACACACAAATATTTCTTTCAGCTCCAAGCAGCAACTGTTCTTTTTGAAAATGAAACTACTTTCTTGCAAGCTTGGACTCTCCATCTAACTGTATGACTCTGCCCCTGTCAATCAAGCTAATCAAAGCTCACTTAACTCTGCATGTCTAGCAGTAAGCCCTACTGGATGAAAGCATAAATTTCTCAAGTGTGCATTGAGTTTGGCTGCGATAGCTCATGATAGAACAGTCAGCTAAGTCGTGAAGCTTGTACATGTGTAGTTCTTCCTTGAATTGGGTAACTGTGAACAAACATGTACCGGGCAGAAGTGTATGAGGATAATATGACGATACTGTGCTATTTTAATCTCCTTTGTTTAATGTCGGGCTGCTTTTAGAGGCAGTGTTTTATTACAAGAGTCTTATTTGTCTGGGAAAATGTGCAGGATGGTAACTGATTTTAGTTAGGAATGTGTTACTTGGTAGAGTTAATGGACCTTTTGTTTACTTATGTTCTCCTGGGATTTTGGACTAGGTATGCAGAGTTAAGTGAGTTTTGATTAGCTTGATTGACGGGGGCAGAGTCATGTGGTTAAAGAGAGGGGCTAAGCTTGCAGGAAAGAACAGTTTCATTTTCAAAAATAAAGAGCAGTTGCTGCCTGAAGCTGAAAGAAATATCTGTGTCTCTCCAGAAGCTTTCTGAAAGCTCCAAAGCTGTTAACAAAACACAAGCATACTTGCTTGTGCTTAAGTTAAGTAATTTTAAAAGAGGGGTTCAAGTCTAAGAGGAATATTGCTTGAATTGGAACTTGTAGCTGTTGGTCAGCAGTTAAGAATTGTATCTTGTCGTGTTTAGGTGTTGTTCAATTAACTGTTAAGCTAATTCATTTTGTTATAGTTAAACTGTGTTGTTAATAAAGTTTGTTTTGATAAAAGCTTCTGAGTTTGTCAGTAGAATCATGCCTGGAGTGAAATATCTTATCCTCACAATGCAAACATTATTGGAGTCTAGCCTGGCTTCTTGACCTGCCTTGGGGTTTCTGATCTGGTACCCTAACATTAAATAGGCCATATGCAAAGAGTGTAATGTAATGGAAAAAATTCTAACAGGAATAAAGGAAGGGCACTTATGCACATCAAGTGCTGCATTGCCCACCAACTAAATGCAGATTAAATCAAAAGGTATAGCAAAACTATTGTATTTAGGCTTGGCATTATGGTTGTACTGAGTTTAACACTTGAATATAACTTAACTGTTATAAGTTTTAGACATCTGAGTTCATGTTTTGTTGCATGTTCATTTATTAAACTACAATAAGAGTTTGTTTTTGAGGAGGTGGTATCTCAGTACCTTGAATTAATATTGTTGTTTTCTTTTAGGGTGCAACTTACTACTTGCATTCACCAAATAATCAAGCATGACTATCCTGGCAGGTGGCCAGCAGTTGTCGAGAAAATTGGATTCTATCTGCAGTCTGATAACAGTGCCTATTGGCTTGGAATCCTCCTCTGTCTCTATCAGTTGGTGAAGAACTATGAGTAAGCTCTTCATATTTTTGGTTTTGAATAGTTTCCAAAGTACCTTTTGGGCATTTTAGCCAATGGAGCCAAATAGTACTTGTATAAAAATCTGCATACTTGAGATGCACTAATGACTCTTCTGCCTCCACCCACACCTCCCTCCCTCACCCCAACACAATGTTTGATCCAAAACATTTTGATCCAAGGTTGTAATTATTCATGCCAATGTAAAGATTTACATGGGAAGGAATGTATATGGGAGAATTTTAGTGTTGAATGCGAAAGAAAAATACTTCGAAAATTAAGTGTTCAAAACTTGTCAGTACCTTGACTATATAGGTCACTGAAATTACTGATGCGGTAGAGCATTGTGCCCTGAAGTGACTTAGTCAATTGTAGGCAGGACTGCAACTTCACACTGGTTTGGAAAACAATCTGAGCAGGGGAACTAATGAATGTGCCTAACATATGCCTCACTGAAAGAATGTGCAATTGAAATGTAGGAAAATTTTTATTTTGACTGGTAGTTCACATATTTTATGTACACAGGTACAAGAAACCCGAGGAACGGAGCCCATTGGTGGCAGCTATGCAGCATTTTTTGCCGATGATGAAAGATCGTTTTGTCCAACTTCTCTCTGATCCTTCAGACCACTCTGTCCTTATCCAAAAACAGATCTTCAAAATTTTCTATGCACTTGTTCAGGTATTATAATGCAAAATGAAGTGTTGTCTGTACTCCAATACTGTGTGCACTAGTTCCCTAGCCATTAAGACTGTTTTTGAACATGATTGTGTTACTCCTAAGCTTGAGAAGCTTACAAAATGCTTAAAAGTAAGCTCAGTCATCCTTGAATTTACATGGGTGCCAACTTTCTGTGTCTTTGGAATATCTGTTAGTTGTCAATTAAATGCAAATTCATCTTGCAGAGATTCTGAAGCCAAGTGTCAAGTCTAATGATTTTGCTGGTGGACATAACTGCTTGTAATCGTGACACTTGTATCCTTGCATCCTTGTTCTGCAAGTCAAGTATATGATTCTTGTAGAAGTACTGCAATGCGGAAGACTTCTATTCATATCACTAGTACCAATATGTCAACCAACCATCGTATCAGACTGTCCATGTAATTCTGGAGATCTGCAAATCCATTTCCTGGAAAAAACGGGCTGCTTTGAATTGAGCCTTGTATCAGTATAGGCTGTCTGTATATTGCATGATGGAGTATTCGATGAGCATCTTGTGTGTTCTTTGTGAATGTTAATTTTGCCTTATTTATTTTTTGGGAGGTTGATGTGAGCAATTAAGGTTGTCATTCTAGGTGGTGCTGATGCCATTGCATCCCCTTCATCACAGGAGGGAAAGTTGTTTGGAGATGCAATGGAATCTGAAGTTGAGAAGGATCCATTTAACTCCAAAACAAGGTTAAATTTGACTTTGTTTGTGATACATTAACCACTAACTGCAGGTGGCTAATTGGGAATTCTGATGTGACTGTGTTTTTTATTAGAAAATTCCACAGACATCATGTGATCTCATTGATCGTATTCACATGGCCTATGCTTATTTTCTTTAATCATGTTGCTCATTTGTTGATAAGATTGTAAGATGAAAAACATGGCTATGTTTGAATTGTTTGAAAGTATTAGTATAGATTTAAGGAGAAGCTAAGTAAGTACATGATGGAGAAAGAAATGGAAGGATATGTTGATGGGGTGAGATGAAATAAGGTTGGAGGGACTCATGTGATGCATGAACATCAGCACAGATCTGTTGGGTTAAAAGACCTCTCTGCTTTAAAATTTGATGTAATGTTACTTCATTGGTTCTTACTTATTGGTTGTCTGCTGATAATGGCATATAACACTGTGAAAATGCTATATTTTGGCACCATTGGAAAACCGGGAGCATTCAATGTTGGTGCGAGCTGTAATCATTGTCAGTTTGATCAATTATAATTGCTCTAGTCCAGCAGAGGAAAGTTCAACTAATAACGAGCATCTTCAACAGGGCAGGTCATGTGAAAGGAGAGCAGCATCCCAGATGTGTTTGATATAGAGAATAGGGCTGTTTCTGGCATGTGTTGATGAGTGTACCACTACTGTGTGTACTTTTGTAGTAAAATGGATTGTCATAACTAAGCATGAGGTTTGTCAGTAATTTCTATTGAACAGCAACAATATGGTCTCAACCCACTTGGACATCGCACACTGTGCCAATTAGTTTTCTTCCACATGTAATGCATCATTCTGCTTCTTCCACTGCTGTTGAGAAGTTATTTTGCAGGCTGACTTCTTGCTGTTTTATTCTGTATCTGTTTTGAAATGCCAGTCCACTTGATGTCATAGCTAAAACTGGGGAATCTGCTATATGAAGAGTAGTGTGAATGTGTGTTGTTCGGATATGAACCTGCTATTAACATGGCTCCATACATTGGAGTACACCAAGGGTCACGTTTCTTTCCCATTTATTAGTGTTTACAGTTAGAGTTGTGCTTGATGCTAACTGCTGTAATTAGAATTGGTCAATCTTCATTATTGCATCAAATAATTTACTGAATTCTTGTTTAATTTTTGCTAAATTATGCAGGCAGATTTTTATTTTCAGTGAAATTAAAATTGTAGGCTGAACTTCATATTTTCTTGTTCAATGAACTGTGTTTCCTTCCTACAGTACACCCTACCGTTGGAGCTGATAAGCCAGCAAAACCTCACGGAATGGATGGAAATACTCAAAACTGTAGTTGATAGGGATGTTCCTCCTGTAAGTTTTCTCTTTTTTGTGTCCTCTCTTTCGAGAATATTGATTAATTAAATATAAGAGCTGGAAGTTTGCATCCTCTTAACCAAATAAAGTAGAAAATGAGTAAAGATGAAGTACAATAATTAAAAGTGTGGCGTGTTTCTGCTTTACTTTAAGGACACAAAGAATTGGGGAATTAAGTTTCAAAGAAGCTTGGAAGGTTTTTAGAATAAGTTCTGTGAAATGGATAAATTATAGAAGCTGGTGCTCTTTTTGGAGAAGAGAGAGTTGAGAGAAGATTTGATAGAGGTGTTCAAAATCATGAACAATCTAGACAGTAGTTGGGGAGAGAGAGAGAGAGAGACTGTTCCCATTGATGGAAGAATTGAGAACAAAAGGACCAATTTGAACTGATTGGCAAAAGAAGACCAACTAATGAACTTTTGGGTGGATGAAGATGGACTTTTGTAAGCGAGTGGTTAGGATCTGAAATGCACGACCTTGTTCCTTGTGAGTGTGCTGGAGGCAGATTCAATTGTTGCTTTCAAAAGGGAAGGATTAGCCCCTGAAGAGCAACAATTTGGAGGACTATGGGCAAAAGACAAGGTAATGGGATTAGCTGAGTTGCTCTTGCAGGAGGCCAGCATGGGTATAACTGCCTTCTGTGTTTTAAGCATTCTGTGATTGATTCTTTTAATAGGTAGAAGTTGAATTGTGATGTACTGGGAGGTAATGTTGCGATTTTAAAAAAATTGTACTTGAAATATAAAATATGGTAGATATTTGCTTTCCAGATAAATAGCATTGACTACTATTTGTTACTGTTTCTAAACCAACATTTTAACTTAGTCTTATACTCGTAATATGTGCAACTTTGAATGCTTTAACTTTTTCCTTTTCTGTGCATTCGTATCTCTGATGTACTTCCAACAGTTTTAAGTGCTGTATTTTACTTCAGACCATTCCTAAATTACATTTGCTTGCTTCTGCCATTCACGGAAAATTACTTGTTTTGTATGTTACAGATTGTTCTTTGTAATTGGTTTTAAATTTTTAAAGCTTTACTCAGGCAAGAGACTGGACATCTCAACATACCTGCATCATAGTGATGACTTGGTCAATATATGCAAATCAGACCAATTGCCAGTACTTAGCTTGAGATTGGGATCCTGATTAAAAGCTGTGTATGTTTTTTGTGTCTGTTCATTTCTTGGAAAGTATTTCTATCATCAATTTCTTTGTCCATATTTATAATGCAAGTTGTGTGAACCCATAATGTTGTTAATACGCATTTCTGCTGGTATGTGTTCAGCAAATTTTCACTTTTGAATTTGTGTTTGTTTAAAGGAAACTCTTCAAGTTGATGAAGATGATCGACCTGAGCTCCCTTGGTGGAAATGTAAAAAATGGGCTTTGCACATCTTGGCCAGATTGTTCGAAAGGTGAAGATTTTTCATTGGTTTGTAATTTTTAGAATAAGTCGATAAACCCCCCGTGTAACTTCTAGGTGATGTTTTGTTCCATGAATGTCATCCGCTACCTTGGTCATTTGTCCATTTTTGGTGGGAGACTGGATATTGGGTGTTGGCTAGCTGTTGAAGCATGGAAGCATTTGAGCTGAGCGAATTCTGACCTCGCCCAGTGTACATGCTTAAACATTCCCAGCAGGAGTTACTATATAGTGACCAAAAGCCAAAATTCTGAAGCTATCCTTACTCATTACCCATTTGGGGAGCCATAACTGTGAAACTTCCAAATGCAAAACTAAAACTTCAAATGTTTCAATAAATGACAACTGAAATATGTTTCTATCTACCAGATACGGCAGTCCGGGTAATGTTTCCAAAGAATATAATGAATTTGCTGATGTTTTCCTCAAAGGTTATGCTGTCAGTATCCAGCAGGTATAGTATCATTTCTATGCATTTCCTCACTGGCATTAATAATATGTTTCTGTCTTTTTTGAGCTTTACTGTCTTGACACCCATACTTTTGCTCTCAGCTAAGAAAATGGAGAGGACTAGATTGGCTAGTGTACAGATTTGTCATTTTTCCATGACAAATTTACAATTATTGCTTGATGGAATATTTACTTCCATAGCATTAGCTGTAACTATTTCCAGAACAGCTGTTTTTGGAGTAAAGCTGAGTCTGGGATTGAAACGTCTTACAGGGTTATTGCTCCACTTAACTGTTATAACTCAATACTAATTTATGTGAGATGTATTAAGTCATGGTTGTTGCCAGCAAGGAATCCGAGAGAGAATGAGTGATTATAGTAACACTGTGGAACTGTGCTGTCACTTGTGTGTGTAGGCCATGTATTTCAATTCCTTGATCCAGCTATTTTTGTGTGCATGTGTAAGCTAGTTCTTAACTCAGTATATCTTGTTGCAGGTGCTTTTGAAAGTTTTGTATCAGTACAAAGAAAAGCAATATGTGGCTCCTCGAGTATTGCAGCAAACACTGAACTACATTAACCAGGGTGTTGCTCATGCTGTCACCTGGAAAAATCTGAAACCTCATATTCAGGTGAGGCTGCTTATAATGTTGATTTAGTTTTTATGTTTTGCCAAGAAAATTGAGCAGTGTTATATCGAAAACTTGATGGGCAGAATGGCCCACTTCTGCTACTTTGCCTTATAGTCTAAGACATTACGAAGAGATGAATTTGTTGCAAGTTAGCAGTTCTTCCTTTCTGTAGTTTAATTGGTTTAACAATGCTGTTATTGGGATCTGCCCAAGATTCTTCAATCACGTTTATGCAAGTTCATAACCTGCAACTTATTAGTTGACCTAAACCCAAACTACATCTCAATGGAATTGCCTGGTTCATTACCCATTTTGAAGCTGTTGACACTTTGTAAATGTGGTGTTCTGTGGACATTGGTTGCCATTGGATGTTTCACCTGAATGACTGTTCTTCATGTATCCAGAGTGATTATTAGTCAGATTTTTAACTGGTTGGGGCGATACAGCCGAGTCAAAATATTTTTTTAACTTGACAGTGATATCATTGGATATTTTTCGCTATTTCTAAGCTGATGCGAAATTATAAAATACAAGGATGTTAAACATGAATGAGAAGTTGGACTGCTACGTCTTCCTTTCTACTTCCTTTTTCTTCCCCCACCCCCAATATCTGCAGAGTGAAGTCACTCGTGGTTGCATGTACCCATGCTACATACTTCTCTAGTCTACTGATTAATACCATGCCCCACAATATCATCACTGTTTCATGGCCTATAAACAACTCTTAGCAGTGTTTGCAGCCCCATGCTATTTCTCTACTCTACCCAAATCGATTTCACAGTTTGTTCTTGCAATCTGAGATCCTCCCTTACTAATATACAGATCCCTTATTATCAGTGAAATGCCCCCTCCTTTTCCTTTTTGCCCATCCTTCCTGGCCATGCAACACTGAGCAACCCCTGTTTTAAACTTGCTGAAAAACACATGATTCAAGTTCTGAAAACCAGCTAAGCTAACTACATAATTAACCAGCTGCACCTTGAAAACAAGGTTGGAATAAACTTCGCTGAGAGTGATCTTTAGTTAAATTAAAGAGAAAGAACTAGACTTTAGGTATAAATTAACCCCTAAACTCAAGTCTGTTTGCAACCTTGGTGTTACTTTTGATCCTGAGGTGAAAGTCCAACAATCATGTTTGTGCCATTGCTAAGATTGCCTCTTTTCACCTTCATACAATCACCTGACTTTGCCCCCTAACTTAGCTCATCTGTTGCTAAAACCCTCATTCATGCCATTGTTACCTCTAGACTTGACCATGTCAATGCTCACTTGCCTAATCTCCCACATTCTACCCTCAGTAAGCTTGAGGTCATCCAGAACTCTGCTGTCCATACCTTGCAGCAAGTCCTGTTTCCCTGTCTCCCCTTGGCTTGCTGATCCACATTAGTTCCTGGTCAAGCAACATCTTGACTTTAAAATTCTCCTCCTTGCTCCCTCCATGATCTTGCCTCTCTCTATCTCTAATCTCCGCCAGTTCCACAACCCTCCAAGATATTTGTGCTTCTCTAATTCTAGTCTCTTGTGCATCCCCAATTTGAACTGCTGCACAATATGCTTAGGCTCCAAGCTCTGGAATGTCCCTACATCTTTCTACCTTGTTTTCTTCCTTTATGACACACTTCTTGAAAGTTACTGCTTTGACCAAACTTTTGGTCAACAAACTGAAAATCTCCTAATATAGCTTGGTGTCTTTCTTTGTTTTACAAGGTTCTATGAAGAGCCTTGGAACCTCTTTTTGTTAAAGATGCTGTATAAGTACATGGTGTTGTAAATTGGGATTGCCAGAGCATCTGAAGCAAATTTTCATAGTTTGGGGGTGGGGTATGAGGGCTGCCCCATTGGCTTTTGTGTCTTTGAGCTAAGAACAAGGAACATTAATAGAAGGTTAAAGTTACTACAGATAAAGCAGTCATTCCTAATGGAAAATATATTTGGAACAGTAAGTTTGATGCCATCCCAGGATGGAAAGTCTGTAGCCAGTCACCGTCCTCGCACTCATGAAGAATGGTCACTCGGGTAAAATATCAAAGGGCTGCAACACTTTTGAAACTGCACCCATCAAGAATCAATGCCAGCGGATGTGGTGAGCCGTTGGCTGCTGGTGAGATCTTCTGGTCCCACCAAAATCTACTGGCTTTTGTATGCCTCGCCTGCCCCTGTGTGGGGTCAACTTCGGTGGGACCAGAAGATCCCACTTATGGTAAATTGATGAAGTTGATGAGAACTGTCCCCAACCAGATGTTCTTTTCAGTTTGAGACAAATCAGTTTATTCTGATGAATTGTTACCATAAACAGACTTTGTTTGCTGTTCATAGGGCATTATACAAGATGTTGTCTTCCCCTTGATGTGCTACACAGATGCAGATGAGGAGCTCTGGCAGGAAGATCCTTATGAGTATATTCGTATGAAATTTGGTAAGAGATGTTATTTTGGCTGACAGGTGGGATTGTTAATTTAAAAACATGCATTGTTTCATTTATAATGATACAGAAACTTTATTAACAATAAATGAAAATAAAAATCAGCAGTTTTCGACTCACTAAATCTTTGATTAGGTTTTGATTATTCTAGCATGGTATCCTCTGAATCTCTGGTTGTTCTTTCTCCCTTTCCCCCTTCTGTACTCATTCTTTGCAGTGTGAAATGATCATGGATATTTTATCCATGCTGGCATTGCTTGTTTTGAGCATGGATAGCAAGTTTTTATCCAATCTCAAATGATTGTAGTGGAGCCAGTCCAACTAACCACAAGGTTATTTATAGCAGGAATTATTGGATGTAGATTTTTAAGACCAGGAATGGGGAATCTTGATTTTTTTTTTTTAATCTTCCAACATGAGCCCCACCTCAAAGAACAAAGAACAGTACAGCACAGGAAACAGGCCCTTCGGCCCTCCAAGCCTGTGCCGCTCCTTGGTCCAACTAGACCAATCGTTTGTATCCCTCCATTCCCAGGCTGCTCATGTGACTATCCAGGTAAGTCTTAAACGATGTCAGCGTGCCTGCCTCCACCACCCTACTTGGCAGCGCATTCCAGGCCCCCACCACCCTCTGTGTAAAAAACGTCCCTCTGATGTCTGAGTTATACTTCGCCCCTCTCAGCTTGAGCCCGTGACCCCTCGTGATCGTCACCTCCGACCTGGGAAAAAGCTTCCCACTGTTCACCCTATCTATACCCTTCATAATCTTGTATACCTCTATTAGATCTCCCCTCATTCTCCGTCTTTCCAAGGAGAACAACCCCAGTCTACCCAATCTCTCCTCATAGCTAAGACCCTCCATACCAGGCAACATCCTGGTAAACCTTCTCTGCACTCTCTCCAATGCCTCCACGTCCTTCTGGTAGTGCGGCGACCAGAACTGGACGCAGTACTCCAAATGCGGCCTAACCAGCGTTCTATACAGCTGCATCATCAGACTCCAGCTTTTATACTCTATACCCCGTCCTATAAAGGCAAGCATACCATATGCCTTCTTCACCACCTTCTCCACCTGTGTTGCCACCTTCAAGGATTTGTGGACTTGCACACCTAGGTCCCTCTGTATTTCTATACCTCCTCCCAATAGATTCTCATAAACTTTCAGTCATAGTAGCAATTAACAATCAATGGTAAAATTATTCAGCTAAAGCGTTGATAAGTTAACTAATGATTTATGATTGTGTCCTGACTCAAAGTTAGCTACCACATAAATTTCCTATATGTTTTGTGTTGAACCATGTGATTTTGGTTTACTTTCACAGGCTGTGGATGTCGTTGGCTCGGCCAGCATTCATTATCCATCCCTAATTGCCCTTGAGAAGGTGGTGGTGATCCACCTTGTTGAACCTCTGCACTCCTGTGGTGTAGATACACCACCGTGTTGTTTGGGAGAGAATTCCAGCATTTTGACCGAAGATGCAAGTCAAGGTGGTGTGTGGCTTGGTGGGAAACTTGCAGGTGGTGGTGTGCCCATGCATCTGCTGCCCTTGTCCATCTAGTTGTAGAGGTCACAAATTTGGAAGTTGCTGCCAAAGAAGGTTTGACAAGTTGCTGCAGTGCGTTTTGTACATAGCACAGTGGCAGCAGTGTGGGCATCTGTGGTGGAGGAAGGGAATGTTGAAGATGGTGGATGGGGTGCCAATAAAGTGGGCTGCTTTGTCCTCGATAGCGTTGAGCTTCGAGAGTGTTGTGGGGCTGCACTCATCAAAGCAAGTGGAGAGTATTCACTCTCCTGACTTGCATCTTGTAAATGGTGGACAGGCTTTGGGGAGTCAGGAAGTGAGTTACTCACAGCAGAATTCCCAGCCTATGACTTGCTTCTGAAGCCACAGTATTTATATGGCTGGTTCAGTTTCTGGTGACGAGTCACCCCCAGGATGTTGATAGTGGGTGATTCTGTGATGGCAATGTCATTGAATATCATGGAGGAGATGGTTAGATTCCCCCTAATTGGAAATGTTCGTTGCCTGACACTTGTTACTTGCCACTTACTATCCCAAGTCTGAATGTCGTCCACGTCTTGTTGCATATGGACATTGACTCCTTCAGTATCTGAGGAGTTGCGAATGGTACTGAACATTGCACAGTCATCAATGAAGGTCCTCCTTTCTGATCTTAAGATAGAGGGAAGGTCAATGATGTCACAGTTGAAGATAGTTGGGCCTTGGGTACTGCCCTGAGGAACACCTGCAGCAATGTCCTGGGAGTGAAATGATTGATCTCCAAAAGCACAACCTTTGTGCCAGGTATGACTCGAATCTGTAGAGAGATTTTCCTCTGGTTTGCATTAACTTTCATTTTGCCATGGCTCCTTGATACTACATTTGGCCAAATGCGGTCAGTTTTATCTCACTTCCTTGAATCAAGGCTGGAATGAGGTCAGGAGCTGAGTGGTCCTGCTGGGACCTAAACTGAGCTTCACTGAGTAGGTCACTTCTGAGTAAGTGTCGTTTGATAGCACTGTTGATGACACGTTCCATCACTTGGAGTGAATTGAATTGGCTGAAGATGACATCTGTGATACTGGGGACCTCGGGAAGAGGTTGAGATGGGCCATCCACTCAGCACTTCTGGCTAAACATGTTTACAAATGGTCCAACCCTTTTGTAAAAGGCGTGTCGTGCCCCCTTCTTCTCTCTCTCTCTCTCTTCCCCCTTCCCCCCCCCCCGCCGCCGCCGAAACCATTTAGGTGAACTTTGGCTGATGTGATTAACTATTGAATATTATATTTAATAAACATGAAAAAGAAAGCAATGATGTCTAAATTGTAAGAGTACTGCAATTCAGTTTGAATTTGGGTCATCTAATAATGGCCTGAGATATCTTGAGGTTAAATTTTGTTAATTTGATTTACATGTAACTATTTAAAGTTCAACTTGCACTTGGGGAGTTAATTATCACTATTACAATTTATAATACTTAATTCTTGGGTTTTATGTATAGATGTGTTTGAAGACTTCATCTCTCCAACGACAGCAGCTCAGACATTATTGTACACGGCCTGCAGTAAGAGAAAAGAAGTGAGTGCTTTGCTGTGATTTTTAGATGTTACTATTAGTCAAGTTTTTAATCTACTGTTTATAAATGTCCAAGCAAAACAATTTAAAAATATTACTGTGGAGCTTTTTTTGCTGGCATAGGTCTTGGCCATGGATTGTGTGCACAGAATGTTGTGCTGTTTTCTCAGTGCTGCAGCTGAAAACTGTTGGTCATGGGGGAACTTGCGATGATAATATGATCGTGCAGAGTTGCAAGGTCATCTCAATAGTGTTCAGTCTCTAATTCAATCGACTAAGGAGTCATGAGCATCAGTATACTCGTAATTGTGTGCTCAGGTGATATGCATGGGCCTGTTCACTTTTTTGGCTTTGCTGCACGTGCAAGGGGCTGTCCGACATGCCTTCAGTGCAGGAACTTCAGACGAAACATTGGTAACCACCTAAATGTCTTGTTGGCCTTGCAGGCATTTTGCATGTTCAGTAACAGGCTTTGTGATGGTGAATTACCAGAACAACTGTTTCCAAAAATTAAATAGATATAAAAATTAAAATGGTATGTAACTTAATTTTGTTAAACTTGTGAAAGGGATTAGGACATGGGCAGCGAAAGGTATTTCCCATTCGTACATTTTTCTCTTTCAGTTTTAAGAGTAATATTTGACATTTTGATGCTTTAAATTGTGAGCAAATGATTTTGCTGTAAATTAATTTATTCAGTTTCAAGTCAATATATTTGAGAGAATTGTACAAACATTAGATTGAAAACATGAATTCCAAAGGAAGAGCTGGGAAATCCGATGAGAATTGATAGTTCCAGTGCAGAGCCAACACTGGGTAAATGGGTTGAATTATTGTCTCTTATACTTTTAGAATTGTATTGTCTAATGCAGGGTGGTGAAGGACAATCAGGTAATGCTGAGGGGGATTTGAACCCTGGAGTTCTGTGATCCTGTCATTGAATTTTTGACCAACTGAAAGTATTGTCGATTGTTGGACTATTGCACTAACCATGGCATAGCTGTAGGTTTGGAAATGGTTGCAAATGCATATCTTGGAAGAAGTGTTTGTCTTTAAAGTTTTCTGTTTCTGCTTTATTGTGTGAATGGATTAAATGTATGCATTTGTTTACCTAATTACCACTTTTGTGCGCTGCAATATCATGAACAATAACGAAGACTTATAATCCTCACAGATTCTTTTTTTTTCAGGTGCTGCAAAAAACAATGGGATTCTGTTACCAAATACTCACTGAGCCAACTGTTGATCCTAGGAAGAAAGATGGAGCTTTGCACATGATTGGCTCCCTTGCTGAAGTACTATTGAAGGTGATTATACATTAGATAACCTGCTTAATTGCATATTTGCACTGTGTTGTCTCTTCCCTGATGGAGAATGGACTTCAGTATTCAACATTAGAAATGTGAGATTGCATTTTGCAGTATATTCTAACTCCAAACTTTGCAGGGGAATAGGTTAGTACCTGTGGTCACCTCCGTGGTCACAGATTAAATGATCTCGGCTAATGCTCTGTGGGGAAGGGGCAAGTTAATATCAGATGTTTGTCCATTCGTTTTGGTGAAGTTGACTTATAACCTTCTGGAAGGGGAGACTCTGTTGATAGCAGTTGTTGGGTTGCTAAAGAGACAGTTGGAGAGGAGTACACAATTCATATGATATAGATTCACAAAAAAATTTCCTTTTTTCATGCTTTTACATAGTTGATCTATGTGCGGTCTCAATTTTAAATCTGTTGAACCAGCTATTTTTGTTCCTGTAACAGAAAAAGATCTACAAGGATCAGATGGAATTCATGTTGCAGAACCATGTCTTTCCACTGTTCAGCAGCGAGCTGGGCTACATGAGAGCAAGGGTGAGTGTGTGTACATATCCAGACTAATATAGGTTTGACCTGTCCCCTCTTGCTTCCATGTAATGCTTCATCAAATTGTTATGGTGAGAAATGACAACGGTGTCGAGCTGAAGCAAACTAGCAATGACAGAGATCTAGTAAGTTAGTGCTTTAGAGAGACTGAAGCAAGCCCAATTGTATTATTGCTGGGTTATCTGCAAATTTTACCAAGATTTTTGGAATGAATCTACATGACTCAATTTTTTGTGAAAGCAGTTGATTTAAGGATACAATATATCCTTTAAGTTGTGGCCCTTAAATATTTCTAAATTAATTGAACATTCAGCGAGATTTTCAATGTGGATTTCCCACACACAGTGCATCACAATGCACTAGCGTGAATCAGAATGAAAAACTTGAGGTGTATTCCCACTGGAGAGGCCGGCAGCTTAGCGCTGAGCGGGCCACTGCGCATGCGTCGGTGCATGCGCAGTATCCCTGTACTGCCAACTGCCCGATTGCTGGCCAGCACAGGAACCCACCATCACTGGCCGTGCAACCCCCATGGTTGCACAGTACCACTGTCCAGCCTACGTGTGTCACCGATCCTGAGTGCAGAGTAGCAACGGGACCCACCAATTGCCCCCAGAGGCTCCGCCCCATTGGCATTACCCAATGCCTCTTGGGGCATTGCCAAGCTGGCAATGCCCAGGGGGGCAGCTCCCCTTACCCCTGGCCCCCTGAGGGGGTCCTCCATGGCCTCCCTTCACTCCAGCAAGGTCGGGCCGCCAACTCCCTATTAGTGGGAGCTGTTGCAAACCCCACTGGAGTGTAATACTGAACAATAGTTTGTGTGTTCAGGGGCTGGCTTGATCAGCAAAGAACATAAAGTATTGTGATGCAAAATCGATCAATGTAGCTTGCGAATGATTTTAATGTAAAGCAGTCTTGAGGAGCAAATTTGTATAAGTCGTACAACAGTTAATTTTTAATAATTTAAAGTGTGGCGAGAGGTAGAGTTCTGAAATCTGCTCAGGAGAACTATGTCTTGGTTAGTTATTTTCCAACCCCCAAGCGAAAGGCATTGCTGAATCAGGTTCTGGGGCCATCTCTTGTGATGTAATCATTCTCTATCAGGACTAATAATCCTAGTATTTGCACTTGAAGATTTGAAAAGCTGAGCCTACCTGACATATGCATGGAGTCTCGTAGCCTTATCATTGATGTATATAGCTAAAGTTGGTTTCCCAGTATAAACAGCTGGCCACACTAACCATAGGTAATGTAAGAGATGGAGACTCATAACACTGGCTGTAAAATCCATTTGATGTTTATCATTTCAGGCTTGTTGGGTCCTTCATTATTTCTGTGAGGTTAAGTTTAAGAATGACCAGAACCTGCAAACTGCACTGGAGCTGACTCGAAGGTGCCTGATTGAAGATAAAGAAATGCCTGTGAAAGTGGAGGCTGCTATAGCACTTCAGGTCCTCATCAGTAACCAGGAGAAAGGTAATAAAAGCCATTTCAGAACTTGAAGATGAAAGTTATACTGAAGGAGGCATTTATCTCTTCTGTTCTATTTGACTTTTGAAAAAGAAATTTCAAAGTGAAATGTTATGAATTACCAATATAGATACAATATCCTTAAACTTGTGGTCCTTAAATATTTCTAAATTAACTGACCATTGAATGAATTTTTTAACTGTGCCAGAAATACTGGTCTGGTTAGCTGAAGTACATGTTTTTTGTCCAGAGTTTTACACTTGCTCTTCACCAAATGAGCTGGACATTGAGATAAAAGCAAAATACTGTGGATGCTGCAATCTGAAACAAAAACAGAAAATGCTGAAAAATGTCATACGGTCTGACAACATCTGTGGGGAGAGAATAGAGCCAATGTTTCGAGTCTAGAAGACTCTGTCAGAGCCGAGAACAAAGAGAATCAGCAGAGATTTATACTGAGGGTGGGGGATGGTGGAATGGGACAAAGGGAATGTAAATGAGGAAACACAAGGCTGCGAAGGTGCTGAAAGTGATCAGAATGCGTGAATGGCAGAACAGAGGTACAGATGGTTATGGGTCTGCCTGGGGATTATGGCAGTAGCCCTGAAGGGGGTGGGGAGGAGGGGCAAGAAGGAGAGCTGGAATGGAGAAGTGGAAAAATGGAAGTAAGAAAAAAGGATGATAGATGAAACAATGAAATTTCAAAAAAATGGAAATGGGGTCAAGGTGGAGGAGAGAGTTCATGCTCTGAAGTTGTTGAACTCACTGTTCAGTCCTATAAAGTGCCCAATTGGAAGATGAGGCGCTGTTCCTCCAGTTTGCGTTGGTGTTCACTTGAGTTCAGCTCCCTGATTGGTTAGCTGATTAAAATTCATAGAATCCCTACAGTGCAGAAGGAGGCTATTCGGCCCTAGCCCCACAACCCCTTGCATTTACCTTAGCTAATCCCTCTGACACTAAGGGGCAATTTAACATAGCCAATCCACCTAACCTGCAAATCTTTGGATTGTGGGAGGAAACCGGAGCACCCGGAGGAAACGCACGCAGACGCGGGGAGGATGTGCAAACTCTGCACAGACAGTGACCCAAGCTGGGAATCGAACCCGGGTTCTTGGTGCTGTGAGGCAGCAGTGCTAACTACTGTACCACCATGCTGCCCCTAAAATTGCTCCCTAAGTGCTTGGGAAATCCTGTAACTGTAGGCCATTGTGATGCCGAGAATGTTCCCTAATCGTATAGTTTGGAACGTGCAGATTGCCAGACATTACGTTGTTAGAGAATATTGAGGCTTTATGAAGAGATTAAGTCCTGCTGACGAGAGAGAAATTGTCAACAGTAGCATTAGTCAGCTGCATTATATACTAGGTTGTTTAAAGAGTTGAAACCAGCTTGCCTATTTTTCCTTTAATCTAGTGAGTCTATGTGGCAAAGGGGAAGCGGAACAAATAATGGAAATGTCTTAAGTCTTTAACCTCTTGAGTGGAACAGATCATTCTGAGAAAAACTAAATTGTACATTTGTTTTCCTTTATAGCCAAGGAGTACATAAAGCCTTTTATTCGACCTGTGATGCAAGCCTTGCTACATATTGTGAGAGAGACTGAAAATGATGACTTAACTAATGTGATTCAGAAAATGATTTGTGAATATAGTGAAGAAGTGACTCCCATCGCAGTGGAGATGACTCAGCATTTGGTAAATAGTTCGATTGTTATGTTAAATTATCTTGCAGATGAAATAATACTATTGTGTCTATGACTTTCGCATAATTCCTGATAACTCTACCTCTGCTGCATATTACATCTCCTTCTGTGCATGACTGCATGTTTGACTCACTATTTGTTCTGTACAATTGGACCATTGATTATTTCAGTTGTGATAACACTAAACTAATAAACAGCATATTCCCTAAATTGATGTAAAGGAATTTGTAGTCAGATTGGAGTCTTTGCTTTTATTCTAGGCAATGACCTTTAATCAAGTCATACAGACAGGCCCGGATGAAGAGGGCAGTGATGATAAGGCAGTTACAGCAATGGGAATTCTTAATACTATTGATACGCTCCTTAGTGTTGTGGAAGATCACAAGGAGGTTAGTTTTTCAGATTGATTTCTATTTTTAAACCTCTAACGTTTGTTAGTTTACTGGATTGTTCATATCGTATTAACTCTTTGAAGAGTTTTGCACCTTGATGTAGTTTTGTTGGTTTTGAAATCTATTACTAAACCTAGCTAATAGGACTTCAAACTTTTACCTTCTACTTTAGATCACACAGCAGCTAGAAGGCATCTGTTTGCAGGTTATTGGAACAGTTTTGCAGCAGCATGTGTTGGGTATGTAATGTCTTGTTTCATCAATGGTAGCATAGTTCGATTGTGCATTAGTGAAATATTGATTCCTTGCTGTTCTGTTTCAGAATTTTATGAGGAAATCTTGTCTTTGGCACATAGTCTGACTTGTCAGCAAGTCTCACTACAGATGTGGCAGCTCTTGCCCCTAGTGTTTGAGGTCTTCCAACAAGATGGTTTTGACTATTATACTGGTAAGAAAGAGACACCGTTCAAATCTGTAATGCATACAAGACATCAGGAGCCTTCCAAAGTAAATTTGATAAAAATGAAGTGTGAATAGCCAATAGCTATGAATATATCGATGCAATTATCATGAGTTGAAGTAAGAACGTCCAATAATTTGGAACAGTTGTCCTCAAGTCAACGGAGTTAAGTTCACAATCCCATTGTCAATTGTTCTTGCCTACTTGCGTTTGCAAGTTCTTGATCATGATGTTCAATTACAAAGGCTTGCCACGTGGAATTGTGTGTGTGTGTGTTGTTAGCTGATTGTAACCATGGAGAAGTTTACAGCCTTAATAGTCTTACCCGGATGAAGTTACATAACCAGCTTAGGCAAACCTATCCTTGAGGTTACTGGTGTTCGTTGATTGTTGCCCTAAACTTCACAGAAAAAGGCGATCACATCATCAGCCCCTTGTTTGTGTTCTCGGTTTTTCTTTGGTAGGATTGCTAGAACTGGCGCAAAATCAGGCAGGTTTCTTCTGGTAAATGTCAAGTCGTCTCTTCTGGAAAGTATATATATATATGTGAAAATTAGGGCAAAGGTAGACTGGCTGTAATACAGCCTGCTGTCATGAAGACATTTGGAATGCAAGTTAGCTGCGATATTGTATCTCAGCTTAATCCAAGTTTAACATGTTGAAAGGGGAAATAATTTGGGGAATGAGAAGCCCATTACCAGTGTAAGTGAATGTAATAAAGATGTTTTAAGTATTAGATATTAAAAATAGCTAGTTTTAGCATTTGATAAGGTGCTGCATCAAAGATTATTGTGTGAAATAAAAGCTCATGATGAAGGGGCTAGCATATTTGTATGGATAGAATATTGGCTAACTAAGGCATAGGCATAAATGGGTCTTTTTCTAGTTGACAAGATGTAATGAGTGGTGTGCCACAGGACTCAGTGCTGGGGCCTCAACTTTTTACAATTCATATAAGTGGCTTGGTTGAAGGGACTAAAGCAATGGTAGTGAAATTTATTGACAACACAAAGATGGGTGGGAAAGTAAATTGTGAAGAGGTTGTAAAAAGGCTTCAAAGATAGGTTAAGTGAGTGAGAAAATGTGAACTGGTCCATTTTGGCAGGAAGAATTAAAGAAACACTACCTAAATGGGGAAAGATTGCAGAGCTCTTAAGGTGTAGAGGGACCTGGGTTCCTCGTGCACGAATCACAAAAAACGCATATACAGTTACAGCAAGTAATTGGGAAAGCTAATAGAATGTTTAGTTTATTGTGAGGGGAATTGATTACAAGAGTAGGGGTGTTATGCTTCAGTTGTTCAGGGCACTGGTGAGACCACATCTGGAGTATTGTGTTTAGTATAAGTTCATTTATTTAAGGAAAGATGTAAATGTGTTGATAGCTGTTCAGAGAAGATTTACTGGATTAATACCTGGAATCAACAGATTGTCTTATGAGGAAAGGTTCAAAGAATCCTACAGTGCAGAAGGAGGCCATTCGGCCCATCGAGTCTGCACTGACCACAATCCCACCCAGGCCCTATCCCCATAACCCCATGCATTTATCCTAGCTAGTCCCCCTGACACTAAGGGGCAATTTTGCAGGGCAATCCACCTAACACACACATCTTTGGACTGTGGGAGAAAACTGGAGCACCCGGAGGAAACCCACACAGACACGGGGAGAATGTGCAAACTCCACACAGACAGTGACCCAAGCTGGGAATCGAACCTGGGTCCCTGGTGCTGTGACAGGTTAAGCTTGTATTCGTTAGAATTTAGAAGAGTAACAAGTGACTTGATTGAAATGTATAAGATTCTGAGGGGTCCTGACAGAGTGGATGTGGGGAGGATTTTTCCTCTTGTGGTAGAATCTAGAACTGGAGTCACTGTTTAAAAATGAGTTGTTTATTTAAGACGGATGAGAATTCTTTTTCTCAGGGCTGAGAGTCTTTGGAAATCTCTTCCTCAAAAGCCGATGGAAGCAGAGTCTTCGCATGTTTTTTAGACAGAGCTCGATAAATTCTTGTTTAACAAGGGGGTGAAAGGTTATGGCAGATGGGCAGGAATGTGGGGTTGAGGGTTACAGTCAGATCAGCCATGATCATCTCAAATGGTGGAGCAGGTTTTAAGGGCTAAGTGGTCTACTGCTCCAATTCTAAGTTGCGTTTAATTTAGAAGTCGCTGCATTATCTTGCGATCTTTCGTTACTGTGGTTTTTTTACTTGTCTGTGTAGCACGCTACCAGGTCAAGTGGGATGTTTGCTTGCAGCTTTTTAGAGTTATTAAGTGAAATAATCCTACAAGCATGCTTCTCTCTTGTTACAAGATACTTGAGTTGCTTGGGGAAGGGAATAGAATTAAAAGGCGAAACTATTGTCCAGTGCATTCTGTTTCATACTCGAGTACTTTCCTAATCTGTCTTGAAATTCTATGACTGCAAAAATAATATCATTCAGGATAGTTGTGAAGTACAAACTTCTAGTTTCTTGATTCGAGCATAACTCTAAAATTTTAGAATTCTGCTTTTTCTTTAACTTACAAGTAGGAAATGAAAATATGAATTCAAATAATGTCAAATGCATTATTAACTTTCAAAAACTGATCAAACCTCTGCATTTGTAGAATTTTCTGTTTGATTTTTAAGGAAATGAAAAAACTCATGACCTTAAATTTGGTTGTTCAAAGCTTTTTTTAAATTTGCAGATATGATGCCTCTCTTGCATAATTATATAACAGTGGACACAGATACACTATTGTCTGACACCAAATACTTAGAAATGATTTACAGTATGTGTAAAAAGGTGAGTCACTTTATCATACATTGTAATTGTGTAATGCTTTTTCCTGCCATAGAAACACACACAATTTACAACATGGAAACATATCATTAAGTACAAATAGTCCATGACAGTGTTTACTTTGCATGTGAACAAATAGGTTGAATCGCAATGCACTGTTACCATATCTCTTCATCCCTTTTCCTTCATCCACCCATCTAATTTTTATATGTTAATGGGGTCTGAATGTTGCTGACAGAACTATCATTTATTACCCAGTCATTATTGCATTTGAGGAGGTAATGATGAATTGTCGTCTTGAACCTCTGCTATCTTTGTAGTAAAGGTACATCCCCATAGCTGTTAAAAGAGGCAGTTGCAGGATTTTGTCCCAGCAATAGTAAAAGAACAGTGATACTGTTCGAGGTCAAAATGATGACTGACTTGCACGTTTTTTCATGTATCTGTGTCCCTTGTTCTAGGTGGTAGAAGTTGTAGTTTGGAAGGTTGAGGAAAAAGGCTGGGCAAGTTGTTACAGTGCATCTTATAAATAATACATACTGCAGCTACTGTGTGCAGGTTGTGGAGAGAGTGAAAATTTTAAGGCGGTGGATGTGGTACTGATCAAACAGGCTGCTATGCTTGGATGATGTTGAGCTCCAAGAGTGTTGTTAAAATCACACTTATCCAGGTAAATGGAGAATATTTTAACACACTCCTGACTTGTGCCTTGTTGGTGGTGGACAGGCTTTAGGAGTCAAGTGGTGAGTTACTCATTGCACGATTCTCAGCCTCTGACTTGCTCAGATAACCACAGTATTTATAGTTTCTGAAGACCCGTATGGCGATGACAAGGGGTTGAGGTAATTGTCCTCCAGCAGCCGCGCACCCCAACTACTACTTTGTGCTCTGTATGATTCCAAACAGTGGAGAGTTTTCACACTGATTCCCTTTGCTTCAGTTTTGCTAGAACTCAATGAGTTGATATGTTTGGATGAAATGAGGAGGAAAATCATTTTTTAAAAAATCCACGTGTGGAAAATCTAGCTGCTTATTAATGTGATATGGTAGAATTAAAAACTGCAGTAACTACCATTCAATCTTGAGACTTGATTGTAGGATGTCTGTCCTGCATTAGCCTGAACCTAATCAGGTGCTCGCCTGTGCATTTTATAGATTGGAAGGGGGAACTGGAGGAAGAATAATGGCCACCCGGGAGGGAAACGGTGGTTGGTGAGACTGAAGATGAATGAAAAGCCATCTTAGAGTTCAGGGAGTTGGGGGTGTCCGAAATGGAGAGGGACAGCAGGGCTAAGCATTTAGTTAGAAGTCTGATCGTTCTGGGCTCTTATTCAGTTCTTCTTAGCTCTACCATACTGCTAGACTAAGTTGGGAGAACTTTTTACTCAGTCAAATGCTGTCTTGATGGCAACGGCAATTGCTACCTATTCACCTCTTGAATTCTGCTCTTTTGTCTGTTTGGACTGAGGCTGTAATTAGGCTTGGAGCTAAGTGGTCCTGGCAGAATCCAAAATGAGCTTCAGCAAGCAGGTTATTGCTGTGTAATAGCACTGTCACACCACCTCCCATCACTTTGCTGTTGACCGAGAGTAGATGCTATTGATGTAGCTTCACTGGAACATCTAGCTTTGAATGCAGTTAGTTCAGGAGTACAAGTCCTCATTACTGCTGCTGGGATGTTGTTAGGGCCATAGCCTTTGTGGTATCCAGTGCTTTGAGCTAATTCTTTATGCTGGATGAGGAGGGAAGGATCGAATATTGCTAGTGTGTGAATATCGCCAAATGTGAGCACATTTTGTTGAGATTGCTTGTGGACTGCGTGAGGCCGTTGGCTGGGCAAGTCTACTAACTTGATGGCTGGCAGCTGAATTCCAGAAAATGCAGTTCACAAGCATTGTGCAGTGGTACAATGGTGCAGTTTTAGTTAATCCTTTCCCCTTGCTGAAGGCACAAACTTTAAGATAGCCAATGCATTAAAATATTTTTAGGTTATATAACAATAACACATCATAGCGTCAGGTTTTTTTCTTTGAACTGTCTTCAGTAAAATTTTACATGGAAGATTCATCCTCTTCCAAAGCCTGTACATTTCAGATTAGCAAGTTAATTCAGCAATCTTAAAGCAATGCTTGGATAAAACCTGAATGGCCCAGTATTTCTCTGAGCAAGTTCTGCAAATCAATAAATTCCCAAGTTCAACCAATGTACTATATTTAACTATTTGAAGTCAGTTGGGTTTCAGTGTCTCCAAGCTTGAGTGAGAAATGTTCCCCATCTTGATCATTGTCTCACATCAACTTCCAGGCCAAGCCTGCCCTGGGCTAACTTTTTCCCCTCCACATTGATCCCAGGCCCCCTGTAGGCAGTGGCTAGTGAAAGCTCCCTTTCAGACTGTTGTGCGTGTTCCCTCGGCTTGAAGACTTTCCTTTCAGGCCAGTGTGAGAGTTTAGGGCCGGGGGAATGTTTGGCTGAACATTTATGTGCCAAATATTCTTGGTAAAGAGCGCAGGTAGCAGTCCTTTCCTCTCCTGACGTCCTGATAACTGTATTCTCTAAAGCTGCTTCACTTTATTGACCAGCAAGTAAAGTTGAATACACTTACGCTTTTGAAAATTAGCAAAAACAATTGCGTTGACAGAAAACAAACTTTTAATTTAATTTTAGCACATCTTGCAATATGAATCTTAGAACTATAGCTTAAATTAATTTGGAGATTGTGGCTGCCAAATGTTTGAAGCAATCAGTTAGTGATTCAAAGTTCTTATGAATGGACAGTAATTTGTATCTAGCAAGGGCTTTAATGTGATAAAACATCTGAAGGTGCTTCCCAGGAAAGTTATAAAACAAAGTATGACACTGAAACGAAGGAGATAATTGGTTAGGTGACCAAAGTTTATTAGTGTCACAAGTAGGCTTACATTAACACTGCAGTGAAACTACTGTGGAAATCACCTAGTTGCCACACTCCATCGCCTGTTCGGGTACACTGAGGGAGACTTTAGCATGGCCAAAGCACCTAACCAGCACGTCCTTCGGACTATGGGAGGAAACCAGAGCACCTAGAGGAAACCCACGAGAGAACGTGCAAACTTCGCACAGACAGTGGCCCAAGCTGGGAATCGAACCCAGGTCCCTGACGCTGTGAGGCAACGGTGCTACTGCTAACCACTGCCTCGCTTCATTAAAGTATAGGTTTTAAAGTTTAAAAGGAGGAAAGAGAGGTTTGGGGAGTGAATTCCTGAGCTAGGGACCTTGGTAGCTGAAGACATGGCTAACAGTGGTGGAGTGATTAAAATCTGGGATGCGAAAGAGGCTGAAATTTAAGGAGCGGAGATATCTATGAGGGTTGTGGAGCTGGTGAAGATTATAGAAATAGGGGTGGGGGAGACTGGATTTTAAAACAAGGATGAGAATTTTAAAGTGGAGATGTTACTTAACCAGAAGTCAGTGTAGGTCAGGAGTATAGATCAGCTGGATTTGATTTGGTTATGGATAGAGGCAGAAAGTTTTGGATGACCTCAAGCTTACAGAGGATAGAATTTGGGAAATCAGCCAGGAGTCCGTTGGAACAGTCAAGTCTATAGGTAACAAAGGTGTAGATGAGGGTTTCAACAACACCGGTGCTTAGGCAGAGGTGGTGATGGGCACTGTTACAGAGGTGGAAATAAGTGATCTTACTGATGTGTACTTAAAAGCTTGTCTTGGGGTCAGAACAGTTTGGCTCAGCCTCCGAGAGGGGTGAAGTTGGTGGCTGGGGAATGAAGTTTGTCGTGGGGATTGGAAAAAAATGGCAATAGTAGTTTCAATATTTAATTGGGGGAAATTTCTGTGCATCCAGTACTGGTTGTCAAACAAGCAGTATGGGAGTATTGAGACAATGGAGGGATTGAGAGAGGTGATGGTTGAGGTAGAGCTGGGTGTCATCGTATGTGTGAAAACTGATATGTTTCAAATATAATTCAAGGAAAACCTCATTACGGTTGCCATGTATAATACCTGCCTTGGGTACAAGAGTATGTTCGAATGTCGAAGCTGAGCAACAAAGTAAATCAAATTCAGCGTGTGGCTTGGAGTTACGTACCTCCATGAACATAATTGGGAAGTTTGATCCAACAATGCTCCCACTGGCCCATTTTGCCCATGTCAAGTTACACTCAAGTATCCTCCCAGTCTCATTAGACTACGACAGAATTTAAAATAAGCATAAATTGGGGTAAACAACTGGAGTCCAAGCTAAGCCCCAACCCCACACTGTTTATTTCTTTAATTATGGCATTTCTGGATTTTGGAATTACGTTCGAATGCCTAATCACAAGTGTGTGAACCAATTAAGGTTAACGTGCAGGTTCAGTCGGCTGTTAGAAAGGCAATGCAATGTTAGCATTCCTGTCGAGGGGGCTAGAATACAGGAGCAGGGATGTACTTCTGAGGCTGTATAAGGCTCTGGTCAGACCCCATTTGGAGTATTGTGAGCAGTTTTGGGCCCCATATCTAAGGAAGGATGTGCTGGCCTTGGAAAGGGTCCAGTTACAGTGTATCTTTAAATTTCAACTCTGAGAAACCTTGGCTCCTACTGTTCTCTCCTTCCAAACCAATTTTAAATTCAATTTGCTCGCTTTGCCGAATCCACTGCTCTTAATCTTGTACATTGTAAGTAGTGAATTTCACCGCACCCCCACCATGTTTGTAGCTTCTGTTTTCCCTTTAGTTAGATAATTGGTATCATTTTTAATTGACTTTTTTCATTCCTTCCATAAATGTTTAACTAGCCTGTATACCTGGAGTGGCTGTGTTTCCCTTTTTAAAAATGGGTATTATGTTGACTACACTCCAATCCGCAACACACATTCACAATCAATGGAACAATAATAATTCATATTTATCTCGCACCTTTAACATAATGAAACATTAAAGCACTTCACAGGAATATAATGGCCTGGATCTTATGATCCCAATAGCGGTGAACACTGAGCAGTTAGCTGTTACTGGGCACTGCAACAGCACCACAACTTCCAGGAAGTCCACTTAAGCTTGAATCTGAGGGCCTGAAAGGAATCTGAGACCCCATGCTCAGAGTCCTTTCAGGACTCATCATTGATGTCAGGGCTGATTGTCCTGCACTTTCCCATTATTTACACTTGATATATTTATGGTTACACCGAGCTCATGGAGGCCACTCAGGACCCAGACTTTTAAATAAGCAAAAGTGTCAAAACACTCCTGCACCCCTAGCTCCTCAGTCCTGGCTGATTTGATAACTCTGTTTGATGGTCTGTACCCTGGCTCTGATATTTGTTTCTTCAATCAATTGAAGGTCTGGGATTAAAGGTTGATATGAAAACTGATGTGTTGGTTGACTTTGGGGGGAATATATTTTAATGTTATCTTACTCTTTAAGCCTTAGTTATGTAATGCTGCAGATGTTC
This sequence comes from Mustelus asterias, assembly GCF_964213995.1. NCBI lineage: Eukaryota > Metazoa > Chordata > Chondrichthyes > Carcharhiniformes > Triakidae > Mustelus > Mustelus asterias. The sequence goes on along the minus strand of NC_135809.1, from coordinate 102,113,599 downwards.
GTTTCCGATGTAATCACACCAGGATTGATAAGAATGGGATTGAAATTGACCTTGAACAGTAGTGCAAAGTGAAGAATGTTGAATTAGACGGAAATTTGCATTTTTCTTGATTATCTATTCCATCACAATCAGTGAGGAAATAGATATCTGGTAGAGTCTAACATGGGCTACTGTTTAATATTTCCCCATTTTATACTACCGTTGGAAGACCATTTCACTCCTGATATGTTGGGTTTCTAATTGGTTGTGCCACAGAGCAGCTATTTAGCTGCCACCTATTGCCCCCTGAAAGTTGAGTTTCCATTTCTATTTGTCATCAGAGGATATCATTTTTTAGTGGAGGACCATATGTCCTGTAGTTGTAGACCTACTCATGTTCAAAAGGAACTTTCACAAATTCCTGGAGCAAGTTGCCTGGTTGCATCCTTAGCTGAAGAATAGTATGTAGACTAGGATATATAGTGTGGAAGACAAAAATTGGAGATGATTTTGACTGTCCTGAAACTTCAGTGATTTTGCCAGGTCGTAATCATTCTGGTGCCCTTTGATTTTGAAAGCTCATTCTCATTTAGTTTTTCATTCTCATTCTTATTTTTAAACTCATTCTTGAATCTATCACTTCCCTGGTGCCTTTTTAAGCTAATTTATTTCTGTTTTTAGGTATTAACAGGGGATGCAGGAGAAGATGCAGAATGCCATGCAGCTAAGCTGCTAGAAGTGATCATTCTACAGTGCAAAGGGCGTGGTATTGACCAGGTTAGTGAAGTACAATGGAAATTACAGCTTTGGATGTATTTACATAGCTATCCAATGAATTTCACTTCAAACGTTGAAGACCGGTTACTTCTCTGAAGGCTTTTTAAAAATATAACTTATGGTAACCTGTTTCGCTTTAACACTTAATAAACTAATACTTTTGAGCAATATGAATTGAATATGAGCCTTTTGTGGTTATTATGGTGCAGAAGTGCTCTTGAATTTTTATTTAATAACCAAACTGCAAATGGTGGCAAAGTTGTATTAATCCTTAAATGAGGACAGCACCACCTGGAATAGCCATTTTGATTTTTCCAATTGAGAATAAAAAGGTTCAGCTCCCTGATGACTAGTGGGTAAAGGCATTACCTGGTGTGGAATACTTTGCCCCAAGTTCATCTCCTGTGAATTATGTTGGGGCTTTGTTGTTAATGCGGTTGGTTAATCTCCCATTACTACCACAGATGACTGCTGGAGAGACAGGGAGCTGTTCAGTGAAAACATTATCGCACTTGCCTATTACGTCTTCCACAGTCTGAATATCTCTTAACACTTGTTGTCAAGATGTCCGTCTAAAGAGTGACCACTTAAGCAAGCTGCCAAAGTTGTTTGCATATCTGGTTGGGTGGTATGGGAAAGATTTAAACAAAAATTAAACTTGTCTACATGTTCAACTGTAAATAGTCAGTGTAACTTAATATTTTGGCAATTTCCCAAATTTCAATTAATTCACAACGCTAAGAATGATCTGTTTTTCACAATGCCTGTAAACATGGCGTACAGATAATTTGTTGCCCCAATAATGTGCTATTTTGGAACTATGACAGGTTATACGGCATTTTTAAAAATTTTGTTCCTTCTCTTTAAACATACTTCACTGTTGAAGATTGCCCTGTGTATTTTGTTTTGTTCTAGTGTATACCTCTGTTTGTGGAAGCAGCGCTTGAGAGGCTGACCAGAGAAGTCAAGACCAGTGAACTAAGAACTATGTGTCTGCAAGTTGCCATTGCTGCGTTGTACTACAACCCACTCCTGTTACTGAATACCTTGGAAAACCTCCACTTTCCTAACAACACAGAGCCAATCACCACACAGTTTGTTAACCAGTGGCTGAACGATGTAGACTGCTTTTTAGGGTAAGGCTTGCTGAACCACAAAAGAGAAAATAGAATGAGTGTTCAATTTGTTCTCTGTTGAGGCTGTTAAAAGTTATGACAATATTGCAGCATGATGTGCTATTTGAGAGTGAGTTGTCTGTGTGCAGCTTGGTCACAGTGGATTAGAACATTAAATTAGTTTCCTGGAGTGACAAAATATGCTGAGTTCTCAACATGTGCCAAAGCAATCTGGGAATACACTGCTTTTATGTGAAAGGAACAGTTTGCTACAATGACTTTTGTATACTGTTTAGTGGGGCTAGGCATAGGTAGAATGCCACAAATGAAATGTTTTTTGGGGTAAATAAATATCAAGGAACCTGCAGATTGGAACATCTTGTAGATTTGCATTTTTCAAATAACGTGTATTTTCCTTTCCCCATCTCAAACAAGTGCTTATGTAGAGAAATAACTTCAGAGAAACTGCCCGAGGGTCTGATAATGCGTCAAGTGGGAACTTGCATCAAGTCTAATTGTTCAGATTTTGAGATTGGGAGGAGAGTATCTGTGGAGTGGAGGTGGAAGGGAGCAGTGGGAAAGAAGACATTCGGAAGAGTGTTCCAAATAGCAGTGTTGAAGGCTTTGCTGCAAGTAAAACATATAGTAGGCATGCATCAGTCCAAAATCCAAACATCACAAGTTGTGAGACATTAGAGGAGATTTCAAAAACGGGAGGACGTAAAATTGCAGAGGGAGTTGAACATTAACTACACTGGGATCAAGAAGCCAGTGTATCTGGAGCATGGATGATGAGAACTTGACAGGATGAAAAGTGGCACAGTGGTTAGCACTGCTGCCTCAGCGCTACGGACCCCCAAGTTTGATTCTGGCCTCGGGTAACTGTGGAGATTGCACTTTTCCCCCAGTGTCTCCATGAGTTTTGTCCAGGTGCTCCGGTTTCCTCCCACAGTCCAAAGATGTACAAGTTAGGTGGATTGGCCATACTAAATTGTCCCTTGGTGTCCCAAGATATGTAGGTTAGGGGGATTAGCCACAGTAAATGCATAGGGTTATGGGGATAGGGCAGGGGAGTGCGGACCTGGGTAAGATGGTCTTTCGGAAAGCTGGTGCAGACCTGATGGGCTGAATAGCCTTCCTCTGCACTGCAGGGATTGAGAGTGGCAGCCGCCTTGATGACCTAGAACCTGTCTATAGGCGAGTGTTGCCAAATTCACCTATGTAGAAATACATAGTGTGCATGAAAGTTTTAGCAGAAGTGAGATTATTGCAGAAGTGAAGTAGGAAACCTTGGCGGTGGTTTAGCTGAGGGTTTCAAACTTAATTCATGGTTGAGTATACTTTGAAGTTGTGTTTAGTCAGGTTTGACCATGGCGGGGGCGGGGGGCAACTTGGGGAAATGGGTGGAATTACGCTGTTAAGAGTTTTTCATAGTATTTAGATGGGGAAGGAGGAGGCAGAAAGATTGCAGCCTTTAACCCTATCTCTCTCTAAACCTGAGGGTGCTGACAAAAATATTTGTACCCATAGTTAATATGACTACCTAAGCACGTGGCTGGGCTAATCTTCAGAAATAGTATCCAGACTTTCACTTGAGCAGACTATTTTTTGATCCATAAATTGTCATTGAGACTTTTGTTCTTGACATTACTGTACATTTTGCAGCAAACAATAAAGATTAGCCTGAGACTAATGCTGAATTGGGCAGCAGAACAGTAATAGTACTTTTCACACTGATCATTTACTTCAGTGATACTTGTGCAGATATGGCAAGTTATTTTGTTTTACTAAGTTCTCTGTGGGCTTTTGGCAGTGCCACCCTGAGCCAGCTGCTGGTATGGGTGTGGATCTTTGTCGATATTTTGTTTTGCTCCACAACACTGCATCGACATCAGCAACTTTATAGTGGAAGGAGCCAAACCATCTTCACCACCTCCTTGATCTTGTTGCATTGATGTTACAGTTAACTATGAAGAGGCATGATGATAAAAAACATGTATTCATGCACACACAAGTAATACCAAGATCATTTAATGTTGATTAGAATGATAACCTTGTCTTTATTGCCTCCCCAGCCTATAGCCTGAATTTTAGAACACTGAGCTGAGATGTGATCCAGGATAAACCTGGGAACCTCAGCTGGTATGACTTGATACTGCCTCTTGTCATTTGAGCCATCATCGAAACCATAGTTTCTAATTAGTTCATAGAAATTGAGTCATGGTTTTTGGGGTGTGATAACTTTCCTGAATAGTGGAAGACCGTGTGGATTGGAGGTGGAAAGTAGAAGTTTTGAACTTCAGATGGAGTTGCATTACTTACCATAGTCACATCCTCACATTTCATTACTTTAATGGGTTATACTGCTTCTAAACTATATTCCATTGTTTGACTTCACCTACATGAAATCCATGTTTCAATGAGTATAATACCTATGTTTGTTCAGAGTTGCAACTCTCCCAATCCTGTTTAATTTAGAACTGTCTTCTGTTTTTAACATTTGTGACATCCAACGAACTCTCTTCCCTTTTATCCAGTTTACATGACCGGAAAATGTGTGTGCTCGGTCTCTGTGCATTGATTGAACTCGATCAGAGACCACAAATTGTGAACCAGGTTGCCGGACAGATTCTACCAGCTCTCACTCTTCTCTTTGGTGGACTGAAGAGAGCCTATGCTTGCCGTGCAGAGCATGAAAACGACAGTGATGATGATGATGATGGAGAAGATGAGGATGAAAATGGTATGATCATAATTTGTGATTGAATTTTTTGTTTCATCCTGAATTATCATGCCTGTCTAGAGTAATGGATGCTTGGTAATGAGTTATAAGGCTAATCAGTGATTCTGACAATGTGAACTGTGGCAGCTGAATGTTGATGATTTGTTGTTATCCTTGAAATTCTGGGATTGGTTTAATTGAGCCCAACTCCATGTATTTTTCAAGAGCTATAAATTAAAGCTAGCTGCCTTATTAGGCAGTTGCCTTCCTCTGATGACAATGCATTAATGGGAGGATGATAGAAATGCTGTATATGACCGTTAGAAATTGGATGACTTGGCCTGTGATGGTGTCACAAGCCAAGAAACTGAAGCTTGAGATGTTTTATGAACAGCACAAATTGTCTTGGTGACTCAGCATTTTATGCACAGGCTTACAGATTAATATTTGCCTGTGAAGTTCTTTAGATTTTTCCCCCTCATTATAGCTTTAGAATTATTTTCAGTTACATGATGGCCAGTTTGAAGGGTTGTCCTTGGTCGATAGGAAATATTTCACTGGAACAATAACTACAGGTTAGTATCACTGGCTTGGCATTATTTAGTGTGTTTATGCAAATATCTTTTAAAATCCTCCTCCATTATGAACAAGGATCCAAACGAACTGGGTTTCCCCTGATACTTCGGCCAAATGGCTGTTTATGCATGAGATGTAAATGTGATACTGATCTTTCACCTAAGCAGTGTAGCATCCCAACTGATCTTGGTCTCGTACCTCAAATCATGTTGCTTGGAGGGATGGTTTTTATTTATTTTCTATGTCCTCAATCTCTGTTCTATTGTCTGTTCTTGACTTCATTAAATCAGGTTAGGTTAGGTTAAGGATTGAACTTGAGACCTTCCTCGCTTGCATGGTTCACAGTTGCTTATTGAATAAACTTAATCAGCTGGCATACAACTTGGCATACTTCAATGTATCAAAATATACCTTATTACTCCTACTATTATTCAGTATATCAAATAGACCTTATTACTCCTACCAGTACTTTACTTGAAAAGTTGGTATCCAGGCAAAAGCAAGGGCAGCATGGTGGCACAGTGTTTAGCACTGCTGCCTCACCGGATTCAATTCTAGCCTCGGGTACCTGTCTGTGTGGAGTTTCCTCCAGGTGCTATGGTTTCCTCCCACAGTCCTAAGATGTGCACATTAGGTTGATTGGCCGTGCTAAATTGCCCCTTAGTGCCAGAGAGGTTAGCAGTATCAATACGAGAGGGTACGGGGATGGGGCCTGGTGGGATTGTTCTTGCAGCTCAATGGGCCGAATGGCCTCTTTTAGCACTGTGGGGATTCTATAAAGTTCCAAAATGTTTAAATTGTAGAATCACTGCACCCTTTAGACCCTTTTGACTTTGGCAATCTTTTTACACTTATTGTCTCAATCACAGACAAGTTCCTCATTGATCATTTCCTTTTCTTTCCCATTTACATCCCATCTCTCCTTTCAAGCCCACCCACTGCATCCGTTCCAAGAAAAGTTATTAAATCTGCTCAATAATCCCACTGCCATAGTAAAGCCCATACTCTCTGCCTAACCCTGCTTTAGGATGAGGAGGTACTTTTTTGTAGTATGTTGCTCAAGGCAAAAGTGTGACATACAAAATGATTTAACAGGAAGAAACCAATCGAAATAAGATGTTCATAGTCCTGAGGTTGAGCATCCCTTTTACTTAGAATCATAGACTCCCTACAGTGCAGAAGAGGCCATTCAGCCATCAGATCCACACCGACTCTCTGACAGAGTAAATTACCCAGGCCCATCCCCATAACCCCATACATTTCCCACGGCTAACCAATTTAACCTACACATCTTTGGAAACTAAGGGACAATTTAGCATGGCCAATCCACCTAACCTGCACATCTTTGGACTCTGGGAGGACCCACGTAGACACAGGAGAATGTGCAACTCTACAGAGTCAGCAAAGGCTGAAATTGAACCCGGGTCCCTGGAGCTGTGATGTAGCAGTGCTAATCACTGTGTCACCATGCCGCCCTTGTTACAGTAAGTTCCGGAACAATCTTGCGGGTTGATCTTCCACTTGTGTATTGAATTTATTCAGTTTTAATTGCAACATCAATGATTATTAGTATTCTCCATTAGTGGTACAGTTTTTTACTAAACATTAATGGTGAACAAAGGCAAAATAGAGAATGAGATTGTGTGAGCATATTAAAACATGCATTTGCAGATAAGCAAGCATCTACTGATGACGTCCTGTCAATGCAGTTAGCAAAAAAATGTTCAAAGTGAGGATGGGGGAAGAAAATGAAATAACTTAAAACTGTTAACCGTCTCCAAGTATTCATAATGCTGTGTCACGGATTCACAGTGAAATAATTCCCTTGGTGGCTTTGGCTTCCTGGACTTGCAGGGAGCTCCACCAAATGCATAAGTTATGATGCTTTTAAAAAATAATTGTTGAAAGAAAATCCAACTGATACATAATTGGTGAACCTTATTCACTTTCTATAAACAGAAACCTAAACTGATATGTAATGAGAGTCTTAGCTGCACTGATCCAAATCTATAATTGAACCTTATTACTGAATAAACCACAATATAAATTATTTTTTAAATGGGTAAATGTTTTGATCTCTTATGTTGGATAAACCACGATTTTATTTTTGACAGAGTTGGGCAGTGATGAAGATGATATTGATGAAGATGGACAGGAGTATCTAGAAATGTTGGCGAAGCAAGCTGGGGAGGATGGTGATGATGAAGAATGGGAAGATGATGATGCAGAGGAGACTGCTCTTGAAGGATACTGCACCATTGTTGATAATGAAGACAGCAATATTGATGAATATCAGATATTCAAAAGTGTACTGCAAAGTATGAATAGGTTTTGCTTTTGATTTATTTCATTTGGTTATTTTCCATGTGTGAGCTTTGATGGTAAATGTTAAGCTATTGGGTCAACAGGCATGATAGAGACTGGTTCTGTAATCAGTCAGTGCTCACAGATTCACTTTCCAGTATGCGAGGGTGGTTAATCAGGAGCAGAACTACTGACTGGCTTTATCATTCCCCATTTTTGGACATTGAAGCCAGTTGTAGTACCCTAATTGGTGACTGTTGATATTTACAGATACAATTTAGTCTTAATTCAAATTTCCTAAATCTGCTTTTTATTGAGACTATAAATTATTAGTCCTGAATATAGGAATTCACCAAAGTCACAGCTGAAAAATATTACATGAGCAAGAACACGTATTTTAATTGTTTGAGAATTGGAATTGTATGTTATTTTGTTTTAACAAAAATCGGCAACTCAGCAAGTCTAACCTCTGACCTTTAAGTACTAGCAATCTGGTAATTAAAACAACTTGTTCCTAACTGCACATATTTCAAGTAATAGCAGGAATGCAAATTAATGGAGACGCTGAAATAAACTGTGACATCCAAGGTTCTTCAGCAATCACTGGCCCACAAAGAAAAAGTTTGAACATCTTGATTTAAACAACTGATGCCTCTAAAGCACTCAAGTGATAAGTTAGCCCACTAACCCTCTGCACAAGAGGGTGCAGACACATTTTCAGCTGGGAATGTGGAGAAAGAAAACGTATTTCATCAGCTTATGACAGCAGCAATTCATTCAATGTTGTGTAGGCTTAGAAACAGAATGGTTCCACATTGTGCTGTGACATCATGATTTATGTTTTAGTGACAAATGCTCTCGGGATGTATTTAGATATTTCATTTTGAATATTTATCACTTGGCTACTTATTCCAATTGTTAAGGGGGGTTTAATTTAACCAACTCTGATTTCTGCTCTCACTATCAGTTTGTACAGAGAGGTATTTTGATTTTCCCCCTTCACAAGCAGTGGTGTATTTTTCCTGTCCCTCAGTTTTGGTATGATTCAATTTCTCTTAACCCCACAGCAAACGAGAGATAGGGTAAACTCAGAGGACTATTTTATTTGTGTACACAAGTGTGACATAGGTAGACCCTTGTGCCTTCATATAATAGGAGTGATTAGAGAAGGAAGAGTTACTGGGCAAAGACCACAGAACAACAAATTATTGTTTTACACAAGTCCAGAATCAATGTCCAATTGATTATTTCAGGTTGAAAACTAATGCTGGATAATTGACTTTTCCAGTAGACATGACTTCCACAATGAGCGGCGCACAGAGGTTAATTAGTCTTGTAGGTGATAGTATAGAAGTTCAATAGAAATAATGTAAATGGGGGCCAGGTATTTAAACCTGGACAAAGCCCCTTTTCTGTGCTGCTGCTTGGTGGATGGAAGATGGCAACCTAATTTGCAGTACAGCAAGACAGTATAACTGGTTCTCCCATCTTGGAGAATATTTATCGCTTGGCTACTTATTCCAATTGTTATGGGGGGTTTACTTTAACCAACCCCAATTTCTGCGCTCACTATCAGTTTGTACCGAGAGGTATTTTGATTTTCCCTCTTCACAAGCAGTGGTGTATTTTCCCTAAGCCCCCAGGGGTGATGGGGGCTTAGACTCAGGCTAATGTCATGTGATTCCCACCCCTCCATTCTGGCTTTAACAAAATGTATATTCGTTTGTCTAGATTCCTGAGATTGTTAATAATTCAATCACTAAAAAATTTAAAGGATGGTTGCAGGGCGTTGTCCCAATAGTAGTAAGTGACCAGGCCCAGTGCTATAGTGAGGTCTCAATCCTATTACAATAACTAAGAATACTAATGCAATTTATAGACTTTAAAATTATACTGTTTTACTTATATTTACTTTGAGAATAGAACTGACTTGTAACAAATTGGCAGCAGCTAAGGTTTAAACTGTCTTATTTAATCTTAATTAATTACTTTATAGTTATATATGCAATAATTATTTAATTACTGCAACAGTATTTGTACAATTCAAATACTATAGTAGCTCAGTATACAGTGTCATCAGTCTGATTTTTCCTTTCCAGCTATTCAAAACTGTGATCCAACCTGGTACCAAGCCCTAACATGTAATCTTACTGATGAGCATAGGAAGCAGTTGCAAGACATTGGAACTCTTGCAGATCAGAGACGAGCTGCTCTAGGTATTTAAGTAATCTGATCTTATTAAGGGGGGTTCTTCATTCAGTTGAACCTTGCCTATTACTTTACCATTGAAATGTGTTGGAAATCTTTGGTCCTTGTTCATGAAATCACCGTTCCATATTGATGCCCATTCAATCTGGAAATGTTATATCTGAACCATATAAAATGGCTGTAATTATTTAAATTTTTGTACGTTTAATTCTGAACATTGGATTTTTTTAAAAAAACAAATATTTGATGGTAATTCCCCCTTCTAGTGCAATTACATTTTAAAACATGGGGGCCAATTAATTCCAGAGAAAGCTTATTTGATTTTTCTTTTCTTCCTCTTATTGCAGAGTCCAAAATGATTGAAAAACATGGTGGATACAAGTTCAATGCTCCAGTAGTGCCAGCTTCATTTAATTTTGGTGGTTCTGCCCCGGGAATGAATTGAGTTCGCTTTTGATTCATTTGTACTGTGTGACTGGTTGTAGTGAAAGCTTGTGTTGTTCCTTCCAGTAGTGGTTCCAAACAAAATAAAAATCAGTTCTCATCATCCACAAAATCCACTCAACTTCCTACTACATGGAATGGACAAAATGACCAGAGAAGTGAGAATTTGATCATGAGAGCCCTCTGGAAAAGAAAAACAAAAGTTTCAGAGGAACATCGGCCTGAGAGAGAGAGACTAGTGTTAACAAAAATAAACCATAGGAACCTGAAAAGCGAGGGAAAATGTCATGTTGACAGCTTATTCCTTGATTTGATTTCAGGCAAGGAAATCATTGGCTTCTGGGATAATTTCAGCACATCTGTAGTTTTAGGCTAGCAGGCGCCTCCAGTGTTTACATCCATGATAGTGTTAGTATTAGTCTGGTTTTCCACATTTCAAGTTCATTTTTAATGTAAATAAGACAGCAGGTGGGTAGCTCACAAAAATAGTCTCCAAATTTTCCTGTTCATGCCAAGATTAAAAATGATTGTATTCAGATGTAGACTATCGGACACAGAAAGTAACACTACATAATGGAAGATGTGTATTTGTAAATGCATAAATAGCACTTTGATATTATGAAAACCTTCTAGCCTTCTGTATTGAATAGCAAGTTTATTTGCTGTTCTACAAATTCAAGGGATTTGTGATCTAAATATAAGTGGAGACATTAAGTTTAAAAATTGAGGTGTCTTGCCTGTAGCCACCACCTCTGGTTTTGATTGGGATTTTGGCTATAAAAGAGTCAATGATATTCCATTGCTGCTGAAAATGGCAATGCCCTCAGTGCCCTTTTTTAAGCTCTCTATGTACAAGTCTTTTTTAAAAATAATAAATTTGGATAGTGAAATTGTAAGCACTGGTGAGACTAATTCAGTAAGAACAAAATCCTAATAGCATGTAAAATTGGACTTTAACATGAAGCTCTAATATCCAAGCAGAAAAAAAACAAAGTACTGTAATTCGTAGAGTGTATGGATGAGCCATCTGTATATGCAACAAAAAAATTAAAAAGAAAAAATTGGGTTGAACTTTGTTGTAAAAAATGGTCTTTGTTTAACTTGTGTAATGTTAAGCTTTCTCTTGAAAAGGGCCTTTGAGGTTAGGAGGAAAATACACTGGTTATCCTTTTCCAGGCAGTTGTTTTCTCATGAGTAACCAGTTCATCATTCTCAACACAATTTAAATTGCAATGTGCACTGTTAACACAGATCATTGCAGATCATAGTTGTACTTGTGCTAGTAAAATGCACAGTGTAACTTGTATATAAAATGTGTTAAAAATGAATGACTATTCACTTGGGTTGCAAAACAGTTGTGGCTGCTCTATTTAGTTACTCGATGAAAAGTTAACCTTTTTTAAGTTAATGTGCTTCAAAAAAAATCAATATTGCATTATGCTGCACTTTTTTTAGCACAGCTTGTGATCAAAAGGTGTCATGGTTGAGCAATGGTGATTTTGTACTTTGCAGTAGTGTGGCAGATGACGACAAAGATGGGAGAATGAAGGAGCGATGTTTGGAGTGCAGAAAATCACGCTGGAAAGCTGGGGAATTGGATGGAAACACCAAACTGGCTGAAATTGACACAGAAGCTATTGTAAAAATAATCTGGAAAAATTCAGAACCAAGGATGATGAAGTTGGGACCTTGAGTATCTACCAATAAAAACCACGTGGTGGTATGGCAGAAGAACATTAATATTTTTTGCAAATTCCTGTAACCTTGTGGTGATATTCTGTTACAGAACTTTAATAAAAAAGAATTGAGGACTTGGTACCAAAGTTGAAAGTTAATTCTACTTTATATGCAATCAGGAGTAGGCCGAATTCTGGATGATGCCAGAATACACTGAGTGTATCTTGAATGTAACTATTACAATATGAATTAAATTGAAGAATTTCACATTGTGAACTTCTGCTTGACTTTAAAACAGAAGATAATTGATGTGCTACTATAACAAAGCAAAATGTTGAATATGTTGAGTCAGGAGTGATTAGTTTATTAACTATTAGAACCTTAGCTCACATCATTTTATATGCTGACAGCAATGCATACAGTTGAGGAAACTGGTCTGCAATTAGTGGCTTATTTCACTGTCTTCCCTCTACCCCTCTTTTATGATTAAGATTACTGTCATAAATCACCATTATTGAACAATTCTGAAGCATAATATAGGCATTATTCATGAGTGAGTACCATGAAAAAGTACCATGAAAAAGCTATGGTACCTCTCAGAAATTAACCAACTTTTAAAAGGGTAAACTTTGAAAGGCATTTTGGTCAAAGTCGCCATATTGGAAGCTAAAACAATGAAGGAGCTATTCCCATAGTCTAAAAATGTTTTATGTGATGAGGAATTGAGCTCTGCAGACCTATGTTTAAGCTGTTCACATAACTGCTGTTGAGTTTGGCAGAAAGGGTTAAAATTGACTACGGTTCTACCATTAAAGTACTGTCCAATGACTACTGGAATGCTATGATGTATTCCAGTTATATAAGTATGTATTCCAGATTCTCATGAATAATCAATACCTCCAAAAAACCTCAAAAGATGCCTTATGAATCACTACCGCAAAATCAATTGTCCCTGCCCCCAAAAATGAAGTCCTTCCTGAAAGGAAGGAAAGCAAACAAATTGGGATGGATGTTCTTTTGAAATAGAATGCAACTACTTCTGAAAACTGAGCAATGTAAATAAGTGCATCTTTTCCACCTGAGTCTTGAGTTTTAATTTACCTCGTGCAGAAAAGAAAGAAAACTTCCTCAAAACCTTTCACTTGTAATGCCAATAACCTATGTTCCAAATTAGATGCTAGAAAACCACTGCTCATATGAGGCTGTAGAATGAATGTTGGGAGATTCTCTTGCCCATTAAAAACTCTCAGCCAAACTTGATTCTATCTTCATACATCTGGAAGGGTTCAGTGCATGGTAATCTATAGTTGTTTCTTCCATTTTTGTCCTTTTACGGACATATTTTCACCCCAGTTCATAGTTTAAATTATATAGAATTGTTTCTATAGGGTTGAACATTCTGCAGCATTAAGTAGTGCTGTCCAGTTCTCCATATTTCTAGTTGATGACAGTGGTACTGGGGGGATTGGAAAGAGAGACCATAATTTGTGATCTTATCAGCCTCCAGGATTAGGGAGATACCAAATGGAATATTCTGTATTTTTAAATGAAATATGTTTACAAGAAATTAGAACGTTGACAGGAACAATTGCTGAGCCACCTTGAGTGCATAACATTCTTTGTGTAAATAGTGTGAACACATCAGGTTTTCAAGCCTGTATGAGGTATTTCACGATGTGAGAGGGGACATAACCAAACTTTGGTTGCACTGGTGAAATTTCTGACAATGCTAGCTGGCATGATAGTTGCGGAATTGAAGGGGTGACTACAGCATTAAAGCTAACATTTGAGTAATATTGAGATGCAGTCTGGAGGTGAGTACGAGAATGGAATGTTGGAGCATGCGAGGAGAAAGCATTGCTGGAGGTACACTGGTTATTTGGGGAACTGTAAATGGAACACTGAAAAGTCTGCTATGGAGGAGTGGCATGAGAAAGGAAGACCCAATTGTTAGCTGTATTGAATGCCACAGAGATGAGCAAGAATGTGATATGGTCGCAGTCACATAGGATCTCATTGATTTCAACCAGGTCTCGGTGCTGCTGAAACCAATTGATCACAAGTCAAAGCATTATAGAATCCCTACAATGCAGGAGGAGGCCATTCAGCTCATCGAGCCTGCACTGACGACAATCCCAACTAGCCTCTGCCCCCCTGTAACCCCATGTATTTACCCTGCTAATTGCCCTGACACTAAGGGGCAATTTATCATAGCCAATCCATCTAACACACATATTTGGACTGTGGGAGGAAACTGGAGCACCCAGAGGAAACTCACAGACATGGGGAGAATATGCAAACTGCACACAATCACCCAAGCCTGGAATTGAACCCAGGTCCCTGCCATTGTGCTGCCTTGTCAAATAAAACTGCATCTCTGCTACCAGTTGAACACCCAGATTGATGGGTTTCTATTTTGTTATGCTTTAAGTAGCACAAGATTTTCATGTTGGGAATCAGCAGCGCTACTGTAAAGTAAAAGTTACTGAGCAATCCTTGAGGGGAAGTTGGCACTATGAACCACTGCTAATTATGAAAATTACTATTTTTAGTTACAGCCTAATAATATAAAAAACTTCCAAATTTTTACAAGTGAAAGTAAAATTTAAGAAAAGCACAAGTAAAATAATTTGCTAAAATACATAGTAGTTAAATTTGCAGTTCCTGCAATTTGATTTATTGTCACATGTTATATGGTGAAAAGTATTGTTTCTTGCATGCACAACATACTGTTCATAGAGAACATAGTGGAGAAGGAAAGGGAGAGCGCTGAATATAGTGTTACAGTCATAGCTAGGGTAGAGAAAGATCATAATATAAGGTCGGTCCATTCAAAAGTCTGATGAGAAGATGTTCTTGAGTCAGTTGGTTCGTGACCTCAGACTTCTGTATCTTTTTCCCAATGGAAGAAGGTGGCAGAGAGTATGTCTGGGGTGTGTGGGGTCCTTGATTATGCTGGCTGCTTTTCTGAGGCAGTGCAAGAGCAGGGAACATGAACATATGTGCACACCTTGTTAAAGATGGCAACGTAGGTTGAGAAGGCGGTTATATGTAATCCTGGGCTTTATTAATTGAGGTATAGAGTACAAAAGCAACATATTAAACCTTTATAAATTGCTGGTTTGGCCTCAGCTGGAGTATTGCATCCGATTTCAGACACCACATTTCAGGAAGAATGTGAGAGCATTGGAGAAGAAAATGCTTCTGGGAATGAGGGATTTCCATTATGAGGATAGTTTGGAGAGGCTTTGGCTGCTGTTCAAGAAGGATGAGAGGATATTTGATAGAGGTGCTCAAAAGCACGAGGGTCTGAACAGATAGGGAGAAAGTGTTCCCATTGGTGGAATACACTGATTTAAAGTGAAAGGACATGATTTTTTTAATGCAATGAGTGGTTAGGATCTGGAATGCACTGTTGGAGAGTATGATGGGGGCAGATTCAATTTGATTTAACGGAGAATTGGAAATTTTTTCTACCGAGAAAAGATTTGCTGGACTATAGGTGAAATGACGTACAACATTTTGGAGCTGGGGACTGGGTAGAAGTCAAAAACGGAGCAGTGAGCTGATGAAAGGTAGCTAGTTGATCAGCAGCTGCACAACCTAAACTCACCTGTTCTAAGGATTTTTGGAAGTAAGGTAATATATTGTAAGTATTTTTACAGGAAAAAGGATGGGCATATTTAGATTAAATTAGCGAGGTAGTTAATTGAGTTAGTTATTATTATGCTTTTGTTCACCGTATGCAAGGAAGAGTGCGGCAATATAAAATCATTAAGTATAGATCATACGTCAAATGTTCTGGACAACAAAGCCATGGTTTTGAAAAAGCAGTGCTAGGAAGTAACAGTATGATATGAAAAGTTATTAGGCCATAAATAAATGTTATCGCTCAGCTGGCCATAGCAACTGGGAAGTTCCTGCACAGGTCTTGTTCCGGGTTAAATACCACACAGAAAAAAATGAAAAGTACGGCACAATTAAATTTTGAAAGAAACGTTGCCCTCATCCCTATCTGGCAATCTGTTTAAAGAACTGAGGGGTCATTAAAACACCTAACAGGCTCAATGCAGCAGGAATTAGAAAACAGGAGAAATACAAAACCTGACTCATTTTGGCTTAGATAATGATTTACTCCTAGAAGCTCTCTGCACAAATGCTTTCAGATAAGGGGCTAATGTGATCTATGCTGATTGGATTGCTAAACTATATATTTTTAAAAACAAGAATAATTAATTTTCAGACATGTTGCTGAATTTTTATTGAACTTAATCTACTAAACAATAAAGAAATTATTCAACAAATAGCATCTTTCTGCAGTGCTCACTTCTGTAGCTGGGGGTTGTGGTTGGCATTGAGGTTGTGGATTGGACAATGCTCAAATGCAGAATAAAACCATGACATGGCATACGTTTACCAGCAACCATGATGGAAACCAACTTTTTTTCAAGACCATTTTAAATTGTTTCGATGCTATCAAATTGAAGTTGAGAGAAATTTAAATTGGGAGAAACACATTTTATAATCAACATGTTTACTATAGAAAGGCTATTAACCCCATCACATCTGCCATCTTTTTGCTACAGTAATCCAAAAATAATTATACTATCCTGTTCTCTCCCTAGAGCCTTGTATCTTCCTCTACTTCAAATATTTTCCCTTTAAGATGCCTTGACTACTCCGTGTAGCAACTATCCCATGCGCTCTCAATTCTGTTAAACCTTATGTATCTGTTACATTTCTTCCAAAACGCATCTCTTCCTTCTTGTTCACATTAAATTGCCTGTCAGCTGACTGCTGATCTACCTGTGTATTACAGCGTGCTCACCATTTGCCAAATTTTTATGACCTCTGAAAATTTCAAGATGGTGTTCTGTATGCTTAAATCTCAATCATCCATGTATACTGGGAGAAAATGCTGACCTGTGGCACTTATCATTTCCAAATCAACTTTTGGAGCAAGTGAAATGCAGTTATTAAAACCCCTCATTTTGGTCATTTGGCTATTTTCTATCCTAATTCCTCCTCTTTGGTCACCTTAACCCAAGAGTGCAGCCTCCATGTTTGCAGTGTGCTGCTGGCTGCTGGCAGTTGCACAATTGCCAAGATGACAGGAAGTGTGATTACTTTTCCTTTCCCACTGGGGAAGTACTTTCTTAGTCCCTTCCCATTACAGAATAATTGAGATGTGCATCTTAGTATGATAGTGAATTCTCATCTCACCATTCTGTGGTCAAATTATTGGCACATGTGTTGGTTACAGATGGCTCCGAATAATACAGCCTTCACTGGCATCCTTTATAGTTCTGGATGCTGTTCATGCACGGAAAACTACTCCAGTCCGAATACTGAAGACAAGTTTGCTGACTTCAACTGGACTCTGTTATTTCTGATGTTTACAGCAATGCCAATTGTTGTAGCGAAGCCAGAAAAGCTTCTTCATTGGCTTTAACAGCCATAAAATAACATGTTTATCTAGCACCTTTAACATAAACATTCCAAGCTGCTTTACATAGTGAAAGGGGCACCAAGGAGTAATAGATGAACAGGAGAAGAGTTGACTAAAGGCATAATTAAAGGACGATATGTTTTGACAAGGTAGCAAGGGGTGAGGAGCTAATTCATGAGTGTACAGCAGAGATAACTAAAGACTGCCACCATAGAGGAATGTTAGGAGGAGGGATTGCAAAGGTAGAAGACATGCACTGGAATATTAAGCTGGAAATAATGAGACAGGTTATGGAGAAATTTGCCAAAATGGTCATGGATTTTAAATTCAATGGATTGGTTGCTGTAGATTCAATGGGAAATTGTGGTTCGGGGTGAAATGGCAGCAAGACTCAAGTGTGAACATTAGAGTGTGGATGGGCTGAGGATAACATTTATGTCAGGAGAATTTTAGAGAAGTCAAGCCTGGAAGTAGCAACGGCAATGATGAGGGTTTTTGAATGGTGGCATTGAAGTAGGAAGTGTTGACAATTGATGAGTTCTGAAACTCAGATTAAGACTCTGAACATAAATTCAATTTGAACTCTCAGCTGGAAGGGACATGGAATTGAATGCCTAGCATGTGAAGTTTTTGACAGGAGCTGAATGGCAAGACCAAGCCAACCAAATGTTAAACTTGAGGAAAATTCTGGTTCATGGACAATGATGTTGAACAAGCAATCAAACCATACAATGGTAGCTGTGGACTTGAAACACAGGTGGTTAGGTATTAACGGACCTAAAGGTGTCTCGATGTCTAAGGATTATGTCACTGAGGAAGAGGGTGAAATATATACACAAGAAGTAGCAGTGGATCAGGATGTATCTTGGTGCACTCCTAATGAAATTAGGTTTTGGAGGAGAAGCCATTAATAGAGATATGCTGGCCATGCTGTGAAAGGAAGAATCAAACCAAGAATGGTGCTCTGGAAGTAGGCAATAGTAGAAATTTTGGAGGCACATGGTGTGATTGTGCACAGTAGTGAGGAGAATAAAACGTTGAAGCACACCACCATAACATTTACAAAGGATGCTTTGGAAAACTTTGACCAGATTTGGGCAGAATCAGTTAAATATCCACAAATAGATGTGTATATTTTTGCAGTACCAGGCCGCATAGATAGGTGTGAGATTTAATTCTTGGACTGTGTTGGGATAGTTAATCAGAGCAAAGTCATAGATAAGTTGATATAGTTCCAATCAGGAAGGTGTAGAACTTGGAGGGGAATTTGTAGGTGAACTGTTCCCATATGGTAAAAAATTGCAGCATGCTGCTGTGCAGAGGGACCTGGGTGTCTTTGTGCAGTAATCTCAAAGAGTTGGTTTGTAGGTGCAGCAAGTAATTAAGAAGGCAAATGGAATTTTGTCCTTCATTGCTAGAGGGATGGAGTTTAAAAATAGCGAGATTATGTTGCAGCTCTATAAGGTACTGGTGAGGCCACACCCGGAGTACTGTGTATAATTTTGGTCTCCTTACTTGAGAAAAGTTATACTGGCACTGGAGGGGCTGCAGAGGAGATTCACTAGGTTGATTCTGGAGTTGAGAGGGTTGACTTATGAGGAGAGACTGAGTAGACTGGGGCTGTACTCGTTGGAATTTAGAAGAATGAGGGGAGATCTTATAGAAACATATAAGATTATGAAGGGAATAGATAAGATAGAAGCAGGGAAGTTGTTTGCACTGGCGGGTGAAACTAGAACTAGGGTGCATAGCCTCAAAATAAGGGGAAGCAGATTTAGGACTGAGTTGAGGAGGAACTTCACACAAAGAGTTGTGAATCTGTGGAATTCCCTGCCCAGTGAAGCAGTTGAGGCTACCTCATTGAATGTTTTTTAAGGTAAGGATAGATACATTTTTGAACAGTAAAGGAATTAAGGGTTATGGTGAGCGGGTGGGTAAGTGGAGCTGAGTCCACAAAAAGATCAGCCATGATCTTATTGAATGGCGGAGCACGCTCGAGGGGCCAGATGGCCTACTCCTGCTCCTAGTTCTTATGTTCTTATATGCCTTCTGCTTTTTCTCCTTTTGGTGATAGAGGTTGCAGGAGTGGGAGAACGATTAACGAATTCTTGTTCAAGTGCATCTTGTATATAATGATGCATTCTGCAGCAAAAGTGACAGAGAGGGTGAATGTTTAAAGTGGTGGATGGGTCAATCAAACGGGTTGCTTTATCCTTCTAGGTGCCAAGCTTCTTGAGTGATGTTGGAGCTGCACTCCTCCAGGTATGTGAAGAGTATTCTATCACACTCCTGACTTGTGCCTTGTAGGTAGTGGAAAGGCTTTGGGAAATTGGAAGGCGAATTATTTTCCACATTATGTCCAGCTTCTAACCCACCCATAGCCACAGTACTTATATAACTAATCCAGTTACGGTCTGGTTAATGGTAACCCCAAGATGTTGGTGGTGGAGATTCTGCGATGATAATGGCTTTGAATATCAAAGGGAGGTTCTTAGATTGTCTTTTTTTTTTGGAGATGGTCTTTATCTGCGACTTGTGTAGCACAATTATTACTTGCCAGTTATCAGCCTCAGCCTGAATGTTGTCTTGCTGCCTTCAGGCAGAGTCTGGTTCATTATCTGAGGAATCCCAAATTGTACTGAACCCATGCAATCATCAGCAAACATTCCCATTTCTGTCCTTATGTTGGAGAAGATCACTGGACCAGAGGGCAGGCTATACTGGACCTGTTATTGTGCAATAATAAAGGATTAATTGATAACCTCATAGTGAAGGCACCACTAGGTAGCAGCAATTATGATTGAATTTTACATTTTGCTTGCGGGAGAGAAGACTGTGTCCAAGAATAGTATTTTAAACTTAAATAAGGTCAATTATGAGGGCATGAAAGTGGAGCTAGCTAGGGTAAACTGCAAATGTGCTGAAGAGATAGACTAATAGAGGTTCTGTGGCAAACATTTAAAGGGATATTTCAGGATAGACTGAATAGACACATTACAATGGAGAGAAAAATTCAAAGGTGAGGATCTGTCATCCGTGGTTAACTAAAAAAGTTAAAGACAGTATTAAACTGGAAGAAAAAGCATATATTTGTGCTAAGCTGGGTGGCAGATCAGAAGATTGGGAAGAATATAAAAACGTCAAAGAATGACAAAAAGATTGAACAGGTATTTTGCATCTCTTCACTACAGAGGATACAAGTAACACCCCAAAAGTAGCTGAAAATAGAAGGGAGGGAGGAACTCAGGAAAATTACAATCAGCAAGGAAGTGGTGTTGGTCTGTGAGCTGACAAATCCCCGGGTCAAAATGGACTTCACCCTAAGGTCTTGAAAGAAGTGGCTAATGAGATAGTAGATGCATTGGTTTTAGTTTTCCAAAATTCCCTAGATT
The DNA here is from genome assembly GCF_964213995.1 of Mustelus asterias. Lineage (NCBI taxonomy): Eukaryota > Metazoa > Chordata > Chondrichthyes > Carcharhiniformes > Triakidae > Mustelus > Mustelus asterias. The sequence goes on along the minus strand of NC_135809.1, from coordinate 102,092,956 downwards.
CAGCGAAGGCTCCATTAGATTGGAAGATAGTAAATGTAACTCCTTTATTCAAAAATGGAAGGAGACAGAGAGCAGGAAACTATAGGCCATGTTAGCCCATCATCTGTCATCGGAAAAATGTTAGAAACCATTATTAAGATAATAGCAGGGCACTTTGAAAAATGCAAAGCAATCAGGTAGAGTCAACATGGTTTTGTTAAAGAGAAATCATGTTTAACCAATTTTTTGGAGTTCTTTGAAGGAATCACGTGCTGTGGATAAAGGGGAACCGGTGGGTACATTGTACTTATACTTCTGAAGAGTATTGACAGGGTGAATGTGGAGAGGATGTTTCCCCTTGTTGGAGGTTCTAGAACTAGGGGTCGCTGTTTAAAAATAAGGGGTTATTTGTTTAAGACAGAGATGAGGAGAATTATTTTCTGAGGGTTGAGAGTCTCTGGAACTCTTCCTCAAAAGGCAATGGATGAAGAGTCTTTGAATATTTTTATTGGATAGATAGAGCTGGATAGATACTTGATTAATAAGGGGATGAAAGGTTTTGGGGGATAGGCGGGCATATGAAGTTGAAGTTACAATCAGATCAGCCATGATTTTATTGAATGGCAAAACAGATTTGAAAGGCCAGGTTGCCTTCTCCTGCTCCTAATTCATATGTTCATATTGATGAAGCAGCTAAAGATGGTTGGACTGAGGACACCATCCTGAAGAACTCCTGCAGCAGTGTCCTGGGGTTAAGATGTTTGGCCTTCAACAGCCACAACCATTTTCCTTTAAGTTAGATATGACTCCAATGAACGGAGAGTTTTCCCTCATTCCCATTGACTTCAATTTTACTGAGGCTCAATAATGCCATACTTTGATGTCAATGACAGCCACTCTCACCTCACCTTTGGAAGTTAGCTCTTCTCTCCAGGTTAGGACCAAGGCTGTAATGAAGTCTGGAGTAAAGTGGTATTGGAGGAACCCAAACTAAGCATTGGTGATTAAGTGCCACTTGTTGGTACTGACAATGTTCCATTCCATCACTTCACTCATAATTGAGAGTAAGCTGAATTGGATTTGTCTTGTGTTTTGTGGACAGGTCATATCCAGACACTTTTGGCTAGAGGCATAACTTAATATAGAACATGTATTATAGCCAGGGTGTTGTTGGGGTTTGTAGCCTTTGCTTAGTTGTTTCTGGGTATCACATAGAATCAATTGAATTAGATGAATATTGACTTTTGATGTTTGGGACCTCGGAAGGAGCCGAACAGTGGCAAATAGAATTTAACCCTGAAAAGTGTGAGGTGATGCATTTTGGGGAGATTAACAAGGCAAGGGAATACACAATAACTGGTAGGATGATAGAAGTACAAATGGACCTTGAGGTGCATCTCCAAAGATCCCTTAAAGGAACAGGACAGGTATATAAGATGGTTAAGAAAGGCATATGGGATACATGCCTTTATTACTGGAAGAACAGAATACAAGAGCAGGGAGGTTATGTTGCAACTGTATAAAACGCTTATTAAGCTAGAGTACTGCATGTAACCATATCGACCTATCCTGCTGCTTTCAGGGATCTTTGTATCATGATCATACCTCCCACATTCACATCTAGATCGTTAAAGTACACTCCAAACAGCAAGCGATCGGCACCAATCCTGCTGTACATCACTGGACACAGGCTTCCAGTCACAAACAATTTTCAACCATCACCCTTTGCCTCCTGCACTAAGCCAATTTTGGATCCAATTTGCCCTGGATCCCATGGGCTCTTAGCTACTTGATAAGTCTCCTGTGTGGGATCTTGTCAAAAGCCTTGCAGAAGTCCATGTAAGTTACATCAACTGCACTGCCCTCATCTAAACAAATGGTCACCTTTTTGAAAATATCAATTAAATTTGTTAGATGTGATCTCCCGTGACAAAGCCATGCTGACTATCCTTGATTAATCTTTGCCTCTCCAAGTGCAAATTAATTCTGTCCTTCAGAACTTTATCCAATAATTTCTCTACCACTGATATTAAACTCACTGGTGTATAATTTTCTGCTTTTTCCCTACTTCCCTTCTTGAATAATGGTACCACGTTAACCTCCTGTTGCCACCTCTCCTATGACCAAAAAGGATTTTAAAATTTGCGTCAGAGCCTTTGTAATCCCTTCCCTTGCCTCACACAGCAGCCTAGGATACATCTCATCTGGGCCTGGGGATTTATCTACTTTTAATCCTGCTTGAGCTGCTAACATCTCCTCCCTTTTGTTGCTAATCTGTTCAATTATATCACAGTACACCTCCCTGCTTTCTATACCTACATAGTCCTTCTCCATAATGAACACAGGTGCAAAATACTCATTTAATATTTCACCTCCATCCTTCAGCTCCACACAGAGGTTGTCACTTTGGTCCCTAATGGTCCCTCTTGCCCTTAATATAATTATAAAACACCTTTAGATTTTTCTTTATTTTGCCCGCTATGTTTTTTCATGACCTCTCTTTGCTCTTCTAATTTTTTTAAGTACCCCTCCGCACTTTCTACACTCCTCTAGGGCATCCACTGTTTTCAGCCCCTCGAATCTGCTGCAAGCCTCCATTTTTTTCCTTTTTCCAATACTATATATCCCTTGACATCCAGAGTTCTCTAGACTTGTTGGTCCCACCCTTTACCTTTAAGGTAACATGTTGGTATTGTACTCTGTTTCCTTTTTGAATGACTCAGACTGTTCTGATGTGGATCTTCTCACAAGTAGCTGCTCCCAATCCACTTTGACCAGATCCTGGCTTATCCTATTAAAATCGGCCTTCCCGCAGTTCAGATATTTCCAGTCCATCTTTGTCCTTTTCCATAACTACCATAAATCTTACCGAGTTATGGTCACTATCAACAAAATGCTCCAACACTGACACCTTTACAAACTGCCCGGCTTCATTCCCTAAAATTAGGTCAAGTACCACCCTCTCTCTCATAGGACTTTTTACATGCTGGCTCAAAAAGCTCTCCTGGATGCACTTTAAGAATTCCTCCCCCTCAAAGCCTTTCACACTTTGCCTATCCCAACTAATATTAGAAAAGTTGAAATCCCCTACTATTATTTTTACACTTTGAGATTTGTCTACCTATCTGCTCTTCCATTTCTCCATGACTGTTTGGGAGGTTATATGCACTCACAGCAACATGATTGTCCCCTTTCTGTTTTCAAGTTCCACCGATATGGCCTCAATTGAGGAGCCTGCTAAGATATCAATCTACCTCATTGCAATAATTGACTCCTTGATTAATATTGCAAGCCACCTCCTCTTTTACACCCTTTCCTGAAGACTCTAAACCCCAGAATATTGAGCTGCCATTTCTGCTCCTCCCTCAGTCATATCTCCGTGACAGCAATAATACCAAATCAACGCTCTCAGTTCATCAGCCTTACCTGCAAGACTCCTTGCATTAAAATAAATATCATCCAGCCTTGCCATATTCCCTCGTGCCTTAAAATGTCTCTCTCTCTACTGCCTTCCAGACTGACTTAGTTTTTCTTCAATATTTGGCTGTGCTTCACGCCCCACTGTAACACCATGTTATGACCAATCCACCCGACAATTTAGTTTAAACCCCCTGCAACAGCACTAGCAAACCTCCCCACAAGGATGTTGGTCCCATTCTGGTTCAGGTGCAACCCCTTTGACCAGTACAGGTCCCACCTTCCCCAGAAATTGATCCAGTAATCCGGGAAACTAAACCCCTCTCTCTGGCACCATCTCTTCATGATGTGGAGATGCCGGCGTTGGACTGGGGTAAGCACAGTAAGAAGTCTCACAACACCAGGTTAAATTTGCTACCAAATTTGGTATGCATATTTGCTACCAAATAAACCTGTTGGACTTTAACCTGGTGTTGTGAGACTTCTTACCATCTCTTCAGCCATGCATTCATCTGCTCTATGCTCCTATTCCTAGGGAATAGTCATCCATTTCCTCTCTGAGTGCCCTTCCTTAAGCTGTGGGGTGACCACGTCTAAAAACATGCTATCAACGAACCTCTCACGCTGTGCCTCCAGCTAATGCTCAAGCTCTGAAACCTGGCTCTCAAGCTGGTCAAACCAGTGGCACTTGCTGCAAATATGGTCATCTCGACAGCACAGAGCATCTAGGAATTTCCACATAATGCAGGCTGCGGAAAGCACAGGACTGAGCTGCCTGGTCATACTTTTAGCTTAAAAGACTCTTACCTTAAATTTATGCCAATTAGAAAATTATTTAAGTTATTTTTACCTTTACTTTTCTTTAATGTTGATTTAAATCGGAGAGAAACAACTTACCCACCACTTACCAATCAGCTCTCCCCTTGCAGCCGGGCAAAACCACTCTCTGAAGATTAAAAAGTTAAGAAGAAAAAAACAAAAAGCACCTCTTCCCTCCTGCACCGAATTCCCATGGTTCTCCAAATTCCCATATAAACACACTCACTCTGGCTGTGTCTTAGTCACTCAGAATGTGCTCTCTCCCAAATGCCTGTGCCCGAATCTCACTGAGTTAACATTTTAGGTCAATGATCTTTTGTCAGATTAGGGAAAAGACAGTAATGCAGTAGGTTTTAATCAATTTGGGGGAATAGGTAGAAAATGATAAAAAGGAAAGTTCTGAGGTCGGATGGAAGACAGGATAGATTAAATGACAAAATAGTGAGTGGGGCAGGACCATGGAGTGGTTTTGGGACAAATAAAGAAACAAACACTGGGTGGAATTTTATGATTGCTTTACGCCCGTTTTGCGGTGGGAAAATGTTGTAAAATCGGGTGTAAAGTGGTTAGCGTGAATGGCGCCGGTTTTCGCACCTGTCGTGACTTTATGACACCCAGGTTTCCGGCGCAGTCAGCCTCTTGCTGGAAATGAGCGAGAGCCTGGTTAATTTATTGAAATGTATTGAAATGTTAATTTCAATGTGTTTAGCAACCTGGCGCTCAATCGTCCAGGCTCGCTTGCCTTTATGGCCTTGCCAGGAGAAGTTCTCTCCAGCGAGGAAAACACCTGCTCCCCATAAATGGGGGACAGTTGTCTTGGCCTCGCTGGTGGAACCGGTGGCATTGAGGCCCTGCTGGGGAGGCCGAGTGCAAGGTGGGGGTGCACCAGACTGGCACCTGAGCAATACCCAATGGACACCTGGGCAATGCCTGCTGGGAAGTACCAGGGGACAGGGTCAATTGGGGGCAGGCCAGGGGCAGGGCCTGTTGGGGGGCAGTGCCAGGGGGCAGGTCTAATGGGGCAGGACAGGGGCAGGGCTAATGGGGGGGAGGGGGCCCACTGCCACTTCATGCGATTGGTGGGGGAGGTAGGGCGGGCCGCGATCGGTCTGGGTGGCAGGGGCTGAATTTTGGGCCGCAGGCTTCCACAATTGTGGGGGGGTGGAGGGTTGTTGTTTGAAGCTGCCTGCAGTAGCAGGAGCCTGACAGCTCCCTCTTTGTCTGTCAGACTCCTGCTACTGTTAATGCGCATATGCAGCATCATAGGTCTGCACACGCGCAATACCTCCCTCTACAAGCTGTCTGGTGAGTTAAGCCCCACTCACAGCTTCTCTGGCTACAAACTGACTAGCCCATTTTGTCAGAGACAGAGTGCATAAGATTGAGTGTGCAAACTCACCCAAAAAACAAAACTGGAACTCTCCCATTTTCAGACGAGCTGGACACTTAGAAAAAATCTCGTAAAATTCTAGCTGATGTGTCCAGAGGAGGTGACAATGGTAGACTGATGGAACAGTTCAGAGTCTAAACAAAACAGGAGCAAAACAAAAACGTGCAAAGAAAAAGCAAGCTAACTGGAAAAGAGATTCTGGTTTCACATTGTTGAACTCTGTATTGAGTCTGGATGATTGTCAACTGCCAAATTGAAAGATAGAGTCATAGAGGTTTACAGCATGGAAACAAGCTCTTCGGCCCAACTTGTCTATGTTGCCCTTTTTTTAAACCCCTAAACTAGTCTCATTTGGCCCATATCCCTCTATACCCATCTTACTCTTGTAACTGTCTAAATGCTTTTTAAAAGACAAAATTGTACCCGCCTCTACCACTACTTCTGGCAGCTTGTTCCAGACACTCACCACCCTCTGTGTGAAAAAATTGCCCCTCTGGACCCTTTTGTATCTCTCCCCTCTCACCTTAAACCAATGCCCTCTAGTTTTAGATGAGGAGCTTTTTTTTTGAGTTTATATTAAGTTTCACTAGAACTGGCAGGAGGCTTTCCTTTTTATGAAGATGGTCACAATTATCATAGAAATCATAGAAACCCTACAGTGCAGAAGGAGGCCATTCGGCCCATCGAGTCTGCACCACAATCCCACCCAGGCCCTACCCCCACATATTTACCCGCTAATCCCTCTAACCTACGCATCTCAGGACTCTAAGGGGCAATTTTTAACCTGGCCAATCAACCTAACCCGCACATCTTTGGACAGTGGGAGGAAACCGGAGCACCCGGAGGAAACCCACGCAGACACGAGGAGAATGTGCAAACTCCACACAGACAGGCACCTCAGAGATCCCTGGGCATGCTCTCCTCCTTCCAGATGAGAGAGATGTGGTCATGTATTCTTGTCAAGAGTTCCTCATCACACTTTAGTATTTCAGCTGGGATTCCCCCTGTACTGGCAGACTTGTTGGCTCTCACATGATTTTTTTAAGCTCATGTCAGGCTGGGATAATGCAGGGGGGCAGCATTCGGTGGGATGTGGTCGAGGGCATTCATGTTGAGGAGATCCTCAAAGTGCCCTTTCCAACAAGCACCAGCTGCTTCTCTGTCCTTAATGAGTGCAACTCTGTTCTTAGCTCAATGGGGTAGGTGCTTGGGCCATAAATGGTCTTGACTGACTACAATGAAGAATCCACATGTAGTGGCTGTTGGTGAGTTGCTGTACTTCCTACGCTCTTTCCACTCACTCTTCTTTTGGTCAGATGTTTTTTGTTGGGCCTCTACATTCATTTGTCTGTGGACCTGCTTTCTTTCCCTTGGATTTTGGAGGTGCGCCCAGATCAGGGACTCTTTCTTCATGGAGTCCTTGTCTCCATCGGCATTGATTTTCTTGTGACAATAATATTTGGATCAGGTTGATGGGGAGAGTAACCTGGATTCAGCGATGGCCAGTCCTGCAGTCATCAACTGCTGTCATGGCATGGATGGCACAAACAAACTTTCTTGCAGTCCCTCACTTGGACAATGATGTATTCAAGCAGTTGCTAATGTTTGGAAGGGTGTTGCCATGAGGTCTTGCATCCGTCTCTCTGATGAAAAAGTGTATTTGTTATGATCAGACTGCGTTCAAGCATTTTGCCAGGAGAACTCTACTGGTGTTAACTTTCCCTACACCTCTCTTGCCAATTGTGCCTTTCAAGAGATTTGTGTCCCTCTCAACTCTGGCATTGAAATCACCTTCGGGATACAGGACAACATGTGATCATGTCTGGAGTGGAATGCCCCTTTGGCCTCATCTGTTGCTTCTAAGTTGGGGGTGTGCATACTGACAACTATGATGCACCGTTTCTGAACTAGGGTGAGCCGGAAGGACATGAGAGAATCATTCATCCCAAAAGGGAACTTGCCGAGATGGTCAATTAGTTTGTTTTTTTATGGCAAAGTCAAGCCTTAATTTTCAAAATTTGAGACATGCCCAACTGCAGCATCTCGAGAGATATTTCTGCTGTCCACCACAGGGAAGGTCATTGCAAAAGACCTTCTCAATTGTCTTCTCCCCATGGCTGAAGAGCGCCTCCTGGTGTCATAATGTGGATTTTGTCCATCAAAAGGCACAGTGGACATCATTTTCACAGCAAGGTAAGTCCGTGAAAAATGCAGAGAGCAGCAGCAACCTCTATTCAAGGCCTTCTTTGACATCACAAAGGCTTTCAACTCCTTAAACTTAGCTATTCAACCCATGATGCCTCCATTCCAGGACAAGATCCCCTCAACCTCTGTCACTGGATGGCAGTAAGAAGTTTGACAACACCAGGTTAAAGTCCAACAGATTTATTTGGTAGCAAAAGCCACACAAGCTTTCGGAGCCCCAAGCCCCTTCTTCAGGTGAGGTATACTCACCTGAAGAAGGGGCTTGGGGCTCCGAAAGCTTGTGTGGCTTTTGCTACCAAATAAACCTGTTGGACTTTAACTTGGTGTTGTTAAACTTCTTACTGTGTTTACCCCAGTCCAACGCCGGCATCTCCACATCATGACTGGACGGCAGGGCAGTGATGACACTTGCATTTGCACATTCAAAGGCTGAGATCCAAACTACCATCAGCATATCCATGGTATATGAAAGAATGAGTCTTAGGCTAAACATGCGTTTGACAAAGATCCTCTACCAACCTGCTCCTGCACTGCAACACTGCCCCCAACTATCAGGATCCACTGGATAATGTTGATCATTTCTCATACCTTGGGAGTTTCTCTCAGTGAGGGCTGACATCAACAATGAAACTTGGCTGCCTCCAGTCTTCCAGTGCAGCCTTTGGCTGTCTGAGGAAAAGAGTGTTTGATGACAAAACCCTCAAATCTGGCCCCAAGGTTATAGTCTACAGGTGCTGCAGTGTTATCTGTCTCCTTGTATGTGTCAAGAGATGTGGACAAGGAAGAGCAGACATCTTAAAACGCTGGAGAAATATCACCAGCGATGCCTCCATAAAATCCTGCAAATTGAATGGCTGGATGTGTGCTCCAATATCAGTGTGCTCTCTCATGCCAACTTCCCCAGTATTGAGGCACTAATTATGGTTAAGCAGCTATGTTGGGTGGGTCACATTGTCTGCATTGCTGATACAAGACTCCCAAAACAACCTCTCTAATCCAAGCTTTGTCATAGTAAGCGATCACCAGAAGGCAGAGGAAACATTTCAAGGACACCCTCAATACCTCCCTGAAATAATGCAACTTCCCCTGTGGTTTGTGGGAATGTCTTGCTGCCAAAACTGGACAAGAAGTTTCTGTGAATGTCTCAACCATTTTGAACATCTCCAATTGGCCCAGGTGGAGGCCAAGCACAAATAGTGGACAAAGTATACCAAAATCCGAGCATCCCACCCACCTGCTCTGTTTATAAAGTTCATTTATTTATTAGTCACAAGTAAGGCTTACATTAACACTGCAATGAAGTTACTGTGAAAATTCCCCATTCAACACTGTGCGCCATGTCGGCCATGAGTAAGGTGGTTCTCACTCTGAGTCAGAGGTGTGTCCCCCACTCTGCTTTTCTCCACATATACTGACTGACCTGAGCATATTAAAGCTTTTATGTTCGGATTACTAGTCCAGTACCATCATAGTACAATTTCGCCCAGATTTTATGTCAGTTTTAACCTTTTTATATCAGTTTTAACCTTTTTATTTATTACACCCTTGACATTTTTGAAGTGGAAATATAGAAAACCATAAATTCAAGGATAGCTCTGATTCAGTATAATTTTTAAAGATAAAATGGTTTATATCAGTGATCTGGTATTCTGCTTGGGGATGAATGGAAGACGCTTTCATCAGGAGATGTAATGGGTTGACTGAAAGCCATGATACACAGGTCGTTGCATATCCTCAGTGGAGAGAGAAAGGCTCCAGACTGGCGCTGCTCCATTTTGTTGAGTGAGCGGAATTGGTGCGGTGCAGTGCAACCTGCACCTCAGCAGGGGGCGCTCTGCGTACCCATGACGTCACAGGCAGAGGAGGCGCTTGCCCCTCATCGGTGCGCGAACCTTGGCTCGAGAGCCACATTGCTGCCGTGGTTTCTTCTCCCTTCCGTTAAGTTTTCCCCCCAAAATCACAGACACGGCTCCCCGAGGTTTTAAATGCGACGAATGTCAATTAAAATCAACTGTTCCCCGCACTGTAACGTTTAGAGAAAAAAAATGGCGTCGGCAGGTACCCGGGAACGTGAATAAATCTCAACCGCCATATCTTCGCTTCCTGCGGCGGGGGGGAGGGGGAAATGATCCCAGTGATGCTCTTTGATTGACGTGGCGTCTGAGCAATGGGAAGCGTTAGTGGGGGTGGGCGGGTTCCGGACCAATAGGGGGGGGGAGAGGCGAGACTAGAGGGGGGCGGGGCGGAGCCGCGCTGTCAATCAGGAGGCACTGGCCAATGGGAGGCTACCCGCCTCCCATTGGCCAGTGCCTCCTGATTGACAGCGCGGGAGGGAACGGAGCCGCGCTGTCAATCAGGAGGCACTGGCCAATGGGAGGCGGGAAGGGGGAGGGAACGGAGCCGCGCTGTCAATCAGGAGGCACTGGCCAATGGGAGGCGGGTAGGGGGGGGGAACGGAGCCGCGCTGTCAATCAGGAGGCACTGGCCAATGGGAGGCGGGCAGGGGGGAAGGGAACGGAGCCGCACTGTCAATCAGGAGGTATTGGCCAATGGGAGGCGGGTAGGGTGGGGGAACGGAGCCGCGCTGTCAATCAGGAGGCACTGGCCAATGGGAGGCGGGTGGGGGGGCGGTGCTGGCGGGAAGGGGGGGCGGTGCCGCGCTGTCAATCAGGAGGCACTGGCCAATGGGAGGCGGGTAGGGGGGCGGTGCCGGCGGGCGGGCTGATGCTGGGATTCAGGGTGAGGGGCCCGGCGCCGAGCGGCCGCCCTGGGTTTCCGCTCCTGGTGCATGGTGGGCGAAGGGAGGAATTGTTGGAAAAAAAGAGGTTAGTAATTTTTTTTTACCCAGTATGCCCTATTTCTTTTACCCAGATCAGCCAAGGTTTTAGTTGGTGATGGGGTGGGTTGGAGGGGAGAAGTGTTGGTCAGGCAAAACATCGACTAATTGGTAGTTTAGTCACCGTTTGGAAGTTAGTTTGTTGTGCTAGATAATTAAGAGTGGCTTCCCTCCCTCTCTCTCCTCTCCCTCTCTCTGTTGTTTGCTGCTCGGTACATTTTCAGATTTGTCATCCCCGAACCACCAACCGCAGGAGCTGAGCGGATGTTGCTGTGGGCCACCGACCCTTCTCATTTACTGTATAGTTATCTGTTTATCCCGATGGAAAAGGATTATCTGGCTTTTGTTACCTGACCTTTTTACCACGTCGTCAGTAAAAACAGTCCAACCGTGACATATGGTTTTGTGCTCTGTTTACCCATTGGGTCTAAATGAGCTCACCTGGCTCTTCTCCCTTGTAAGAGTTGGGCACTGCTAATGTGTCGAAGTGAAATAATAATAGCAGGAAAACGTTAATAATGTACACTTGGAGAGGGGGTTCTGTAAACATGTGAAAGGGTTGTTCGGATGAGGGGATCTGAATCCGAAACGTTAGCCCCTTTTTTCCGCAGATGCTGGTTGATCTGTGGTATATTTCTGCTGTCTTTTATTCTATGTGCTTTTTCAGGATTTGTATTCTTTGTAAACTACGTTTGCGTTTAAAAATGACTGTACTTGGTATTACTGTAAACGATATTAAAGTAGACCCTGGTCACTGAACTCTACAGTGGAATGTATAATTATTAATAACATTATTAATGTGCTTAATGCCAGGTGAAGTCTTGACAATTATTCTTCCATTACCAAAATTGGCCTTCTACGTAAATTGTATACATTTTTGCAGGTATAATTTTCATTTGTTTTTCATCTGAATCCATTATTATGAGTTTGTTACTGGTTACATAATATTTCCTTCAAAATCACTATATCATAGTACAAAGGACTGTCCAAACTTTTTATTGTGTAGCATCTGTCTACATTTACAAATAAATGAGAAAATTCAAGGACTAATATGTATTAAAACATTTGTAAGAAGCCAAATACACACCCAAGCATGCCCATGTTTACACAGCCTATGTTACAAACTAACTTTAGGAGAGCACGATATGGTAACTTAAAGGGTCTGTAGTTTAGAGCCCTTTCTCTTGGTACTCTATTTTGGTGCTATCAGTAAAGAAATATATGGCCATAGATTTGTTTCTCTCTCTACTCATTACGGGCCTTTCTGTATGAGAAGACTTGGCCACAGATTTTTTTTTCTCTCTGTGCTTATTACTGGGCTTTCTGTATGAAGAGACTTGGCAACTTGTGCTGTTTTCTAGCATCAAACAGACAAAGTGAACCTATGAGCTAGGTTCCTTGCACTATTTATTGCCAGTCAACCATATTTGTGTACAAATAGAAAATGCTGTAAGTGCACATTGATCAGTAATCCTTTTTTAAAACTTTATAGATCATGTGTGTATGACCCTGGTCCACTTATACTATTGTACACCTGTTGCAATTTTTAAAAATTCCATGGGCTTTGCAAGATGTTATCAGATTTCTTTTTTTGTTGACTTACCATTTTGATTTTTTTAATATCTATTGCATGATATTGTTTTCCCTTGGATAACTCTCATTATCCAATGCTTGCAGTAATCTTGTCTGAACAGATAGGCAGTTTATAAGCACTCTGTCCTGGTATGCTGTACAGTTTAAGCAAGTGAACCTCCGTGTGTACTTGTATGCACAGTTCTGGGTCTGTAAGCCTTGCTAAACTGCTTGAGCATTTCTGATTTTGGTAAAAGGTGTGATCCCACAGGAAGATTGTACTTTGCACAGCAGGACACAGGAGCTGCCAGTATTTGTGCAGACTTACTGGTAGTTTGATTTCAGGTTTTTAAGTATTGAGAGTTTGCGTGCATTTCAGACCTCAGGTTCACCAAGGAGAAATAAATGATATTTTTCCTGGATGCCAGGATGGACTACCTAAGACTTTTTAAAATTAGTTTCTGCCACCTCCAACATGATGCCAAACATGTTTTTCTCTCCCCTTTCAGCTTTCACAGTAACTTCATTGCAGGGTTAATGTAAGCCTACTTGTGACACTAATAAATAAACTTAAACTTCTGAAAAGACTGTTTCCTCAGCTACAATCTGGTCCTTCCTCAATCACCTCCAACATCTTTTCTCTGTCTCAAGGCAACTTTCCATGAAGCATTTAAGTTAGGACTGATAAAGTGGCAGCTAACATGCTATAAAAGTCAGGGTCAAACCAAAAAAAGGCCCAACAATTACCCCATGACGTTCAATAATACCACTATGGCAGAGTCTTTCATCAACACCTTTGGGGACACTGGATATAACAGCAGGAATGAAGCAGGATGCTTTGTGATGGGTGACCAATGCTCCTGACTTTTTAAAGCTTTACCACCACTTGAGTTTGGCATATCCACCACTTGCTTGGATTTGTGACAACAGTACTCTTGGTTGGCACCTTACTGCTGCACTGAATATCGACCATCAGCATGCTGTTCTTATGGCATCTATTATGTAGATGATGCATTGCAGCAATTTACCAAGCTCACTTCAACTGTCCAATCACCTGTGATCTCTATTACTGGAAATACCAGGGCCACTAATGTCACTGGGACATAACCACCATCAACACCCCCCCCCCTAATATTGTGATTTGCACAAATATCACTTCTTCCATTGTTCCTGTATGAAAATCTTGAAATACTATACCTGACATCATAATGGGATCATTGTTACAAGACAGTTCAAATAGACGGTTCACCCATCAATCTTGAGCAACTGGCAGATCAATAATTTGCCATTGGCTTTACAGCATACATCCTAAAAACAAATCTTATTCTTAGCTGCTTCGTTCATATTGATATTGCTTTATAATATCTAGCTCGCAAAAAAGACCTGTCTTCAGCTAAAATGCATTGGAAATCAATTCTTTTCCCCCCAATTTAATTCATTGTAGAGTAATTTTATTGAAAATATTGGTACTAAATGAATTAGTTTCAATTGGGAAAAAGGGTTACTTTACTACAGGATAAGCTTGGCTCGACAGGGAGAACTTGTCTTGGACTTAGAAGGCCATTGGTTCAAACTTAACTCTGAGATCTCAGCATATAATAGGCTGTTAGAGTAATACTGAAGAAATCATGATTGAAGACTTGGTTGTGTGAAGCTGAGCCACATGTGAATAGGTCCTTAGTTCAATTTCTCAGCTTTGCAGAATTAACTGATCTCAACCGTGATGGGCACTGCAGCACCTTTTGGGAATGAAAAAAGTAGCTCAAAATTGATGTAAATGACCTCAACTGGAAATTGATGACACAGAATCAAATTCAGACCAATAGAAAAAATACCAGAACCTCTGGAATCATACTCCAATGAATCAAACCTTTCAGAAGAGGAGGAAGATGGGAAGGAATAGTTTTGCCAAAATAGAGGAGAACAGTTTTTAAAAAGTTGTTGGAACCTGAAAAGTACTGCATGTATTTATAGACAGTATGGTAATTTGGTATTCATGAATATGTATTTTCTTCTGAAAACTGGCTTGGTTGAATTGTATGGTGCATTGGGTTCTCTAGACCCTGGTGTGAATCTAGTCCTGAATGATTCGTTGAATGTCTCTCTTGCTGCCAACACTAATAGAGACGTGAATCAGAATCACTGAGTTGTGGTCAGAAGGAGGCCAATCGGCCCATCGTGTCTGCACCGGACTCTGAATGAGCATTATGACTTTAGTGCCATTTTCCTACCTTCTCCCCTGCACATTGCTTCTATTTAAATTATCATCAAATGTCTTCTTGAAAGCCTCATTTGAACTTGCCTAAAAAAAACCCTCCTCGGGTGAGGTGCCCCACAGCATGAACCGCCTCGCGGAAATGTCCTCCGTGCCTTTTTCTACCGCACAGAGGCATTTCCTGTGCGGGCTACTGCTGCACACCTTCCACTACCGCGTCCTCGCCTGTCACCCGGATACACCTTGGCGGGCCTTGTTGCCGCCGGGCGGCGGAGGTCCCCAGTGGAGGTCCCTCTACGGAGGGATCTCCCCCAATTACATTGGGGACCTGGGGTGGAGGGTGATGCATGCAGCAGTTCCGCACAACCATAGGATTCACTAGTTCACGGGCTCAGAAGAGTGCCCCTTCTGTGGCCTTGTGGAGACCATGGACCATGTCTATGTTTCGTGTCTTAGGCTGCACTCCATTTTTGTTTTCCTAAAAAACCTTTTATTGATGTTTTGTTTGCACTTCAGTCCCACGCTCCTGATTTACGGACACCTGGTGCGGAGAGGGGAGGGTCAGGATGGCGACCTCCTCGTGAACCTGTTCCTGGGCCTGGTGAAACGTGCCATTTACCGGACCAGGCTGCGGGCGATCGAGGGGGCCATCCATCCTGACTGTCTGCCCCTCTACCACGGCTACGTTCGCAGCCAGGTGTCCCTGGAGAAGGTGCATGCGGTGTCCACGGGCGCGGTTGACACCTTCCGTGCCCGTTGGGCACCACAGGGGTTGGGGTGCATTATCAACCCTGATAATCACATTTTAATTTGATGTTTTCAAGTTTCCTTTGTACTTTGATTTTTGTTCGGGCTGTTCCTCCTTTTTGGGGAGCTGCCCCTTTTGCTTTGTCCTGATTTAATTTAGTTTGTTTATTTGGTTTGACCTTAAAAGAGGCCACCACACTTCCAGGCAATGCATTCCAGAGCTGAACCACTCATTGTGTGAAAAAGATTTTTCTCACCGCGTTTACTTCTTTTGCAAATTACATTAAATCTGTGCCTTCTCATTCTCTATACTTTTTCAAGCAGGAACAGTTTTTCCCTATCTCCTCTGTCCAGCCCCTCATGATTTTGAACACCTCGGTCAAATCGCCTCTTGGTCTTCAACCCAAGGAAAACAGGCCCCACTTATCCAATCTATCTTGATGCTTGCAAGTTTCTCATTTATTCAATCCCAATGAAGTTCCTTATGGAGATATGACTACAGTACAAATCTGCCATCTAACTAACCAAATGTCTTCAGGATTATGAAACTAGTAAATGTAGAGAAGTTGTTTCCACTTGTGGGAAGACCAAAATTTTGGCCATAACTAAGACTGAATTATAAATGGAATCTTAGCTTAAAGATATAATAGAAAAACATCTGGAAACCAAAAATATAAAGAGTAATCGAGGATTTCAATAGGGAAGGTCATGGTTGAATAACCTTATTGAATTCTTTGAAGTAGGAACAGAAGGTTAGATAAGAGTAATGCAGCAATTGTAACACATTTGGATTTTCAAAAGGTCTTTGGTAAGACCATCATAAATGAAATCAAAAATTAGGGTTCATTTTTGGAGGGGTTAAATTGGAAAAACAGGAATGTCTGCAGTGATGTCCTCAGGCTGGGATGGTTGGTCAACAACTGCAACCATGTTCCTTTGTGTTAGGTATGACTCCAACCAGTGGAAAGTTTTCCACTCTGATTACCATTCACTTCATTTTGTGGGAGCTCCTCGCTGTTACACTTGGTCAAATGCTGCCTTGATGTCAAAGGCAGTCACTCTCCTCACCTCTGGAGTTCAGTTCTTTAGTCCAAAGCTGTAATGAGGTTAGGAGCCGAGTGGTCCTTGCGGAACCCAAACTGAGTGTCGGTGAGCAGGTTACTACTGTGTAAGGGAATACAGTTTAAGAATAGAGATCTTTCTTTTTAGATGGAGATAAGGAGATGTTTATTCTGAGGGTCATTGGTATGTAAGATTCTCTATTCCAGAAAGCAGTGGAGGCTGGGTCATTGAATTTGTTTTAGGCAGAGTTAGACAAACTTTTGATATGTAAGTGAATCAAGGGTTATGGATAGGAAAGTGAAGTTGAGACCACGACCAGCCATGATCTTAATAAATGGCAGAGCAGGCTGAAAGGGCTGAATTCCTGCTCCGAAGTTCTGTATTCTTTAGTGTCACTTGATAGCACTGTTGATAATACCTTCCACCACTTTGCTATTTATCAAGAGTAGACTGATGGGGTGCTAATTGGCTAGAGTGGTTTTGTCCCTTTTGAGGACAGGGCATGCCTGAACAATTTTCACATTGTTGGGTAGATGCTAGTTTTGTATCTGTACCAGAATATCTTAGCTAAGGGCACTGCTAGTTCTGGAGCACTAGAGCTCTGACTTCTCTCTCTTTGCAGAAGCTGTTAGACCTGCAGAGATTTTCTTGCATTTTCTGTTTTTGTTTCAGATTCCAACATTTGCAGTATTTTGCTTTTATCTTAGTTCTGGAGCACTGCTGGGTTGTTGCCAGGTCATGATGTGGAGATGCCGGCGTTGGACTGGGGTAAACACAGTAAGAAGTTTAACAACACCAGGTTAAAGTCCAACACGTTTATTTGGTAGCAAAAGCCACACAAGCTTTCGGAGCTCCGAGCAGAAACTGATAGCCAAGTTCCGCACACACGAGGACGGCCTCAACCGGGATATTGTGTTCATGTCACACTATCTGTAACCCTCACAGTTGCCTGGACCTGCCGAGTTTCACTGGCTGTCTTGTCTGGAGACAATACACATCTTTTTAGCTTGTCTTGATGCTCTCTCCACTCACATTGTTTTGTTTCTTAAAGACTTGATTAGCTGTAAGTATTCGCATTCCAACCATTATTCATGTAAATTGAGTCTGTGTCTTTATTTGCCCTGTTTGTGAACAGAATTCCCACTCACCTGAAGAAGGGGCTTGGAGCTCCAAAAGCTTGTGTGGCTTTTGCTACCAAATAAACCTGTTGGACTTTAACCTGGTGTTGTTAAACTTCTTACTGTTGTTGCCAGGTCCCATAGCCTTTGTTGCATTCAGTGCTGTCAGTTGTTTCTTGATACCACATGGAATAATTGGCTGAAGATTGACATCTCTGATGCCAGGGAACTTGGGAGGCAAGTGAAATGGATCACCCACTCGGCATGTTGATCTGAAGATGGTTGGAAATGCTTCGGCCCTGACGTGCTGGCCTCCTCTGTCATTGAAGATGGGGATATTTGTGGAACTACGTTCATTCATTTGTTTAATT
The DNA here is from genome assembly GCF_964213995.1 of Mustelus asterias. Taxonomy (NCBI): domain Eukaryota; kingdom Metazoa; phylum Chordata; class Chondrichthyes; order Carcharhiniformes; family Triakidae; genus Mustelus; species Mustelus asterias. The sequence continues at coordinate 102,075,225 of NC_135809.1, read as the reverse complement.
GTCCACCTTTGTTCATGACTGGATGTGGAAAGGCTGCAGAAGTTAGAGCTGACCTGTAGGTTGCGGTCGCCTAGTCTGTCTATTGCAGTGGTCTCCATGCTTTTTAAGCATAAGGTCACTTTTAGAATCTAAATTCAGTACAGGGTCTGCTCTCAAAAAAATAACTTTACTAAAACCCCCAAAAATGTACCCCATGCATAACACTCATCATAGAATCATAGATACCCTACAGTGCAGAAGGAGGCCATTCAGCCCATCAAGTCTGCACCGACCACAAGCCCACCCAGGCCCTATCCCCATAACCCTATACATTTATCCTAGCTAGTCCCCCTGACACTAAGGAGCAATTTAGCATAGCCAATCCACCTAACCTGCACATCTTTGGAGTGTGGGGGGAAACCACGCAGAAGGGGGGCAGAATGTGCAAACCACACAGACAGTGACCCAAGTCGGGATTTGAACCCGGGACCCTGGTGCTGTGCCGCCCTTTTCTTAGTGTGGTGTCACACAATCTGAGTGCGGTGAAGTCTGGGTTCTACTTTGAGATGGCCAGTCTCATACAGTCCACCAGATGGGCATCTGTGAGACGTGTGCGATATTAGGACTTGATGATTTTCATCTGAGAAAAAGCCATCTCACAAGAGGTATGTAGAACCAAAGTGGACCTTCACTGTGAGCGCTCAGGATGTGAGAAGAGGGTGCTTCTCTCTGTTTACAAGTCCCCAAAAGTCTTTATCCCTTGACCTAGCTTTCAACTCTGTCATTTTGCATGGCCAAGTCCACTGCTTTGTTCAAACACCTGCTGAAACTTTGCTGTCAGTTCTCCAATGTCCACTTGAAGAAAAGGATTTGTGACAAACATAAAGATTTGTTCCATCCTTCCTATCTCCTGAGTTCATTTGTTGAATTCATTTTCCAAATTGTTTAGGTGGTCACAGAATTTGTTTGGATGGAAGCCTTTCTGTTTGACCTGTTGTTGGATTTTCTCCAGATTTGAGAAGTGCTCTGTAATTTTGTTCTTTAACGAGGAGGACCAAAGGCCCAGTTTCAACTTGAGTGCATTTACTGCGCTGATCATGTGTGACAAGTTTCTGTTCCTTCCTGGAGTTCATGATTCAGCTCATTCAATTTTGCACTTATGTCCATAAGAAATGCCAAGTCTTGCAACCATGCATCTGACAGCTGGCTGTACAATTAATTTCTTAATTTAAGGAAGGTGACAATTTCAGAGAGCAGATCAAAACATTTCTGGAGGACTTTTCCTCGACTTAATCACCTCACATCTGCATAAAGGATTAGCTCACCCGAGGTGGCATCAAGCTTATTGAGTAACGATTTGAACAAGTGATGTTACAGAGCTCTGGCACGAATTGAGCTGTGATGTGGAGATGCCGGCGTTGGACTGGGGTAAACACAGTAAGAAGTTTAACAACACCAGGTTAAAGTCCAACAGGTTTATTTGGTAGCAAAAGCCACACAAGCTTTCGGAGCTCCAAGCCCCTTCTTCAGGTGAGTGGGAATTCTGTTCACAAACAGGGCATATAAAGACACAGACTCAATTTACATGAATAATGGTTGGAATGCGAATACTAATACAACAACTTTAATTACCTGAGAAATGTCAATAACCTTGCTCGCTAATGCTTATTGGTGGATAATAGTTGTAATTGTGAAAGGAGGGGAATTCAGGATCATTTCTGCTAAGTGCAACAAAGCCTGCATCGATGGTGCACCATCAGTTATGATTGAAACTAGTTTCTTGATCGGAATGTTTTTCTCAGTCACATATCTTTTGAATTTGTTGAAGACATCCTCACCTCTTGTCCTATCTTTGAGTGAGAAAGCCCTCCTTTGTTGTTGTTGAGTCTTTGAATGCCATGCGAACGAAAGCAATCAACTGGGCCTTCCGTATCTGCCATGTTTACTGATTCATCAAACTGCAGTGAGAAACAGTCACAGCCTGATAAGTCTTGGTGTACATTCTGAGACACATCCTCGAACAACAATTCCACCCCTCTGGCTACTGTTAAAGCGCCAAACGGCACACTGTTGATGGCTGTCATGATTTCATCTTTGTTTTTAAAGTCTTTGAACAAGATGACAGCAGCAGCCGTCATGGACTCCTTGATCACTTCACCATCGATGAATAATTTCTTGCGTTTCGCCAGCAGATGACTAATTTGAAAAGATGCCTCTGTAGCCTTGCTTTTAGCCACAGGTTTTGAAAAGAGGGGCTTTTGAGCTTTCAAAATTCCCTTTAACTCCCTAACTTTCTTCGTCCAAACTGTGCTGTTGAAAGGAAAGTTTTCTTGAAATTCTGCATGCATTGTCTTGTTATGCCGTTCCAAATTACTACTTTTACTCAAGGCTACACTCTGTTGATAAATAAGACCAATGGGTCTTGTCTTTGACATTCATAAAAAGAACTTCACTTTCCTATTCCTGGTGAAACTGGTAGGTTTTCGCCCTCTAGGAGGTTCCTGGCTCCTTGCTTTTCTTCACCCAGTTTATTCCAAGTTTTGGCACCTGCTATTCTGTAGGTAATGAGCTAATTTGCTCATCATTGAGAATTTTGAGTCTTGCACATTTTTAGTGTGGTTCGGCAGCCAATGAGCTGATTTGCTCACCACCGAGAAACCAAGTCTCGTGCATTTTTGGGGCACTCTTTTTGAAACTCGGGGATCGAACTGTCAACTATCATTCGACCCTTGTCTTGTAGAAGCTAGAGGTCAGGAAATGACCCATTTGCCAGAAATCCTGCACTTTCTGCCTTGAATTGTAGCCACAGTGTTGATTTATGTCTTATCCTGTTAAGCCACTGGTCAAAGTTGACCCTTGAGTATTGATGTGGTGCTATTGAAGATCTAGGTGAGCTGACTTGACTTTCTTGTTTGATATGGTCGTTACCGGACACTTGTGTAAGGAAGTACTTGGCTCACAATTTACTATGATACCATGTCCAAAATCAGGTTCTTGTATCTGAGGAATGTGTAATTTGCAGACTTTAGGTAGATGAATCTGTGGTTCCTCTTAGAAAGTGAAGTACATTTTAAAATTGTTTTTTGGAATATGTTGGGGTGTGAATATAATAATGTCTGCCTGTAGAAGTTATAAGATCAATAATTACATTTTTATTGTAGTTTTAAAAATGCTCTAAGCTAAATAAAAACAGTCAAAAAAAAAGCGCAGGTGTTCCTGGAGCAGGAACCAATTACAATTTGTGACTCAGGTGCAGCCATATACACAAACAGAATAGCTTTTGAAAGACCATCTGCATTATTGTTTTCTCATGTTTCAGTCAAGCACTCCCAACTACAGCAGATTTGATGATGTTTTTTGGGATGTAACATTAACACTTAACCTGCTGAAGTAAGAAGTACAATGTTTAATCGGTCTGCCGGATGACATGTCAAGCTTTTTTAAAGAGTCAATGTGAATAATGAAGTCAGGTAATTATGACCTTTTTCTGGTTTATTGCTTAGAGTAAAATGAATCTACATTTAGAAGAGGCAATAGGTTTACCATTAAAGGGGTACGTTTTCAGCTTACTGTGTTTTGAAAAATCTTTCTGTCCATTTGCTGAGTTGTTTGTAAATTAATAGCACTCTTGTTGATGCCATATCTATATTTAAGAAAACCTTAAGACGTATCAGAATGTCCATTTTCTGAATTTTTGTTTAAATTTAGCACTATTTTGTGTATTTTCAGAGAGGGCACTGCGTGCTAAATGTAAGAACAATTTTGCTGTTATATGAATATAGTTCTGAACAATTGAGTGCAATCTTAGTGATAATTGGAATGTATTAAACAGACAATTTTGAGCTGCAGTGGTGAGGTAATCTTTCGCTTTGTAAATAATTAGTGTAATTGTTCTTAGAATACTGTGTACAGTTTTGGTCATTATAGATGACAAAATATATTGCAACTGTTGATATTGTGCAGTAGAGAGCAGCCAAACTTACACAGGGATTGGACCAATTATATAAATTAACCATGACCTCTGGAGAAAAGAGGAGGTTGACTGGGGATATGATTGCTCTTTGTTTAGGATTGTAAATGTAGACCTGTCAAAGTTTTTCATCTTGCACTCCATCAGAACGCTTCAAGAATACCAGTGCAAGGGGAAAACAAGAATTTATATTGTGACAAAGGACACTTGTCATAATCAGCATTCTGCTCTTTGCAGTGCAAGTTGTTATTTTCCCCTTATACTGATATTCTTGTGAAATACCCAATGTGTGCAAGATGAAAAGCTTCGCCATGTCTATTTTCAAGCAACTATAATGTCGATCATGGCAAGCTGTTACACTTTTTCCAAGAATTGTACAACCAGAGGACGTGGTTTGCACTTCAGTGGGGTAAATTCAAATCTAGCCTGTGGAGAATTTCAGTGAATTAATGGCAACTTTGTTGAATATGTTTTCTAGGCAGTCAGTAGGATTAGATGATATTGATTCCTTCAAATGCAAATTGGGTTTCTTTTAGAAAATAATATTTTGGGATACGCTGAGTAATTTGAAACATGAATTCCTTAAATGTGGCATGCTTGGGAGGAAAAGAGTGACCTTTGGCTCCATGGTTCCCAAAGTGTTCCACCATAGATAAGCCCATGTCTGGGCCTATTGCAGACTACTTAATTGGGATTCATTGTTACAATTAGTTAACATAATTATTCTATTATGCAGCTACCTGGCCTGTAGCAGGCAAACAAGATGAACCTTTGCCTTGAAGACCATATGCTCTTGATTTGTACTATAGTACGTATAAAAATCAAAATCGAATTAACATAATGCCGAAACAAGCCGTGCCATATCTTCATACAAATTGCCTAATTAAGTATATAGAACCATAGAACCCTACAGTGCAGAAAGAGGCCATTCGGCCCATCGAGTCTGCACCGACCATAATCCCACCCAGGCCCTATCCCCATATCCTTACATATTTTACCCGCTAATCCCTCTAACTACGCATCTCAGGATACTAAGGGGCAATTTTAGCATGGTCAATCAACCTAACCCGCACATCTTTGGACTGTGGGAGGAAACCGGAGTACCCGGAGGAAACCCACGCAGACACGAGGAGAATGTGCAAACTCCACACAGACAGTGACCCGAGCCGGGAATCGAACCCAGGTCCCTGGAGCAGTGAAGCAGCAGTGCTAACTACTGTGCTACCGTGCCGCCCACTGTATCATGTTATTGGATTACAAACTCATGTAATTTAGAAAATTTTCTGTTCATGCTCAGCTATATTTCATTGTAGCATTTGATTTGAGTTATTATGGTCACATGTATTAGCATACAGTGAAAAGTATTGTTTCTTGTGCGCTATACAGACAAAGCATACTGTTCATAGAGAAGGAAATGAGAGAGTGCAGAATGTAGTCTTACTGTCATAGCTAGGGTGTCGAGAAAGATCAACTTAGTGCAAGGTAGGTCTATTCAGAAGTCTGATAGCAGCAGGGAAGAAGCTGTTCTTGAGTCGGTTGGTACGTGACCTCAGACTTTTCTATCTTTTTCCCGACGGAAGAAGGTGGAAGAGAGAATGTCCAGGGTGCGTGGGGTCCTTAATTATGCTGGCTGCTTTGCTAAGGCAGCGGAAAGTGTAGACAGAATCAATGGATGGGAGGCTGGTTTGCATGATGGATTGGGCCGACCTTTTGTAGTTTCTTGTGGTCTTGGGCAGAGCAGGAGCCATACCAAGCTGTGATACAACCAGAAAGAATGCTTTCTATGGTGCATCTGTAAAAGTTGGTGAGAGTTGTAGCTGACATGCCAAATTTCCTTGGTCTTCTGAGAAAGTAGAGGCATTAGTGGGCTTTCTTAACTATAGTGTCGGCATGGGGGACCAGGACAGGTTGTTGGTGATCTGGACACCTAAAAACCTTTGAAGCTCTCGACACTTTCTACTTTGTCCCCGTTGCCATCAACTAGATTTGTTTAGGTTTTGCATTTTTTCCATCACAAGTGCTGAAAGTATGAGAACTGCTAATTTTGCACAAGGAAAACAGGGCAAGCAGCAACAGTCCAACCAATCAGACTTAAGGATTGTGAAATAACTGAAATGAACATGAAAATTAAAGTGGGTGAATTCAGCGTCAAATCAGGCACAGGAAGAGAAATATGAAGGAAGGTAAAGAAATTGGTTGAGAGAGAGAATACGTAGTTAGAAATGGAATGTAAAATGATCTTTTTAAATCTAATGAAATGTGAACTTACCTTGTTCCAGGTGGAGACTGGGGACTCCAGTTCCCGGTAGACCCATGAGTGCAGACACTTGGACCACGGCAGGTGACAGATCGCGCGTGCTCAGTTTTCACCATTCCTTGGACAGCTGCAGGGATTGGGTAGTGTTCCTGCGTGGCATGAAAAGATAACAGGACCCAGTTTTGAGAGCTATAACAAGCAGAGTCCCAGGTCTGAGAGGGGGAACTCAGCCAGAGAACCAAGAGAGGCTGAACCCAGAGATTGATCATTGGGAAAGAAGACTACCAGTAGGAACCAATGGGGAAGGAAACCACTGGGTGGGTAGAAAAGCAAAAAGAGGCTTGAGGCAGCAAAATTGCTACTGTCAGCGTGCTCCAGGTGGCGAGGGTTTGGGAGAAGCCCTGTTCAGCTGGAAAGACAGCAGAAGGCCGATGGTGCAAAGGTGTTCTGCTCGACGTGGCTGAAGAGCTGGGGTTGTGCCTGTGAGTTAGTGCTTGAGTGAAACCTCACGAAGCCAGTGAACATAGTCTCAGCAGAGGAGATTAAGCCATCAGGTGGTGAGCAGTCATTGAAACCGTTTGAGTTGGGTGGCCTTTGGAGGGAATTCAGAGATTAGACCTTCAAATGTGAAGACTGGAAATCCCCCATTAGGGTGACAGTGTTTTAACGGGATTGTGTAACTTAATGTGGACACTAACATCTGGGTGTGTTGTTGAGAAATCTGTAGGATCTGTCTTGGTCACATCTACCATTTATTGTGTAGTGTAGTATGTTCAACCACAGTTTGCCTGTTCATTCATATGTACCTCAAGTTAATTCTGAATATCAGAGCATAAGATCAATGTTATAAATTGTTTTACTTCTCTAACTTTGTATAGTAAAGTTTATTTCATTTGCTTAAAAACCATGTGGCTTTATTCTCTTTTTAAGAGCCCAGATTCTTGTTCTTTGTCTACTTTAAACAAAAGGTTACTGGTTCCTAGCTGAATCAAAACATGAGTTTGTCATTTTAAGTTCTCCCAACAACATTTAACACCTGAAGAAATGAGACTCCGTATTTGTGATAGTAGATTTTCAGTACCGGGGAGATTGTTTGACAATAATTTATTCTTATCTCATTGTTAAAAGACTGTCTAAGCGGGAATAAACAAGACTTAATTATCTGTGGTGAGTTTAGTTTGTACCTACTGCAGTAATAAAGCACCTTACACCGTTCAATGCACTTCAGTGGTGAGTTAGTCAGCAAGATGCCTCTTTTGCAAAGATAATGGTGGAGTGGTGCAGCTCAGACAGCAACCGTTGGATATTGAAGTTTAAATGTGTAGCTGCTACTTGCCTGAAGTTACTGTGTTATTTATCCATAAAAAAAGTGAGCACCATTATCCTCAGCAATACTTTGATGGCAAAATCTGGGCCATCACCATTGGTCCCCACCATTAATTCAGTTCCTTAACCGCAAACTACTTGAGGCTTAACCATACCATTTGCAATCTTGGTGTTGTATTTGACCATGAGATGAGCTTTTTCAACCAAACATCTGCTCCATCACTAATACTGCCATCTACTTACACTTCTGAAGACCGCTCCACCTGCTCAGCTCATTTGTTACTGAAACGCTCATCCATGCTTTTGTCACCTTTAGACTAATATGCTATCTTGGTCAGCCTCCCATTTGTCGACCTACATAAACATGAGCTTATACAAAATTATGCTGTATTCTAACATACACCTGACAAGTCTTGTTCACCAATCACCCACTATGTTCACTGGTTCCTTGTGGAACAATGCCTCAATTTAAAAATTGTCATCTTTGTTTTTAAGTTTCTCCATAATCTCAGCCTTCCCTTTCTCTATAACCTTCCCCAGCTCTGCAAGCCTCTGAAATGCAATCATGATGGAGATGCCATAGTCAGGGGGCATACAGGCATTTCTATAATTATCATTGGGAGACCAGGATGGTGTGTTGCATCCCTGATGCCAGGTGAAAGACATCATGGAGAGGATGCAGAAAGTTTCCAGACGTTGTGATACATGTCAGTACTGAGGGCATTGAGATTTTCAGAAGCGAGGGAGGAAGTTTAAAAAGTAGGAACTCTAAGGTACCACACACCAGTAAGAGTACAAATAGGGAGATAGGGAGGATCAATACATGGCTTAAGACAAGTTGAGAAGGGAGGAGCATTGGTATCAGTCCTGGGGCAGGAGACACCAATTCATCTCAACAGGAACAGGGCCATTGTCCACAAGAGGAAATTGACTAGTGTGGTTGGGTGGGTTTAAACTAAATTCATTGGGTGAATTGGCAACAACATATAGAAATAGAAAAGGTGAAGAAGGTGCACAAACTGAAAATGGTGGACAGTACTAGAGAAGGAAGCCCTTCCATATTAGATTGGAATGAACTAAGAAGGACTATGAAATGCAAATAAAGGTTTACAATGGATGCATGTAAACATGCAGAATGTGCTGAATAAGGTTGGTGAGTTGCAAGCTGAAATACCTGTGGGAATATAATGCAGTGGCAATAATGGAAACATGGCTTCAACATGGTGAGAACTGGGTGTTTAGTATCCAAAGCTAAAAAGTGTTCAGAAAAGATGGGGAGGGGAAAGGGAGATAGGGTGACAGTAACGATTGGGGAAGACATTGTAGTGTTGGAAAGAGCGGATGTTGTTGAGGGGAAAAGAACAGAATCCATTTGTTTAGAGTTGAGAAGCAAAACAGGTTATTCCATAGATTTCCAAATAGTGGGAAGCAGATAGAGAAGCAAATCTACAAGGAAATCACTGACATGTGCAAGATTTAAGAATGGTAATACTGGGAGACTTTAATTACTCAAAGTATTGATTGGGATACTGTTAGAGTAATGGGCAAGAAGGGAGAGGAATTTCTGAAATGTGTTCAGGAGAATTTCCTTGCCCAGTATGTTCTTGGTCCAAACAGGAAGGGGGCATATCTGGATCTGGTGCTGGGGGATAGATTAGACCAAGCGCCTGTGAGGGAACACTTGGGTAAGAATGATCATTGTATCGTAAGGTTTAGACTATTAATGCAAAAGAGTAAGGAACAATAGAATTGAAAGGGGGCTAATTTAATGCCATTAAGAAGAATCTAAAGACTGACTAGAAAAACTGCAATGGAATAATGATGATGCCTCAAGCACAGGTTAAGCACATTTCATTAAGGGTGAAATGTAGATGGACCAAAACTAGAGCTGCTTGGATGATGAGGGAGATGGAGAATATGATTAAAATAAAAAGAAAGCAGGTGCTTGATTAATATCATTAACGTTTGAAGGTTGATAAAGGAAGTACAATGGATGTTGTCTGTGGATTTTAATGAAGTGCTTGTCATAATACCACAAAATTGAGGCCCATGGAATAGGAGGGTCAGTGTCAACTTGGATTACAAATAATTGGCTTATGGACAGAAAACAATGAGTTATAGTAAATGGTTATTTTTCAGACTGGAGGATGGTAGACATTGGTGTTCCTCAAAGTTCAGTGCTAGGACTGCTACACCTTTGAAATATATAAGTAACTTGAATATTAGAATATTGAGCAGAGTTTCAAAATTTGCCAATGATACCAAACTTGGAGAGTGACAAACAGCGAGGATGATAATTGAGTGAAACAAGACATAAGTTAGCAGAATGGATAGACAAGTGGTAGTTGAATTTCAATGCAGAGAAGTGTAAGGTGCTGCATTTTGCAGAAAGGTTAGGAAGAGACAAGATTGATTTAAATGCACAGTTCCAAAGAGTGTGCAGGAACAGAGGAACCTGGGGGTGCATATGCATTGATCTTTGAAGGCAGGAGGACATATTTAGAGAGTGGTTAGCAAAGCATTTGAGGTCCCAGGCTTCATAAATAGAGGCTGAGTACAGAAGCTGGGAAGTTATGCTGAACCTTATAAAATTATGGTTAGGCTACAAGTAGAATATTGCGTCCAGTTCTGGTCACCACATTTTAGGAAGGATATGAAGGTGCTGAGGAGATTTCAAAGAATTGTTTCAGGGCTAGGGGGGTTTACCTGCAAGGTTAGGTTGGAGAAGTTGGGTTGTTCTCCTTGGAGAAAAGGAAGTTGAGGAGCAATTTGATCGAGATATATAAGATTATGGCAAGTTCGGATAAGGTAGACAAGGAAAATCTGTTCCCATTAGCTGATGGTACAAGGACTAGGGGGTGCAAGACATGGGGAATGTGAGAAAGAATTTTTTTTTGGCAGTGTATCATAATGACCTAAAACCCATTTCCATGAGGGAAGTGGAAGCAGAGGCAATGAAGGATTTCAAGAGCAAATTTGAAGAAAATAAACTTGAAGGCTATGAGGATAGAGCGAGGGAATAATACTGACTGGATTGCTTCATGTTGAGCCTTGGTCTTGATGGGCTGATTGGTCTCCTTCTGTGCCATAAATGATTCTATGACTGAGATGTCTGGACCTTGCACATGTCCAATTTTAATTGCTCCACTATGGGTGGCTGTGCCATCAGTTGCCTGGGCCCTAAGCTTTGGATTTTCCTCCCTAAATTGCTTTGCCTCCCCTTCCTCATCCCCCTTCATGATGTTCCTCAAAACTCACCTCTTTGAACAAGCTTTTGGCTGTCTATTATTCCCTTATGTGGCGTAGTGTTGAGCTTTATATGATCATACATCTGTGAAAAGCCTTGAGAAGTTTTACTATGTTAAAGTTAAATGCAAGTTGTGGTTGTTGCACTGACACCCAACAGATGTCAATAAACTCAGCACACACAATGGATTAAATTTAGGATTGTTCATGGGTTGTACAGGTTGGCATCACACTCTAATACTGAAATGAACTAGCTGAGCACAGGCCTTGAATTTAACCCTTGAGCATTTTATGGACTTTATCACTCAGCACCACACTGCTGTATTTACTGCTGAGCTAGAATTTACTTTTCACTACAATTTCTGAGCAAAATAATTGTCATTGTGCGAGAAAGTGATGGAGTTGCTCTGCGGGGGAAGGTTAGAAATCATAGAATCCCTACAGTACAGAAAGAGGCAATTTGGCCCATCGAGTCTGCACCGACCACAATCCCACCCAGGCCCTAGCCCCATATCCCTACATAGTTACCCACTAATCCCTCTAACCTACACATCTCAGGACTCTAAGGGGCAATTTAGAATGGCCAATCAACCTAACCCGCACATCTTTGGACTGTGGGAGGAAACCGGAGCACCCGGAGGAAACCCACGCAGACACGAGGAGAATGTGCAAACTCCACACAGACAGTGACCCAAGCCGGGAATCGAACCCAGGTCCCTGGAGCTGTGAAGCAGCAGTGCTAACCACTGTGCTACCGTGCCGTGGTTGCTGTTAACCACTTCACCTTGGAACTTCCTCCACCCTCTTCGGTAGTCTCTTAACCCATTGACTCAGATTTTTCTGGAGTGGAGCATGTCGCGGTATGCCTGGGTAGTTACATTTTTGCCACTCCATTTGGCTGAAGCATTTTCAATGAGATTTAGGATTGAGAAAGCTACAGAGTAAATGATAGAGGAAAATTGATTAGAGTGGTTGAATTAGAATCAAAGTGCAGAAAGATAAATTAGAGGATTTTTAAAAAGAGAGCAAATAAAAAGCGGAAAGGAAAAAGTAAGACAACTTAAGAAGTAAATTGTAAATTTTTTAAAATTCTAACGTAAGAATGAAACTCCACAGTTTAGTTTCCTTTTTGAGCTGGAGTGCTAATTGACATTGCAGTAAAATAAATCTCCACATTAAAAAGTTACTTATGCTCTTCAGGGCTGGCCATAAACCTTTGTTAATACCACATGCAGCAACTTCACGAAATTCACAGGGATTAAGAGTGTTTTGTGAGGCTAATGGTGGATCGGCATAAATTGCCCAGCAATTTATGGTGATCTGCTATTCACTTCCTGCCACAAATATCTGGTCGATTTACACCTCAAAAATGGCAACAGCATTCAATCCCCCATTATTTTAGGAGCAAATGCCGAACCATTGTTGAAGTCATGTTTTTTGTCCTGTGGTTTCCTAAATAAAGTCCTTCTCATTTGTCATTCTGATACTTCTTTCTCCTCTATTTCACAATGAAAATGGGAGTTATGCAAATACATGTTGGTGGTAGTGACTTTTTAATCTTTGTGGTTGCACCATCACCAAACTGGATCCTTACCTACTGTTCATGCATACTTATTTCCTGGCAGAGGTTAGTCACCAATAGTCAGAAGCAGTCTTTTACTCAGTCTATATACTATGTCAGACTTGCAACTATTTGGTCAGTCTTGGGATGAGGAGTTATGGTTATGAACTTGAAAATCCAGCACCTGGACTTTAGTTCTAATTAGTTAAAGTTTAAAGTTTATTTATTAGTGTCACAAGTAGGCTTACATTATCACTGCAGTGAAGTCACTGTGAAAATCCCCTAGTCGCCACACCCCAGCACCTGTTCAGGTACGCTGAGGGAAAATTTAGCATGGCCGGTGTACCTAACCAGCACGTCTTTCGGACTGTTGGGAGGAAACTGGAGCGCCCGGAGGAAACCCACGCAGACACGGGGAGAACGTGCAGACTCCACACAGACATTGCCCAAGCTGGGAATCGAACCCAGGTCCCTGGCACTGAGAGGTAGCAGTGCTAACCACTGTGCCACTGTGTGATGCACCCTTGTAAGTATATCAGACATCCGCAAGGTGCATGTGGTCCTGACAATAGATTAATGTGATCAGAGTGTTGCTGGCGTGGTGGCATTTATTGCCCATCCCTAATTACCCTTGAGAAGGTGGTGTGTGCCACTGCCTTAAACCAATGCTGTGCGTGTGGCACAGCTTCTCCCACAATCTCTTGTTGGTTCTTCGAAGTGAATATTTGGTAGGATTCCAGTGGGTATGTAGGTGACTGCTAAGGCCAATCTGCATCCAGAAGATTCTGTGGTAGGAAGAGTGTCCTTTTAGACTGATGCAGCATCTGTTAGTTGAAAAAAACCACTCAATAAGCTGTTTAACGCTGCTACTATGCAGTGGTTACATGCGTATAAACAGGGTGCTGTTGTCAGTCCAAAAGGAGTCCTGTGTACCTCACAATTGAATAATACTTGAAATTTCTGTGCCAGTGTGATGCCAGGTATGTTGATTGTATATCCTGGCAATTGGCTGATTGAATCAAACAGCATGTTCCTTCAGTAATAGGCAAAGTTCAGACTGTACTCAACCAGTCTAAGCTTGCAAAAATGAAAACAAAATGTCTACTGTTACATGTGATTCTATGATTGGGCAGCACTTGCTGAATAATCTTGATTGAACCAATAGCTATCATAACAAGCACTTTAAGATAATTAAGCTCATAATGTGACTTCTTTATGCTTGCGAGAAGTGACATACATTCATATGCAGGGACCAGTTCTCTGCAAATAAAAGGAAAATGTTCAAGCTTTGCACCTTTTTTGAATTAGCTGGGAGCTTGGGGTGCCTGTTTCCCTGTTGCTTTCTCTATGGCAGTGTCTTGGCTAATCAGTCAACTTGCCAACCAATCATCACCCTTTCCCCTATAGTATAAATTGTTGTGATTATTTAAGACTTAGCATTGTTGTGTTTGTGCTGATGAGTGCAAGATGAAAAGCTTCAGCCACATCACCTCTTTTCAGCAACAGCTCTAGTTTTTCATCAAAATCTACAACCAAGGGTTGTTTTACATAAAGGGAATATAACTACCAAAGAGTTGTTAATAAGTAAATTAGAAAATGCTGTGGGAAAACGATGTGCAATAGGTTGCATGATTCGAAGAAATTGAGTAAATATAAAAAATTGGATTATGTAGGTTGCCCCTTGCTTTATTTGTTTCATAAAGTAACCCCATGTTTGTGAGTTGAATTATTTATCACTGGTTCCAAGCAATAAAAACAAATCTGTGACCCATTCTGCTGGTCTTCACCTGAAGAAGGGGCTTGGAGCTCCGAAAGCTTGTGTGGCTTTTGCTACCAAATAAACCTGTTGGACTTTAACCTGGTGTTGTTAAACTTCTTACGGTCTTTACAAAAGCAGCCTTGTAATAATGAAAAGAAATGTACCCTTTTTTTTGTTGACTACTTCAGATGAGGTGTTGTGTTCTTGCTGGGAATAGGTGAAGCTTTTGATACAAAAACTTAAAAGATTAAAAAGTTTGTACAACTACAATTGTGTGCCAGAACAGTTTATTTTGGTGCTATTGATGTTTTTCAGAGAGCATGAGATTGAAGTGATGCTGTTGTAAGAAGATTTATTTTAAAAGCAATTGTAACATTACATTAGGCCGGGTTTCAATAAATGGGATCAAAGTGTAAAACATCTATATGGAAATATAGGGGATGATTCTCCCAAAAAAATTCTAAGTATCGAATTTGCGTAAAGACTGGAGTAAATCACGCTGGCTTTTTCAGCGGGAGTTTCAAAATGAATCTCCCACATTCTGTGCACTGCGGTATGCACTAGCGTAAATCCCATTGAAAATCAGTGGGTAGGGCCTATTCCCACTGAAGAGGCATAGCACTGAGTGGGCCACTGCGCATGCGCCAATCTGTCAGCACCTAGATCGGCATGTGCGCAGTAACCCCACACTGCCGGCCTTCTGATCATTGGCCAGCCCTGCGACCCCCACATTGCCAGCCCTCTTCCCCCCTTCCCCCGCAGCACTGATCGCCCCCCCACCCCCCCACCCACACTCTGATGGCCAGCCCCGATTGCTGGCCTCCCTCCCTCTGTCACTCAGCCCAAATGCAGAGTGGCAGTGGGGCCCCGCCCCCTGGGCATTGATACTTTGCTCCTTAGGTAGTGCCAGGGGCCCAAGCTGGCACTGCCAAGATGGCAATGCCTAGGGGGCACTTCCCTTGGCGACCGATCCTATGGGAGGGGCCTCGATTTCCCCCTCTTCACTCCAGCAGGATCAGGCCGTCAGCTCCCCGCAGGTGGGGAGCTATACCAAACCCCGCTGGGGGGTCAACCACTCCTGGCAGGGGGGAGAGAGACTTTTAGTCCTGGACCGCTAATCATATTTAAAATACATGCAAATTAGTATTAACATAATTTATGCAGCTCTGTGCTAGAAATCCGGCTGCCGGAGACGTGCAGAGGGTGTGGCACCCAGCGGGTAGCCTCCGCCAGAATCTCCCAGCCCTCTGCACTACAAAATCAGCACAGCGGGCTGGGAGAACCACCCCCATAAACTTTTGAAAGAAGAATTTCAGTTAAACAGAGTATTATTCAATTCAACATATTATTAAGGCCCCTTCTACTTGTGAGATTTGCAAGTTATGTTTTGATGATTTGAAGGAAATCAGGTTGCTCTGAATACAGTACTTGGCTGTTTTCCTGCCTACTATGTCTTTAAGTAACCTCACCCAGCAGATGCCATTCCCTCGAGGTTGGACAGTTGTCTTGTCAGTGCTGCTGACCACTAAGTGATATGCAGGAATACCTGGGATGACTTTTCATACATCCATTTCTTTTTTTCCCTACCCATGTCTCACCTCACCATCTGCCCCGATACTCCCCTTGATGGCTTAGCTGAATTTATTTGCCATGTGGGGAATCAAAGGTGCTATTTTTTGATATTATTAGATTATTACTTTTAATATCCAGTACCTCTTTGTTCAATTTCAGATTGTGGGAATGTTTCAGAGAGAAAGTGGATCATGATGATATGTAGCATGAGACACTACAGCATGAGAACTTTTGTTTTGCAACTAGCAGATTTTTAAAACCACAATTGAAACCTAATAAACTGCAGATTTCGCAAAGTGTTTTATCTTTGTAATTTAAAAAAATACCGTTTTATTCCCACTAATTGATATATCACGATCTTACTATAATTTTAACGGAAATGTACACTTTGTTTTTTGTTGACTACTTGTGATGAAGTGTTGTGTTCTTGCTGGAAAAGGGTGACACTCATTAATTCTAATCAAATGTCATTTTATTAGATATGTTATTGGCACAGATAAACAGAGAAACCCAAAGTATGGCTGAGTTCCAGGGAGTAGGTGATGGTCAGCATGTCACACTGTGCCTAACGGAAGCTGTAGCAGTAACAGGTAAATCACTACAAGTATTGATCTTTGTTCTGTTCCGGTTTTTATTTTGTTCCATTATTTGAACATTTTTGAGGTTGACATCAATGATTTGAAAGAATAGGGGGCAACTTTCATATATAGCATGGTGTTTTAACCAATAACCAATGTAGCAACAGCTTACAAAGTAAACAGAAATTACTGCATGAAGCCAGGTGATATCTCTCTGTTTAATATTATTCACTTAGTTTCACAATTTTTGGCTGTATCATTTAAAGTGATAGCTGGGAATTTGTTGGGCCAGCAGTGGTTTCACCCACTGGTTGTCGAAATTTTGGGAACCCTCAAGGGAGGCCCATGGAATCCAAGTGTCCTTCAGACACTTAATCAGCTGTCATGGGGCCTTGCGTGTGATGGAGGTCCCGACCTGCCGAGAGCTCCAATTAGAGGCCTGCAGCTCTTCATGCTGCCCATACCAACGGGAACAGTGGCTGCTGGTGGCGCTGCACCAACCCGAGCTTCAGAATTGTGGAGAAACCCTAAGCCACAGGTATGTGAAGGTGGGGTGGGGGTCATGGGAGGGGACGACGCAGTGTCAGAAGCAAGGGTGGAAAGAATGTCTTTCCACAGCCATTCTTCTACCCGTTGCCAGGTCCCTTGTTTGAGTGCAGAGTTTCTCATAGCAAGGGACCTTCAACATCCCCTCCTGTAAGGCCACTGGCAAACCCGATAGCTTTTCTTGAGCGACATTCCAAGGGTATGGAGACCTGTGAGGCCTCTGTTTAATCCCTGAGCCACCACTAAATTGCAGTGGATTAATGATAATAGATGTCAATCGGTTTATTAATGAGACAAACTGAAAACACACTGCCAGCAGCCCCCTCTGACTTAATTAAGGAAGGTTTTCCCACCATCGGAAGATTGACACAGGGACACACTCAAGTTATCTGGCTGCCATGATTCCTGATGGACTGCATAAAATCCAACCCAATGTTTGTGTCAGTCTTGTTTTCTGTGGCATTATAGAGTCCCTTTAAGTGTTATGTGTGCAACATTTTCTCTTAAATCTGTTAACAGTTGCCTGGGCAATTCTGTTAACACCACTGTGAGAACAGTTGAAAGGAAGAAAGGCAAAACATCATTTGTTGACAACTCTGTGATTGATTCAATTATTGGTGGGGGAGGAGGGGGTGGTGAAGAAAAGTAGGGGTCAATTTATAGCACATAGCTTCATTAAAAGACATTGCCCTCATTTCTGACAATTCTTTGTCAGCTGTTCAAAGTCTTCAAATGTTCACAATCTCTCTTTGAAATTACATGTAATGACATGATTGAAAGTTCTGACAGTACTAATCAGCAGATGCTTTAGTTAGTGTTTATGTAAATTATGCAGGCATTGTCGCAGACACTTTTGTATAACGTAACGGTTGACGAATTCAGGTGTTCTTACACAGAACAGAAGAGAAAAATCCTACCATAGCAAAATAAAATTCATTTATTTTTGAAATTTAAAAGGGTGCCACATTGGTATAGCTTTGTGCTTCAAGGCACTTTGCTAAGACATGGTAAACCATGGATTTATGTATTGTGGATTGCCACATGGCAAATTCCTGACTTCAGCGAAGTATTCCAGGGAATATGTTGAGTTTCCCTTTGTGTTTGAAATTAGTAAGCACAACATCCTCATCATCCTTATCACTATCCTTTCAGAATCCCTACAGTGCAGAAGGAGGCCATTCGGCCCATTGAGTCTGCACCAACCACAATCCCACCCAGGCCCTATCCCCATAACCCCATGTGTTTACCCTGCTAATCCCCTGACGCTAGGGTCTATTATAGCATGGCCAATCAACCTAACCCACACATCTTTGGACTCCATGTTAAGAATGGCACTGACAACATTAGAGGAATGTTCTGTAGTGAGGATCAACCTAATGGGAAAATAAAACCTTTTTTTTAAATTGGGAGAGCATAGAATCACAAATGTTATGGTAATGCATTGTAAATCAAGGTGTTTGTAAGCATTGCTGCTCAGTTTTTTTCTAATAACCTTTTGTCAATGACCCTATTACTGTATGAGTGTGCATTTATGTGGATATATGTAGGGAGAAGATTGTTGAATTTCTGTACAAAATTGCTTTAATTCGTTTTTTTTATTTAGATGGTGATCGACTGGAAAATATGGACGGTGTGAGTTTACAAGCTGTTACTCTTGCAGATGGGACAACAGCATATATTCAACACAATCCTAAAGGTGTAGACTTTCATGGTGAATTTCTAATTATATAGCAATTCTACTATTTAATCCATGTGTATTTTGCATAATTTGGCCTTTTGACATAATTTTGTTTACAACTCTAACTTTATTTTAGCGTGATGGTAAACACAAGATTTTTAACATGCTCGGAACTAAATGTGTATCAGTCGTTTATACATTAAAAAGTGTTCCCCATTCCTTCACCACTGCTGCCCCAAAACCTCTCCCAACTGCCACCAATGATTTTTGTCCACTTTCCAGTCTTCCTCTGTTGATGTACTGGATACAATTCTACAGGCACCAGCTGCCATTGAGTACCTCAGATTGAGTTAGTCTACACACCGAATATAAGCAGGCTATTTAACAATAGTGAGCATTAAAACACACCTGAGATCTTCTCTCCCTTCACCAACTTTCCAGCAGAGTCATTGATCATGAATAAGAAGCCTAATTGATTTTCTTTTATTCACCTTAGCCGAGGGATATTGTGGCCAATTTTAATAACCTATTATTGCTCTGGCTGATATCAGATAAAACAGACATGAGCAGGGTTAGTACCTGGAACATTCCAGAACTGTATGGCTCAGCAATGCAACCACAGGTAGATTTACTTACTGGGTGCTTGAAAGAATCTGCACTTTCCAATATGATGAGATATATTTGATTTGTTTCAGATGGGAAGTTAGTTGATGGTCAAGTGATTCAACTAGAGGATGGTTCTGCAGCATATGTCCAACAAGTTTCAGTACCAAAATCAGGTGAGTAATGATCAACTGGTGTATGCAAGATCTCAGAAATCTCAGAAACCCTACAGCACAGAAAGAGGCCATTCGGCCCATCGGGTCTGCACCGACCACAATCCCACCCAGGCCCTACCCCCATATCCCTAGATATTTTACCCACTAATCCCTCTAACCTACACATCCCAGGACACTAAGGGCAATTTTTTTTAGCGTGGCCAATCAACTCAACCCGCTCTTTGGACTGTGGGAGGAAACCGGAGCACCCGGAGGAAACCCACGCAGACACGAGGAGAATGTGCAAACTCCACACAGACAGTGACCCGAGCCGGGAATCGAACCCAGGTCCTTGGAGCTGTGAAGCAGCAGTGCTAACTGTTAGATGTTGGGTAATTTATCCCAGTTTTGCTTTTTATCAACTTAAGTTGACAGCAACTGCATGTAAATTTGATTGTTAACTGTGAACGTCTTTTTCGAATAGTCAAAATCAAACCTGAAACACTCTCTTTCAGTTGTAAAGGTATAAACTATAATTCGCTCAAACTCAACATGACAAAACATAAAATATGATGCTAATATCATGCAATGGTATAGTCTTTAAATAATAAATATAGATATACTATATCTATAAATAATAAATAGATACAAATAGTAATTTGGTAGTACAGAACTTGAATATTGCTGAAAACGAGATGTTTTGTTGAAGTTTTTAGAACAAAGAAAATTACAGCACAGGAACAGGCCCTTCGGCCCTCCAGGCCTGCACCAACCATGCTGCCCGACTGAACTAAAACCCCCTACCCTTCCAGGGACCATATTCCTCTATTCCCATCCTATTCATGTATTTGTCAAGATGCCCCTTAAAAGTCACTATTGTATCTGCTTACACTATCTCCCCTGGCAGCGAATCCCAGGCACCCACCAGCCTCTGTGTAAAAGAATAAAACTTGCCTCGTTCATCTCCTTTAAACCTCGTCCCTCGCCCCTTAAACCTATGCCCCCTGGTAATTGACTCTTCCACCCTTTTAGTCTTGCACTCATCAGGACAAATTGCAAGAATATCAGCATAAGAAAAATCTATACTCTGTGAGGAGAGAGTGCTGCCTTGTTAGCAAGTGGACTCGAATTGATGGAGGCATTGGAGAATGCACCAAGTGATGGTGACTGACCATTAACTGCCAAGCATTTTTAGAAACTTAAACCAGGTAGCTTGACTCTGAATGGTCATAGTATTGCCCTGAGGAATGAGCCAGTGAATGACTGTCACTTATTTTGTTAAGCTGAAGCAGGCGCAATATATGTACATGTCCTTTCTCTCTGCAGAGAACAAGGCTCTGTGTATTAATATATGTAGCTTCCAATATACATAAATGCGCCACACTGTCTGTTTGACTGACAATCTTAAATTGGTTGTCGGCATAATTCTAGCACTTTGAGGATTATTTTGCATATGTTGTCCAATCGCAGAATCATATCTAATGTTGGACACTCTGTTTTAGTTGTGCAAGCAGGGGCTGTTGGTGTGGTGGTGGTGGGGGGGCTGGGGGGGTGGGTTTGGCCATGAAAGCCAACAATAGCTGGGGGAGGTAGTCACTCTCATAGATATGGATGCGCAACGGCACCCTCTGCTGGCTTTCCGGCAAGCTATGCCCAGCTCCCCTCCCCCCGCTGCAAGAAACAAGTTTGGGTTAATTTTTTAAAACAAAGTTAGGTAAGATTTGATTTTTTATCTCGCCCAAAAAGTAGCATGATTCTCTTGCATTTTCACGCTCGTTTGGCATTTAGAATTTTTTTGATAAGATCCCCCCCCCCCCTAAAGCCTTTTTGGTAAGACACAAACTGAGGCCAGGTCTGCCATCTCAGGTGCTTGCAAAATACCTTGGACATGTCGTGGTGAATTGAAGTGCTTCTTGCATCATGACCAACATTCTCCCTTTGTCAGCGCTACCAAAGCTGATTCCCCAGTCATTCGTTTGCTATTTCTTTGACCTTGCTGTGTACAACCTGACTTCTGGATTTACCTCTTTATAGCAGTGACTGTGCTCCTAAAATAATTCATTAACTGTAAAGTAGTTTGTGGTATCCTGATGCCTGGGCACCCATTCAGAAAACATGGGTGTATTCCACCTAAACACATAGAACCCTAACTTTAAATTGTTGCAGCTAGGTTAGTTGAAATTAATTTCAAAAGGTAAATATAGAATTTATCTATTTTTCCATTGATCTTTCATGGGATGTGGGTATCGCTGACAGAGCCAGCATTTGTACCCTACTTGCTCTTGAAAAGGTGGTGAACTGCTATAAGCTTTCTGCAGTGGGATGGTCCAACTTGAGGTCCAACTAGGCCATTTCGGAGGACCTGCTATTAATCAGGAGCCACTGGTAGGCTAGACCAGGAAAGGATGGCAGATTCCCTGCTGGTTATTAATAAACCAGCTGGTGTTTTACAACATTGATAGTTTCATGGTCACTATTACTAAGACATGCTTTCAATTTCAAATGTTATTAATTAATTCAATTTAAATTCGACCTGGTGCCATGATGAGATTCAAACCCATGTCCCCAAAACATTGGATTACTAATTCAATGATACTACTACTACATCATATCCTCCCTATTAATGATGTGAAATGGGTTTCCGTATATTTATGTAATTGAGAGCTCTTTTGTGACCATTCTTTACATTTGGGTCCAGATAGTATTTGACTGGAAGACATCATGGTGGATAATAATCCTGTCCTCACCTGCATAATACACATGAAGCTTTATTGAATAGCTACCTGGAGCAGATGCACAGGTTGTCTTTTTTCTTCTCCGTAGTTCGGTTGCATTAACATATACAACAATGACACATGAATGGCTTAGTTACAGCAAAGGTGATGCCTTTATCTGCTGAGTCCTTGTGGGACTGATTCATTTCTATTGCAATATCCTAAAAGAACGGAAATGGAGTTATTCAAAAGCTCTTCTGCTGGCTGTGTCCTCTTGTAGGAGACTGTTTGCGTTTTGAGGATGGACAGGCAGTTCAACTAGAGGATGGATCAACTGCATTTATCCATCATACACCAAAAGGTAAATTATTAAACAGATTACAGTAAAGCTGTTATGAGAAAAATATGATTATTCACTATTTTTCATGTCTTTATGATTAAGATGGCTATGATCCAAATGCAGTACAAGCAGTTCAGTTGGAAGATGGAACTACTGCCTACATTCACCATACAATACAAGTTCCACAATCTGATACCATCCTTACCGTTCAAGCCGATAGCACCCTGACAGGAATACACACGGGAGAAGCCACAGTAGATCCTGAGACCATCACTGCACTTGAGCAATATGCCACAAAAGTAAGTGTCTGTTTAAATGCCAACTTTGTAACATCACCCGATGCCTCAATTTGGCTTTCACTGAGGCTGTTACATTGTTTTGTTGTTGTTTTCCTTCCTGCACCTAGTGGTGCACAAGGCATATGTCTGCAAAGCCAGTTTTTCCTGGAACAAGTCACCTAGCCTGCCACCAGGGGTTTAGAGCTTGAGGAGCACCACCCTGCACCAAGCATAACTGACTCTCTTTGCCTGCTGTTGGCGTGTTGGAAGAATTTTGCAGGTTTATAGTCAATCTGTTGGCTGCATTACGCTTTGGCTATCAAGTACTTGGGTGGGACTTTACCTCAGAGCTTCTGGCTTAGAGGCAGGGACACTACCTACTGCACCACTAAGATCTCCTCGGTTGTTACATAATTCTTAATTTTCAATGTTTGATATAGTGTTCAAAAATATATATACAGTCTTAAAGTAATCTGTCAATATTGGTCCTGAGATGCACTATTGAAACTCCTAAGTCCAAGAGGAATGTTGGTACTGTGATGATACTGTGCCTTTAAGAAATATATATGTTTCTCGTAAGGGGTATGTTTAGAATTCAGATATGTTTTGCAGGGTGCTGATCTGTCTAGGAAAACCTTTAAATTAGTTGCTGGGAGCACAAGCTAAATACTCACTTCAGACCTGGAGCAAATGTATTTGTGTTTACTTGGGTTCCCCCGATTTCCAGAGTAGAGTTTTGATTAGGTTGATTTACAGGGACAGAGTCATGTGCTTAATGGGAGGAGCTAAGCTTGCAGGAAAGAAAGGGTTTCAGTTTCATTTTAAATACAAGCAGTTGCTGCCTGGGCTGCAGAAGAAAACAGTATCTCTCTCTCTTTCTCTCCAGAGGTGTTCTGAAAGCTCCAGGACTGGTAACCTAAGTCACAGCAAGTATGCCTGTGTTTTGCTAACTAATTTTAAAGGGGGGGGAGTTAAGTCTATAAGAAAAATATTATTTGAATTGGGAAACATAGCGATAGGTTAGCAGTTAAGACTAGTTTCTTGTCATGTTTAGATATTATTCAGTTGATAAAGGTTAAGCTAATTAATTCGTTATAGTAAAACCATGTTGTTAAATAAAGTTTATTTTGATAAAAGCTTCCTAGTTTGTTAGTAGAATCGCACCTGGAGTGAAATATCTTATCCTCACCCTAATGCCAAAATAGAAGATTGTTCAGGTCTAGTCTGGCTGCATAATATACCCTGGGGTTTCTGATCTGGTACCCTAACAGTATTGTTAGGTACTGAAGGTGTAATATGGTCAGAAGCTTGGGTGTATGTCAGAAGTTGTGAGAAATAAATAAAGTTGGCATAAATTATATCAGTGTTTAAACATAATTCTTAGCATTTTACCTAAATGCACTTAATATTCTTTCTCTATAGGTAACTGCTGATGGAAATGAGAGTGTTAGCAGTACAGGACTAGTGAATGAGGGTGATCATGAGAAAAAAATGCAGGTAAGGCATTAGTTATTGTGCAATAAACACTGGAGCAATAATATTGATTCTGTGAATTTTCATTTTACCACGCTCTTTTTGCATTGATACTGCCCCTCTCAACTCTTCTAGCGCTTGTCTAGTACATCAGACTCAAAATCTGCATGATAGCTAACATAAGAAAATATGAAATAGGAGGCCATTCAGCCCATCGAGTCTGCTCTGCCATTTGATAAGATCATGGCTAACCTGATTATAGTCTCAACACCACTTTCCTACCTACCCCCAATACCCTTTGACTCCCTTGCTCACCAGGAATCCTAACTATCTCTGCCTTAAAAAGATTCAATGACCCTTCCTCCACCGATCTCTAGGGAAGAGTATCACAGACTTGCAACGCTCTTGAGAGAAAAAAATTCTCCTCATCTCTGTCTTATATGGAAGACCCCTTATTTTTAAACTGTGTTCCCTTGTTCTAATCTCCTTTGCAAGGGGAAACATCTTTTCCATATCCATGCAAAGTCCCCTCGGACTGAAACAGCCAGTTCTCTCGCTGCCTCTCTGTTAAAACAGAAACTGCCGACTCTCTGTCCACCTTGCCATTTGAAACAGAAACCTCTGGCTCTCTTTCCAATTCACCATTTGAAACAAAAATTCCATGCTTTCTCTTTCTCTCTTTCACCATTAGAACAGAACCTCCAGACTTTCTCTCCATCTCACCATTAAAAAGGAAACTTCTGGCTCTCTCTCCGCCTCACCGTTTAAATTTAAACTAAGCCCCCTAGCTGTCTTTCCGCCTCACCATTTAAACTGAAAGCCCAGCTCTCTTTCCGCCTCACCATTTAAACTGAAACCCCAGCTCTCTCTCAGTTCCTTCATGTAAATAAGATTCTCCAAGCTAAGTGATAGCATATCCTGTTTAATGTTTTGAGAACTGTGTAATTTTCTTTCAGAAAATCAATAGGAATAAGTTGCTGATGGTATTTTGCAGTGTCCATAATTGTAGAAGAGATGCGAGAAAGCAAAAACATAATCATGTAACAGGCACAGTGTATTAATCTGATGAGGATTGTATTAAGAATGAAAGGAACAAGCAGTAAACTTACAAAGATTGATGTTGATGGGTTGATGCTGTAGAAAGACTGAATTACATAAGGAAACTTTTTAGTGATGAGGGAAACTTTGAATTAAGTTTTAAAATTGCTCATTTGCTGCCGGTGTTTTGGGACTGGTTGATGTAAGAGCACTTTTGTGTGAGCTCAGCTTAGAAACTCGATCAGAACAATAAAAGTTGCAATGATATAATGTTCGGTATCTAATTCTGACATGAAAATATGAAGTTAAGAAGGCAAAAATGTAATCTAATCGCTGTCATAGGCAATGCTATTTGTGCTGTTTCAGTGCTGTGAGAGACATCAATAATTCGTTCGAGAGATTCAAGAAAAAAGATGGAAAAGATAGGCGCAGATTTGAGGGGTGAGAGCACATTCAAGAACTTTGGAGGGGAAAGGGAAGATTATGAGAAGGTTGGAGATGAGGCGGAAGGATTGAGGGGTTGGGGTGGAGTTTTGAGGAGGGACTTTGGAAGATAAAGGAAGCCATTTACAATGTCAGCCAGCAGGGAAGTCAAGAAAAGAAGCTGAGTAGTCAGCAGTTTATGAATGAGGTCAGAGGAGCTGGAAATGGGTCTCATGGACAAGAGGAGTACAAAAAGGGTATGGGGGATATGGGAGAGAAATGAGAGAGAAAAAGAGACAGAGAGGCAAATGTTCAAAGCTATTACATGGGACCCAGTGGAAGGTTTGGTTTTGGATTCAAGAGCAGGTTGTGTTAGGGGGAGCTGCAGAATCAATTAAATGTAGATTTTCAAAGTAACAAAGAAGTCCAAGATTCTCCTTGCACTTGTAGGTAGGTGTGAAGGTGATAAGAGAGCGTTTTAACGTGACAGATGGTAGTGGAGATGAGAAGTTAGGTTGATCTCTGCAAAGTGGACATTTTTGGCAAAAGAGATTGAGGCCTACTCGTGCTTGGTATGCTCTGGTATGCTTGATATGGTGGCTGAACCAGTCAGTATCCCTTGGAACTGAGATGACAAACATGAGACCCAGACAAAGGAGACTGGCTGGGACAAGGACAAAGGATCAAAGGCGAATTATGAAGGAGTGGTGGAGTAGAGCAGTGATTGATAAAGCATTAATGAAAATGGGAGGAAGAAAGTCTATAGACAGTTGGAATTTAGTGCATTTGTAGGTGGCTAGGGGAGTGGGGGAGGTGCCTTTTAGTTGGAAAGTGTACAAGGAACTGCTTGGTGAAGGCTTAGCCTGCAATTCTGCAATCAAAGTGATGGGAGTAGAGAGTCCATATGAGATACCACAGTGGATATGGTGGCTGTTAATAATGTATAAAAGTTTATATAGTAGGTTAGGTATATGGACAACAGGGGAGGTGGTGGCATATTGGACTAGAAAGCCAGAGACTTGAGGCTCTGGGGACCCAGGTTCAAATCCCATGTCAGATGGTGAAATTTGAATGCAATAAAAATCTGGAATTAATGATCACCATGAAACCATTCTCAATTGTTGTAAAAACCCATCTGATTCACTAATATCCTTTTTAGGGAAGGAAATCTGCCACCCCTACTGCTCCGGCCTACATGTGACTCCAGGTTCACAGCAATGTGGTTGACACTGAATGCCCTTTGAAATGGGCAAGCATTCAGTTAAAAGGCAATTAGGGATGGGCATTAATTGCTGACCCAGCCAGCAACACCACACCCAATTAATAAAAATAAAGGAAGTGGGCAAGAGGAGTTGAAATGATGATTAACATTGCTAGAGTGAGGAGTCAATGTAGAGAGAGAAAAGGGGGAGGATATCCTAATGAGAATCTCTGGGTGAGGTGGTAGAGAGCAGGATTTTAACAGACAGGTATTTGAATGGTACATGATGCGTGCTTGAAGGAGAACAAAGTAAGCAGAGAGTCCACGGTGTAATTTTGTATTTCTCTCCTTCCCCACCCCTATGGCAGTTTGGGTAGGGGATATTGCGACAGTATAGCAAGGGGCAAAATGTTGTTATTTATGGGGCACATTTCAGTCAAAGCCAGGATCCCAAAGCACTAATCTATACTAAGGTTATAAATTGCAAATACCTTGTGCGTGAACAGACATTCTGGAGATAAATGTAGAGAGGGGCAATGATTGTTGGTCTACTGATAGAGTTCAAAGCACCAGTGGGAGGGTGGGGGAGGGAATAGGATAGAAAGAAAATGAGCAAGATTAGCTGTCCCTCCTTTCTGCAGACATGCTGGGCAGCGAGATTGGTGAGAGAGGAGGAGGAAGAGGATTGGGAACTTTTAGCAAGTGCAAGAACTGTTCAGCCCTTCAGAAAATAAGATACACAAGAAATAACTGTAAGCTTATCCAATGGAGATTCAAACCTGGAACCATAACAGGAAGATTCTATTGGCTTTAGAAGGGGTGTCAGAGGATTGGACATCTGCAAGTGTTATACTCTTGTTTCAAAAAAGGGTGTACGGTTAACTCCACTAACCACAAGCCAGTTAATATTGTGATCCTTGACCAGATTCCCAAGTTGTTGCTGCGATCCAGTTAGGGACCTATAACGTTTTGTTTAAAGTAGACCAAGTTTGAGATCCAAGACACTTGTTCAGGAAGGAAAGCCATGAGATTATGTGGATTTTGAACAAAGAAAAATAAACTAAAAAAAAAACCAAGATCGTAAAGAGAACAATCTACAATATCTTCTCCTACTCATAATATTCAGGGTTAATCTGAGGTACATGTGAATTAACAGGCAACTATGGTCGAACACACTAGACTGCACAATGAATGACAGATGCAACCAAAACAGATTCCACGGATATCTCAGTGACCCACCCAGATGTCAGTAACACCGAGTCAACAATCTGCAGCACAAAGACTGCCCCAACAGTCTGCAGCACAAAGTCACCAACCTTCAGCTGTGTTATTCACTTAGAGTCTGCTCCTCACAGCCCTCTTCCTTCCTGTTTGGAGTTTGTTTCTCTGCCCCTCTCTTTTTCTCTCAGTTAATCGGGACCTGTTTTTGTCCCTTGCCTCTGTCCTTTACCTGGGACTTCCTTTTGGGATCTCTCCTATCCCCTCTCCCTGTCCCCTGTCTGGAACACTTGCTGGTCATGGTGTCCTGCACCCATTCACTTGATCCAGGTTTTCACGCCTTTCTTTTTAGGCACAAATGCAAAGGGCCCCAAAGAACATAACATTTTCAGATATGCGCATGTGCAGCCCAGTCTATGCATTTGCAAAGGTTCTGAGGCCCTCGGGAGTTGTTCCCAACCTCCTTGCTCAACCAAGGTAAGTTTGAGTTTCATAACAAAACTTGGAACCGTGAGAATGTGATAATCTTTAAAAGTACGCAGGCTGGTGGAATGAGGTAAACAGGTAGCAGGTGAAATTTCAATCCAGAGAAGTGCAAAGTGATTAATTTGATAAGAAGAGCAAAGACAAGCAATATAAAGTAAAACGAGTTCAATTTTGAAGTGGGGTGCTGGAGCAGAGAGGCCGGGGTATATGTTCACAAATCACTGAAGATGCAGGGCAGGTTGAGAAATTAATTAATAAAGCATACAGAATTCTGCGCTTTACAAATATAGACATTGAGTACAAAAGCAAGGAAGTTATGATAAACCTGTGTAAAACATTGGTTTGGCCATCTTTAGGAAAGATGTTAAACCATTAGAGAGAGTGCAGAAAGGATTCATGAGAAGGCTTCCAGGGATGAGGAACTTCGATTACGTAGGTAGATTGATAGGTTGTTGATCTCCCCCTTCTTCCTGAGCCTGCTATGACTGGCCAGGCAGCAGTTCTTGGGTGTCTGAAAGCAGAAGAAGCTGGTTGGGGGTGAAGGAAACAAATAAATTGGAAATCAAGAGGACCCTGGTCACACCATCAGCAGTTTGTATTTCATGTTGGATAGCTGGATGAGACTGAGGTGAATATTGAAAAGGGGCATGAGACAGGAACATTCCATCATTTGTAACATTCTCAGCGATGGTCTGCGTAACAGTTGGTCCATTGTGTGGCACACCATTTGTTCCGTAGGATTCATGAGATGCAAGCCAGCCCCGATCGCTGGCCTCCCTCCCTCTGTTACTCAGCAGAGTGGCAACAGGACCCCCCATTCCCACTGATCACTCCCAGAGGCCCTGCCCCCTGGGCAATGCCAGGGGGCCCAGGCTGACACCGCCAGGGTGGCAATGCCCAGGGGGTACCCCCTCAGCACCCAACCCTATGAGGGGCCTCGATTGCCCCCCCACTCCAGTGGGATCGGGCTGCCAGCTTCCCGCTAATGGGGAGCTGTTGTAAACCTTGAAATACTCCTGCTTGTTGGGTAGGGGGGGGGGGGGGGCTTCAGTCCTGGGCCTGCTAATGCTATGCTAATAGCCATTAGCATAATTTATACAGTTCTGCGCTGATTTCTGGCTCAGAGCTGATGGCGCCGGAAATCCAGTGGCCGGAGACGTGTGGATGCCATGTCGCCCAGCGGGAAGCCCGCTACATGGCCTCCGCTTGAGTCTCCCGGCCCATTGCGCTGCCATAGCAGCACAGCAGTCTGGCAGAATCGCCCCCATTGAGTTTGGATGATGTGCCTGTCGCAGCCGAGCAGCTGGAAGTGTGTAGAGGATGTGGCAGGTGGCATACTGGCAACATTGGAAAACAGAGATGGTGAGATGGAGCATCTGGAGCTCTGGGAACTACTAGAGGCTGCTGATGAGTGAGTGATCAGACTGTGATGCATTGAGCAGCGCAAGAGCCCAGTGGTATAGTGGGATGAGATCTACTTTGAAGATATATTCACTGACTTGGATCACCCTTGTGAAGACAGGGTAGTAAGAAAGAACAGACAGTAAAATAGTCATCAGCTACTGTGTGTGCGGAAAGCTGCAAGTTGTTTTTAAAGACTAATGAACATGTGCATAGTTTCAGGAAGGTAGAGAAGTAGAGAAAGTAGAGAAGAGTAAGACAGAATGACTAGAAAGCAAAATATAGCAGAAGCTGGGAATCAGAAATAAAAGCAGAAAATGCTGCAAATACATAGCAAATCTGGTAACATCTGTGGAGAGAGAAACAGAGTGAGGAATGTTGCAACCTTTTTTAAAAAAGAAATCTTTTTCTTAAAAGTTGTGGTGTAACGAATGTTGGTAGAGTCTATTAATGTTAATGACCGATGTCAGGCAATTACAGTGAACAGAATGGGATGATAGGATGTATAGCTGGGAAATACAGCACAAAACAATAGTCATCAACCACATTGTCTTCATTGAAGGCCTTGGTTCGGTGCCACCTTGATTACAGTAAGTCACCATTTTAAGTTGCCTCATTCAGTGTCATTCTGCTTCAGTATCACGGATAAAATGGGGACACTGTGCAATTGGCATCAGGACTTCAACTTTAGCCTTGCATTGGGACGTACGTAGCATCGCATGACCTGATTAGCGCTATTTTGAAGTGGTTTATCCTAATTGTTAATTCTCTCCTGCTCCTTGCACAATGTGTGTCTCACTCGCTACTTCCCTCTGCAGCCACCACTCCTTCTGCTTCACTCATGCTGCTTCCCTCCCGCTCGCCACTTCCTTCCCTGATCCTGTGACTTGTCGTCCCCCTCACTGCCATACTTGCTTCCTCCCTCCTGCCGCCTTGTTCACGGCAAGGGCTCGGGAGACAGAAGCAGCGGGTGGAAGGGTCAGCCAGTGGGAGAAGCTGAGAGTGGGAGAGAGAAGAGACAAGCAGGGGAGGCCAGTAAGTAGAAGGGTTGGCCAGCAGGAGAGGCAGTGAGTGAGAGTTGGGATGATAGAATTAGCATATTTCTATTTAATTTTTAAATCCATTATATTTTAAATGTTAAAAGCAAATTACTGCAGATGCTGGAATCTGAAACCAAAAAAGAAAATGCTGGAAAATCTCAGCAGGTCTGGCAGCATCTCTAAGTAGAGAAAAGAGCTGATGTTTCAAGTTCAGATGACGCTTTGTCAGAACTTTGACAAAGAATCATCTGGACTCAAAATGTCAGCTCTTTTCTCTCCTCAGAGATGCTGCCAGACCTGCTGACATTTTCCAGCATTTTCTCTCTTGGTATTTTAAATGTTACTTCATTTACAAATATAATAATCTAAAAATGTGCAGTATTTCAACTTTCAGGTATAGTGTTTTCAAGTTAATTTCTGACTAGAAAGGTCCTACAGAACCAAATTACAGCTTTTACATTGGTTGTAATAGGAAAATCTGATTCGCTTAAAGTTGTTTCAGTTAAAGTTGCACTTTGCAGAAATGCAACTATAACATTTAGTGAGAAATCACTGCTGTCCCGTTTTTGTTCCTTTGTGTGGTGAAATATAGAGGCCCCAAAACACCCTCAGAAGAGAGGTACTGGATTAACAACTAGTATGAAATCACAATAGGCTCTGGATCATTATACTTTAAAAAGATTTGATTGAAGTATTTAAAATAAGGACTGGACTAATCTGTGCACATTTGGGAAGATTATTTGAATGAGATAACTTGGGGAGAATGAGGAAATATGCATAAAATCTACATAAATACAAAACTAGGTTAGATGTCGCGCAGATTATCCCAGAGGATTATTAAAGTTTAGAATAGATTACCTGCATTTTCAGTGGCTTCAGACTTGCTGCAAAATTTCAAAAGGGAATTGGATAAGTTCCTGAAGGAGGTGGATGTGGCTGCCTTCAAAAACTATATGGCATGTTGCACAATTCATCTATGATCATGATCATGGAACTTGTTTTTGATATTTTTGCGGAGAGAATGACAGTGGAATTTCAGGGAATTATTTTCTTCCTGAATTGATCTTGGGTTTAAAAATATATTTTTGATGCTCTCCAATTACCTGGCTGCTGGTAGGTGGGGTTATTCGTTGCAATATGACTGAGTGAGACAGACATGACAGGCTATTTTATTTCCTGCACATCCTTTTTGTATGTTTGTAGTGAGAAGGAGGGGTTATAATAATACATACACTCTATTTCTAATTTGAAAATATAACATGCTTAGATTGAAGGTCTTTTTTGGATGGTTTGGGGATCATGATTTCCAAAAAAGACAAAGAACGTATGAAATACCTTTGGACAGGAGAAAGCAACTTGGGTAGTGTGATCACAAAGCACCAGGAGCTGACAGCTTTAATTGAGTTTTATCAATGTTAGAAAAAGATGAAAAGGGGAAATTCTAGAATTGTTTAAAATGATGTTGAACTAATAATACCTTCATTAATAATGTGTTGCTTAAATGTGTGAGGAATAGCATAAAGAAGAAAGAGGGATTTTGAAAATTTATTGCTGTATTCAAGGCTGATTAGTAAAACTTCACAGGATTTTGGTCTCGTACTTAAAAATGTAACCTAACAAATTATCTACCTCTGTCAGGTTATGGAGTTTGAAGTTAATCAATTAAGGAGATTTTGTTGAATTGCAGTATTGTGGGGTTTTTGGTGTTCAGCCTTTTAATTTATTCCAACTTTGTTCCACTCAGGTAGCCAGACAAAGTCACAGAGTTTTTCACAACAGCTATTTCAATTGAGCTACATAGCAAGGACTCTAGAATGCTAGCTAGTGGCCAGCCAGAGCACATGGCACAGATTTACAAAAGCAGATATACTTCCAGATTTGATTACAAATAATTAGCGACTCTTATACCTTGATAGGTATATATCTCGATCCACTCGCAACTGTTGATTAAGGTTACATCATGCATAAGGTACAAATGTTAAAAATCAATCACAATTGTTGCACACCTGCTTAGTTATAATATCCAATCAATGTAGACATTTGAACATGTTAGCTGACCTAACTTATTAGCGTTAAAAGTTCTCCTTATTCCAGCTTGTGTCTGGGTTTGTGGATATCTGTTATCCC
Source organism: Mustelus asterias (assembly GCF_964213995.1). Taxonomy (NCBI): domain Eukaryota; kingdom Metazoa; phylum Chordata; class Chondrichthyes; order Carcharhiniformes; family Triakidae; genus Mustelus; species Mustelus asterias. Next base: position 102,042,256 of record NC_135809.1, on the reverse strand, counting down.
TCCCATGTCCAAATATCTGATTTGATGCATTTTCTCAGACTAAGGGTCTTAGTGATATAAACCATATTCTCATGTTTCCTCCCTTGTAACTAGGCCTTGACGCTTATCTGTGTCGGCTTTAATAAAGACCTGTGGTTTTTCCTCATAACACCTAATGTGATTATTAATCCTTTCAGCAGTATTGATTGTAGGGAAGAGAAAATGTTTCCAACGCTTTTGTTTAATCTGACTCGAGAAAAGGCATTCAACTGGGTAAGACATTAATTTATGATTTAGCTGCTGGAGTAATTAAATCTGAAAAAGGACTTTTTTTTGGATAATATGAGTCATCTGTCTCAGAGTATTGATAACAGATGAGCTGTCAAAACAAGTA